>NC_054833.1:12703973-13016767 GCF_018345385.1 Vulpes lagopus
TCAATGTTCTGTTATTTAAAAATTGTGTTAAGTCATGAATGGAGTTTCACACCCAGTACCCCTTTGCCCTTCTTTGGGTGGCCATGCTCTGATTTTCCTTAGGGAAGCATTCCTCCCACATGCTTGGCCCACAGGTGTTTCAGGTCGGGTGGGCACATGACACAATTCTGTATGTTGCACCTCTCTGACCGCAGGGACTGGCTCAGCATTGGGCACCAGACACAGATGGAGTCATCAATGTGCCACCAACCTCTGGCTACTGCTGTTCAGAGAAAGGCCACCTTCCTCTTGTTCCCTGGATTTGAATCCAGGAGGTTGTAGACCTGACACAACTGGCAGCCCTCTTGCCACCCTGAAATAAAGTCAAATGGAGGAAAGTAGAGCTAAGAGATGTAAGAGCCCAATTTCTGGAAATATCGTTCAAGCACCTGCTATTTTTATTTGATTCTGTGAACCAACCATTTCAAGTGTTTGCCTTTGCCTGCTGGAGTCGGGTTTTCTGTCACACGCATTCTGTCTCAACTGATATTCTAAGTCCAGCCTCTCCTTTTATGGATGTGGAATCTGAGGCCCGACAGGGCGCAGAGAGAGGTCCAAAGTCACCCCGGAAGAATGTGCCCCAGACCACCTTCAGTATGCAGTCAGCCTGCCCCCATCTGCTCACAGGCAGTGGGTTTGATCAGAAACCATAGATCTCCTTCGGGTGGAGACAGGTGATGCTCTGAGGCCATCGTGCGTGGCCACCACAGCTCCAGCTGTGCTGGGAGGAGCTTCCCTGGAGAACATGGACTTCCCAGGCCAGCCCAAGGGTCTAGGAGACCCAGTGTCCGCAAGGCTCAAATGAAGGTTCTGTTATCCCAACTTAAGCACAGCAGGGTGTGTGTTGTGAACCTCTGCAACTGGGAAGACAATAAGTTACTATGGCAGCAAGACCCAGGGATGTGGGGCCGGAAGATGTAGGTTCAGATCCTGGCTCTTCCATTCACTCGCGCAATACAAATGGACAATAACAATAATGCCCCAAGTAGAGAATTGCTGCTTACAAAAGGTGTCTGTAAGCTAGAGTCCTTCGACCAGTAGCCAGCAGGCCAGAACACAGCTTACTGGTTGTTTTAATTGGCCAACATACAGGTGTTTTGTTTTGCTGTGCTTTGCTTTGTTTTTAATAAGCCAGCCAGTGTTGAAAAAATTCTGGGATTTCATATACAAATCCAGATTTTCTGCCTCCTTTTGAATACAAACAAACAAGACTGGGAACACTGGCCAGATCTGTGTGTAAAGAACACTTCATCCAGCATGAGAGGCTCATATGCCCGCCGGTTCCCCATCACCCACCTGCATCTGAACTGAGGGTGGGTTCCAGTGGCCACGTAGAATCTCACACCACTATTTGTCTCGTGGCAGAGAACTAGTGCTCTGTACCTGTATGTCCTCCAAAGTGAGAAAGCAAAATATTAGCCATCAAAGGATTTCATCGTTCCCACTCCCACTTCCACACTGCCCAGCAGCATCACTCATGACATGACCTTCTGAGATGCGTCTGAGTTTCCAGCCACCACCACAAATAAAAATTGGTACATAAAGTTCACGGGTTAAAGAAAGGAAAGAAGAATTAGGACTTAAGTTCATGTTCTGTAGGTTGAGATACAAAATCTAGAGATTTTGAGAGAAGGAAAGTAAGTGATTAGCAGGTGGACAGGTGAACTTGGTATGTCTGTGCAGGAACAGGGTCAAGGACAGAGAAGAGCAAGTTCAGAGGCAAGAAAAAAAATCCAGCCTCTAGGATTTTCCCTGGGAGGGGAACTAGTGACGCTGCTGGCTGTCCACGTCAGGCCTGGTGTCCGGGTAGTGAGAACAAGCACAGCTGGCGGGGGGGACAGGAAACCAGGCAGAAACTTACAAAGGCTGGGTGACATTCTGATGGGTTTCCATGTGGAACCCACAAGAGACTGTGTTTAGTCTCAACACACTAATGAGGAAGTTCCCCTAAATGTAGTTTTATGCTTTGACAGAGGAAATAAAATTCTCAGTAAATTTGATGAGAGGTCTATCAAAGCTTGATGAAATTTCAGCCAGAGGCCCCTTGCTGGTGAGGCAGCCAGGGTTCATTATACAGCTCATTCAGCACGACGTCCTGGTTCTCAAACACAGCCAACGGGATGGTCTCATGAGATGGAATATCCCCTGTACCATAGGTATAGTCATTTACTTCGTGTACATGGAGTTTACAATCCATTAGACTTAACACCATGGAGCCGACAACAATGAATAAGATGTCACCTTCACTTTGGAACAAGTTACAAGCCACTCAGGTCAAGTGTATATCTGGGGTCAGAAAACCATTGAGGGTAGGGGAGGCTTGCCCAAGTTGTCCACCATGCTTCTGCAGTGGAGTCCAAGGCCAGATCATGTTGCCCATTGATTAACAACAGTTCTTGATAAGGGATTTTTTTTGTTTTTAACCAGACTTCCCTACATGGGAGCATCTGAGGGATTTTTTTTTTTTTACTAGGACCTCAACCTGCAGCTAGCAGTATTGCCTAAGGCTAGCAGTGTCTGTATAATGCCAAACTGAGTTTTAAAAAGAAAAAAAAAAATGGGCAGCCCGGGTGACTCAGCGGTTTAGTGCCGCCTTCAGCCCAGGGCGTGATCCTGGGGACCCGAGATCCAGTCCCACATCAGGCTCTCTGCATGGAGCCTGCTTCTCTCTCTGCCTGTGTCTCTGCCTCTCTCTCTCTCTCTCTCTCTCTCTTTGTCTCTCATGAATAAATAAATAAAATCTTTTTTTAAAAATGAAAATTCTAAAAAAAAAAAATTACCTGATTGTTTCCATATCATGGGATTCTCTTGGTGTTGTCTTTAAAAAAAAAGAAAAGGAAAAAAGGAGAAAAGGTGCCAGTGACGGATACTTATTAGGTGCTGGACATATGTTTTCATGTTCAATCTCCATAGCCCTGTGAGGTAGCTTGGTATCACCCCCACTGCACCTTGAGGATACTGAGGCAAAGTCAGGTTCTTTTTTTTTTTAAGATTTTATTTATTTATTCATGAGAGACACAGAAAGAGGGGCAGAGACATAGGCAGAGGGAGAAGCAGCCTCCCCGTGGGAAGCCAGATGCGGGACTTGATCCCAGGACCCCGGGATCACAATCCAAGCCAAAGGATGCTCAACCACCGAGCTCAACCACCGAGCCACCCAGGTGCCTCCAAAGTCAGGTTCAATAACACTTTTGTTCCACCTGCATGACTTTCGAGGGCCCTATTATCTGTATGAAAACTCTGGAAATGGAATCTGGCCTTTGATAAAGTCCAGTCCACACAAATCAGGCACCTGTGGTTTCCCACAACATAACATTCTTAAGCACAAGGATGCCATCAAGGGGTTGGTGGCCAGGCTTCTAGGGGTGGCATCTTGATATCAGTGAACCAACCATCCTGAGACCACAGCCCCAAAGCAGGACTCTAGCCTTTTACTCCTCCTCCTTTGGACTCCTGCCAGAGAAACCAAAAGAAGAATTCAACAAAGACCGTCACGGGTTTTGTCAGTTGTGGCTTCTGACACTTAGCCACTGCTGGGGGGTTTTGGGAGAGGAAGCAGCATGACAACACAGAAACCCCGAACTGGAAAAAAGGCTTGAAGGGATCATCGTGTCCATGCACCTCTATGAGACGAGACACAGCCCCCTCTCCCTGAAGAGCCAGAAATAGGTGCTCCGCCTCGTCTAGCACTTTCAACCAGTTTTTTAGTTCCCAAGGAGAGAAGATTTTCTAACAAGTTCTTATTTAACTTTGGTCTACTAATATTTTTTTTCATCCAAGATGATGAACAAGTCAGCCTCAGTGCTAACACAAATTTCCGAAACCTTACAGTATGACCGTTAGTCTTTCCATTCTGGGCCTAGAAACATGATGATCTATATCCGTGTTCTTCACTTGGGTCCTAGACTGTGAGGGGTTCTGATCTGTACTGTCTGCAATTTTGGCACTGTTTTTCGAATATGTGACTTTGCCAGACTGAATTACCATTTTCCATTCTATTACAGAATTCAATACACATGACCTTGCCCTGTGACTTTGAGCTACAGAATCCACCTATTTAAAATACCTATGAAGTAAAACCTTCTGAAAAGCAAATATTCACTCCCAATTAGACAGCTCTGCATGTTTAACTTTTATTAACAAAAATGACCTTCTGTGTATGAAGGCCAATAATCCTTGATTTCCGTATTCTATATTTGAGAGTAGAGAAAATTCTTCAGAATTGCATTTTTTTTTAACAATTTAGTTTCAAATACAATCTAGTTCCTCTTTTTATTAATGTAAGCTGAAAGAGTTGTTTTATATGAAAGCATTCAATGAACTGGGGTTTTTTTAAAAAAGACATTTACTTTTCATATACGGGAACTTTCCAGATGACTGGTCAAATTATTATATTCAGCTAGTATGTTGATCTGGAGTTTTCAAAAAAAAATTGAACAATGGTGGTAAGCTAGCTTTTCCTCCCACCTGTGAGTAACTACCAAAGCACCATGACTGATTTCACGATATGCCAGAAATTAAACACCAAAACGAATGCTGTTCCTTCAAATCAGTCACCTTATTGCAAAGAACTTCCAGTGCTCAAAGGTGTGCTGAAAATCTTTTTTGTAATTTCCATCAGAGCTAACTATACACTTAAAAAATATGTATATCAACTGTAATTCAATTACAAAATATATTGTTAAGGGCAACAATCTCCATCCTTTGAGAATGCATGTGATTTTGGAGACAGGAAAGGCCATTTCAAAAAAGTATAGTGAACAAGAGATGAGGTTAAGCTGAGTGATATAAATGAGAAATTCAAATGTGCCCATAATCTCCCAACCCAGAGATAAGTACCATCAACACATTTGCGTATTTTCTTCCAGCAAGTTGCTTATGTATAGATTTTAACACAAATGGGATATGCCATATAGGCAGCTTGGATCCCCCTCTTTGATCTCCAGTCAGTGTTCCTGTTATTCCCCTTTTATGAGGTTCAAAGAAACTAAGTAACAGGCAGACAGTCATATTTCAAGAAGTGTCCTAATTTCTAACGTCTCTCAAAATGGGCAGAGACTAGAAAAAATGAACAGTTATACTACAAGAATGTTCATCTAATTTCTCTCTTTCCTTGGTGTTATTATCTTGGAAGCATAATATTTGGGTACACCACCACATGCATGACAGCCAAGAGAAACCAAGAATGAGAGAGAAGGATATTATGTGGTTTTAACAGAGAATAAAGAGAACGGGGTGTCTCGCCAAGTCAATCATAGATAATCTATGTGTGTGTGTATACACAGTTTTCATTACAAGTCACAAAACTGTATTTTCTAGTGTTCAGCAATGGAATAAAATCTTTCCTGATGGAGGAAGTACCACCTGTAGTAGAGATCAGAAAAGATGAAATGACTGTTAACATTCACCACGTCCTTTCCAAAAGTGGTAGGAATCATGCCATGTGTAAGCAAATGCTCTCTCAGCACACAGGCAAAAGCCTGTTTTCCAAACCCCATGCCTGAGCAGTTATTGAGTAGTGTGGCCAACCATTGTTCTGGACCCTTGCAGCTTGAGTTCTAGGAGCGGGGGAAACTTTGTCTCTTACTCTCTCCATCTGGACTGGGTTCTGTAGACTTAGAAACAAGAGCTGAAAATGTGCCATTTTGAAACTTTGAAACTTTGCCCCAACAACAGAGGCAACTCCCACCACCCAACAGATGATCCTGAGTTAGAAATGCTGTTTGATTTGGTCCTATGCATGTCACTGCGATCTTCATACTGGAGCTGAGATGTCAAAAGATCCCCATTTTGCCTATTTTTCCTTAAAAAATGTCCTTGTCTGTAGGACCAGGTTATACTGGGGGAGGGATGGCAGCCTTTGGATCCCAACTTAATCAACTTTGGAAATTGACTTCATCTGCCCCAAAGTCAATTTTCTACCTGTGACAAAAGTGAAGGAATCACAGCATAAAATTAAGCCCTAAACAACACATTTGGCAAGACTCCCTAAAGCTGAGTCAGCCCAACTAAACCTAGACAAAAGCCTGTAGGTTGGGAAAAGAGAAAAATTTATAGAAGTCCAGACAGTTGGTTGTTGGCGTGTGCTTCCAGAAAGAACCCTGCATCCTGCCCCATCTCAACCATCTCAGGCCAAGCTCAGGGAGGGAAGATGACCGAGGGAAACCCCAACTAGTTTTAAAGACCCAAGAACATGTGTAAAATGTTCAAGGTCCATGAGACCTCAAAGTCCATTGAGCCCAAGAGTGAGGAGAGGCAGTAAAGCAGAAAATGGCAGGTGGCATTTCAATGAACAAAGGGGCGATTTTCCATGTTCCCAAAAAAGGCAGAGGAGTGGGGCTGAGGGGGAGCCACACCTAAAAGTTCTCATTCAATAAGACTGGTGAAGTGGCAGTGCCACTCACATCACTGGAGGCCAGGTGGGAATAAGGATGCTCAGGAACGTGCCTGTTTTGGTAGGTGATAACCCACCATGCCCATACCACCTGCTTCACCCCCAAAGTGACTGAGATTGGGTTTCTGCAATCCTTGGGAATGGGAACACTAAACTGAATGCTGAAACAGAAAATAGGTACAGACATAAACAGTTGCTTTGTTTGCAAAGCTTGCTGTATGAATATGCATCAAGTACCCACGCACATGGTGGTTGCGAGATAAATTCTAAGTATTACTATGATTGCTATTGACTGGCTATATTTTTAGGTTGCCTTCTTTCTCCAGAGAAGTTAAGGCACTAACCAGGAGCACTGAAAATGAGGGCAGAGCCTCCACCGCATAATAAAAGCTGGAGAAATATTGGTTTTTCTTTATAAAACATGATGGAGAGATCCCTGCACTCCACACTCTCCCAAACTCCCCATAATTCAGGAAAAGTTTATATTCCTTGTCCACACCCCAGGATGACGTATAGATCCTCATTCTCTTGACTTTGGGCTTGGCCACATGACTTTTTTTGACCATCGGAATCTGATATGCATTGTAGCAGGCCAGTACAAAGAAGAGACTTGAGCAGGCATTGTGGCTTTGCCCTTCCTCTCTTGCATTCCTACCATCCTCCTTGAGAAAAGAATGCCCCAGGGAGCCATTACTTCTCCAGCCTGGGGCTCCAAATGAATGACACACAAAGCAGGCTTGAATCTGACCTGAGGCTTGGAACCAAACCTAGTCCAGTCCAGTGGAGTCTGGCCAAATGCAAGTGAGACACACTGAGCCTCAGTTGTTGAACTACAGTCCCATGATGAGAAATTAATGTTTATTTTCATAAGCCATGAGAACCTGGAGTCGTTTGTTACTGTAGAAAACTACCAACTAAGACCACTCTTTAGCATATGGAAGCAAAGACAAGGAGGATGGTTAGGAAGAGACAAAGGCGAGGAAACAACTTTAGAAAATGGGAGCAACTTGTCTTTTCAGGAACTTTGTCCAGCAGTGCTAGTGTGGGGTGGAATGACAGTGTAACTGGTAAAGCGGGGGTACAGGGAGAGAGAGGAAATAAAGAGTCCTGAAGATGTGTGAGAGCCTCAGGGACCCCCAAGAGAAGGGTAAGTTCTGGAAAACACATTTCTCCCCTGTCAGGCTCTCTCCTCCTTCACTGCTCAGCATTATAGACCATTCTCTCCATTTCAAGGAATTTAACTCCCTTCCGAGCTTTACGCTTGGTAAATAAACTTTAATGACTTGCAATGAATTCTACATTGCTAGATCTCCTATTTCTATTTAAAATGCAGCAGGATGTACGTTTGGTATTGATTTGGGCTTGTGATTTGAATTGTTCTTGTGTAGGTATTTGTCAAAGAACAGATGTTTTCTCCATGTGTCATTTGAGATGGGTTAAGTATGCCCAGGAGGGTATGGTGATATAGAGGTCTCTCCCTGAGCAGACGGGTTGGTTATAAATTGCTCTGTGGTTTTTCCTAACCCTGTAATGGCTGAAGTAAAACCTAGCAGCTGAACAGCTAACCCATTTATCTAATTTGATTTTGATTTTCCATTAAGCTCTCGTGATTTATTTAAATAGGTTCTGAAATTCCAAATTGAAATGTGAAGTATTTGGCATAAAAGGGGATTAAGAACCAAAATATGAATAGAATAAAATCCATTTTGCAAATCTCCAGACCTGTCCAATAAATCGCTTGGGAAACCTGCACAAAATTACTCCTTAAGTGGCTCTGAGCATCAATATTACATCTGTGTTTCATAAAACATGGGCTTCAAGTAATAGCTTTTTTTCTCAGGCTGCGCTTCAAAACTCCACAATTAAAGCCTGAAGCTCACTAAGGTATAAATCCCAAAGCCTCCTCTAGAAACTTCCAGAATCTGTGCTCCAGACTCCTCTGACACCAGGTCCCCTCAAGAGGGACTCCCCGTAATTGCTTCATCTTACCCTTCCTCCAGAGGCAGCTCTGAAGTGCCCCCTTCTCTGCACCCATCTTTCTAAGGACACAGGTGAGAGCCTGTTGGTTTCCCCATTTACATCTCTGATTTCCAGCCAGCCCAACCACCCTTCAGGTTGCCTTTTCCACAGCCCAGCCCCCTCCCTTCCTGCACACACTATGCAGGAAATACACTGAATGGCACGTCACTCTCTATTTCCCCATCCTTTCTAAATTCAGCTGTGCATTTGCATAGAGGCAACAGTGAATAGTGGTTAAGAGCAAGTGTCCAAAATCAGGGGTGTCCTGGATTTAAAAACTGGCTCTCCTCTTTATTGGTGGTCAATAAAGACCTTGGGCCTACGGTTTTACCATCATCTGTAAAATGAGATGAAAATAGTTTTCACCTCACAGAGTTTTTTTTAAGGAAACACAAAATCAAGTCCATGATAAGCCCGCAATTGCTGAGAGAGGCTAATGCTATTCCTACGTTTGATGCCCCTTATTTGGTCAACAGAGAGATTTACTGAGTGCTGCTCAGGTACCATGCATTGTGTTGGATAATGGGACCAAGCTGGGGATAAGATGCAGTCCCTGTCCTCAAAGATCTGACTGGTTAATGGAGAGAGCTGCAAATACTAAGGCATGGGAAGTGCTACCGCTGGATTAACCCAAGGGCACATAGGACATGTCCAAACCCAGCTTGGCCAGGGCCAAGAGCACTGGTGGAAGAAGTGAAGTCTCCCTGGAGACCTAAAGATGAGTTTGTGTTAAGAGAACAACAGTAGCCCAGCAAAAGGGCCAGCACATGCAAAGACCCAGAGGTGGGAAGTGCACATCTAGGAACCGGAAGTAGCTTATGGTGGCTGACTTAGGTAAAATGCATAAGTTGAAAAAGAATGGGAGCCAAGGCAGGAAGAAAGGGGCCAGTTTATGAAGAACTTCAAACCAAAGACAAGGGATTTGGATTTTCCTGAAGCAATTAGACAATGATTTCATCATGTTTCCTTCTTCCAAAGCTCTCAATAAGCTATAGAGGGGAGATGAAATTAAAAATAAGACCAGGGCCTGCCAGGTTGCACAAGGTATGCCCTCCATGATGGTGCCACAGTGAGATGGTGAGTGGAGTGGAAGCTAGGACAGGACCTATCCTGATGGCTCATCAGGTTGGGTGCCCCCACAAGAAAGAAGTTCATAGAGACCAGCAGCTAGAGCCAGAAGACCCAAAGCAAACTTAGATTTCTTTCTTACACTACGCACAAGAGAAGTTGTCAAGTGAAAGTGAGATCTAGATGCAAAATGAAATTGACTAAAGAAAGGCATGTGAGAGATATAATGGATTACTGTTGGGGATCCCTGGGTGGCGCAGCGGTTTGGCGCCTGCCTTTGGCCCAGGGCGCGATCGTGGAGACCCGGGATCGAATCCCACGTCAGGCTCCCGGTGCATGGGGCCTGCTTCTCCTTCTGCCTGTGTCTCTGCCTCTCTGTGTGTGTGTGTGTGACTATCATAAATAAATAAAAATTTAAAAAAAAATAATGGTTTACTGTTGAAAGAAAGAAAGAAAGAAAGAAAGAAAGATAGAAAGAAAGGCATGTGAGAGATGAAGTGCCTGAAAGCCCTTGTTGTGGCTATGGGGACAGTGAGAAGAGGGGGCTTCCATATGGGAGAGATAGAAATAACAGGATTTAATGGTTGATCCCATGTGGGAGAAAGAGAAGTTGTCAAGTATGAGACCCACTATCTGGTTTGTGCAACTGAGTGGTTGATGATGTGCTGCATTAAAAAACAAAATTCAACTGAGTGAGTCATAAAGATCTTATTGGTTTTATTTAACGATTTGCGAAAGGAGCAGCACCCCATCTAGCAAATAGAAAGGAATTCCAAGGGCAGCCTGGGTGGCTCAGCGGTTTAGCGCCACCTTCAACCCAGGATGTGATCCTGGAGACCTGGATCGAGTCCCATGTTGGGCTCCTTGCATGGAGCCTGCCTCTGCCTGTCTCTGCCTCTCTCTCTCTGTGTGTCTCTCGTGAATAAATAAATAAAATCTTATAAAAAAAAAAAAGAAGAAAGGAATTCCAATAAGTTGTACAAATTGAAAGACATTCATAGGTAGAAGGAAGTTATACCAGGCAAAAAAAAAAAAAAATGGGTTGGTTACCTTCCTTTAGGGTCAGGGGTGTACCAGGCAGATGACCTAAGTTGTGCTGATCAGGTGATTCCTGATTGATTGGTTTAAGATTCTATTTCTGGAAAAGCCAAAATTATAACTAAGTCTCAGTTTGATAATGGAGGGCTTAGCATAAGTGATTCCATTTGGAGTCTATTGTCTTGCTTTTAACAGCTGTAAAGCCTAAGATAATTATGAGCTGCCTTGACATCTGGTAAAACCGGGAGGACCTTGAATGCTCTGAGTGTAAGCTTTCCTCCCCACTCTGCTCCTGGGGATAAGTTCTCTGAGCTCAACAACCCTCTTTTTCAAGGGAAACAATGCATTTCTTTGAATAGTGGTCCTCAGTCCCCTGCCAGCTTGCGGAATTATTCCAACAAGCCAGTCACATCCCCCCATGGCAACCAGGCGGCACTCTGTCCTCTTGCTACTAAAAAGCCTGTCCCCAGAGCCCCTGGCTATTCATTCTTTCCCCCAAGGCAACCACCACCATGTAGCCCTGCCTGGTGTACACTGTCCTCGCCCCGGCTGTGAGTGTATGTAATTAATAAACTGCCATCGGTCTCATCCACCCTCTGTCTGGGGTTGTACATCCTTCCATCCCTGTAACCCTAGGATAGGAATCCCTCTCTCACCAGTGGAGTGAAGAGGAGGTGATTAAAAGAGATAAAAATCTATTAAATCAGGGGAATACAAAGAGGGAAACAGATGATAAAGGGGAAATATTTATAATTTCCCTTCTGGGGAAATTCTGGACTGATCCAGCCCTTCACACTTCCCCTGTCCCATGCATCTGGTGAAATCCAAAGACCCCTAGCTTAAAGACCCTTCCTCTGCTCCCCCAGTCCACAAGATTCTCTTTGTTCAAACTCTGCACACACCTCTGTTACACAGCTTGGACTGATGCACAACTACAGAGTGCAATCGCTCCCCTTCTCAGCTGAAATCCTCACAGGAAGGAGCTTTAGGGGTTTTAGGGACACAGATGTGCAGAAAATTAGGGGTATCCTGAGCAGTAGGTTAAGACAGGCTGGGTCTCTCCATCTCATTGTCGGGAAACTAGGACAAGGGCATGGGTGCTGGACGAGCGAGGACACACACGTGTTCTGGGCTGAGCCAGAGATAAGGTGGGGTGTGCTGGACATGCGGAGTCTGAGAAATTGATTGAGCAGCACAGCTAGCAACTGTCCCACCGTGGCCGTTCTGAATGTCCCTGCAAGTGTAATGTGCAGGAGTGTTGGCTCTGGGTGTTAGCTGGAAAAGTGAGCCATTTGAATGGAAAATACCCAATCTGAAACCTGGTTCTCAGGGTGAGTCAGCAGTTGAGGGTCTGCCTTTGGCTCAGGTCGTGATCCCGGGGTCCTGGGATCAAGTCCTGCATTGGCCTCCCCGCTAGGAGCCTGCTTCTCCCTCTGCCTCTGTCTCTTTCTCTCTCTCTCTTTCTGTGTGTCTCTCATGAATAAATAAATCAAAAGTCTTAAAAAAAAAAAAAAAACCCTTCTGTTGAAACCTCGTTCTCTCCTAGCACAACAGAGGCTGCCCCGATGTCACCTCTGGGGCCACATGCAAGGCTCTGCAATGGGCAATATATGGATTTTCGAAAAAAAAAAACCCACTTATATAGATGGAGCATTTTTTCAATTTACCCTGATACCCAGGAATCTGAAAGAATTGTTGTTAAGGTGATAATAATAATAATAATAATAATAATAATAATAGCATAAGCATTTACTGAGTGATGTTGCCTGATACTAAGTATTTTTTCATGTATTTATTCATGTGTTCCTCCCATCTCCAGGAAGAGAGTTTATTAAACTATTCATTTCATCCATGAAAAAAAAAAACAATGCACCAAGACATCAAGTGACATGTCCAAGGCCACACAGTAGCCTGCGTCTAGACACTTTGCTATGCTGCCTCTCAGCTTAGAGTCATATTCTTTGCATCTCCAAATCCCCGGTGCCTGTCAGTATATACGAGCTGATGCGTGTATGAAGTTTTCATTTTATTGAATGAATGAACGAACAAATGAATGAACGGCACCTCAGCTAAGGCATCCACAACCTCTGGGTGGCCCTTAACTAGCCTTATACAAAATCCTTCCAAAGTCCTACACAAAGCCTTACACAAAGTCGTCATCTGAAGGGATAGCAACAGGGTCTGGGCCCCAGAACATCATTCCCCTCTCCTGTCACTGCGCCTTTATAATGTGAGTGTTTTGTTTTTGTTTGTCCTGAAGGCTTTTCCTTCTTTAGGAGCCACTTATTAAAGTGAAGAGAGGGTTTACAACGCCACCCAAAGTTGAGGATTGATTAATTCACTCCCATCCACCCGCCTTGGGCTTGAGTTACAGAGCAAACAGTGCCCCCTGTGGCCGGCATCGTGGTGGCCGATGGGTCCCCACACAGAGCTTCCAGCTCTGCTGTCCAGCCCTGCTCTGGGCAGCAAAGGCAGATGTCAGGGGAGAAGCCAGCCTTCAGGGGCTTGTCACTTCTCACCCTAGAAAGTTCTGCATCCAACTCCAGCTTGGGAGTCTGGAGGCCATCTTTTTACTTATGGTATCATTTCTTAGGGTTGGGGCACCTGATGGGAGGAATGCCAATTCTAGACTGTTCCCAGGGGTATCAACCCACTGTCCTCACTTTGAGTTACCCCTCTGCAGACCCATGCTGGTGGAGAGAACTAGTCAGAGCCATCTCAAGGGCCAGGGAAGGGGCGTGCTCATCAGGAAAGGAGACAGGATTCCAAGCTGAGGGAAGGGATAAGGGACTCTCTTATGCCAACAACCAGCACCCACGCAACATGTCCTTCCACTCCCTGTCCCTCCTCTACCTTCCACTTGACCTCCACAAAGATGTGACTCCTCATGGTACTTATTCTAACCTGATTTCACCCAAGAGCCCTGGAGCATGTGTGTGATCAGTTGCGTTATAGGAAGGAGTCATCCACAGTGCCCTCTTCACCTGCCCCACTCTGGGGTACTGGATGGTATTTTTCCATCCAAGTGTTTTCCATCCATCTTTTAGTTTCTCACACTCCACCTATTCAAAGCTCCCAGTTGCCACCATCACATGCCCCCACAGTCCCTTGAATGTCCTTGCCATGCTGCCAAAGCCTTTATTAGTGATTTAGGAAGAGGATTGGAAGATCCCTCTAGAAAGTTCTTGCTAATGACTCAGTAATATTTTTATGATTTTCAATGGATTTTTGAAAATTCTAAGATAGCTATCTACTGTCAAGTCTTCATCTCATTTTCTTTCTTTTAGTCTTGGTCTGGTAAACAATAATAAGAATTGCCATGATAACAATACTGGACATTTTTAAAAGCCATTTCTGTTACTTCAAGTAGTCCTTATAATATTTTTTCCCTGAGGAGCCAGGCCCAGAGTAGTGAAGTCACATAGCTAGTAAATTGTAGAACTGAGACTCAGTTGGGACTTCCAAGGCCAGATCCTCTTTTCCAACACCAAACTCCAGGATAAAATGGAGAGTAGAAATGTTAGGTTGTGGTCCTTTAAAAAAAAATTATGGAAAATTTCACACACACACACACACACACAAAAACACAAAAAACAAAAAACAAAAAACAAAAAAACAGAGAGAATACAACAGTGATACAGTGATACAGTGGTGTGCTGGAGCCAGTTCCTATGACCACCTCCTAAGACCTGAGTAGTATTCAGAAATTTTGCAAGTTGTCGATTAAAGCATTGATAGCTTGGAATCAGCCATGGTGGGAATAGCACAGAAATTGGCAAATGCTTTGAATTAGGGTTTCCTGCTTCCCCAGCCAGTTTGATAACACACCACTGTCTGTCCCTCCCACTCTCCTCCTCTCAGCTTTGAGACTGATCATCAGCTGGCTATTCTGGTTTTATCTACACCTATACTCATTTTCTCATCCCTGGTGGCTTGTTTTTATGCAAATCCCAGACATCTTACCATTTTATCTATAAGTATTTCAATATATATTTCTTTTTTTTTTTTTAAAAGTAGCCTCCATGCCCAGCTGAAGCCCAAACCAGGGCCTGAACCCATGACCCTGAAATCAAGACCTGAGCCAAAATCGAGAGTCAGACCGATTAAGCCACCCAGATGCCCCCCAATAGATATTTCTAAATCATGAGGACTCTTTTAAAACACATCCAAAATAACATTACCACACCCCCAAAGACCCTGTAATATCTCAACACCATCAAATATCCAACTGAATACTTTTACACAGTTGGTTTACTTGAAGCAGGATCCAAGCAAGACTCACACAGTGCTTGTTGTTAACATGTGTCTTGAATCTCTTTGAACCAATAGGTCTCTATTTTAGTCCTATAATAAGGCACCATGATGTAAGTGGCTTCAATGACAGAAATTTATTGTCTCACAGTCCTGGAGGCTGGAAGTCTGAGATAAAGGTGTCTGTCTGCTGGTGGAGCTGGCTGCTTGGGAGGACTGTAAGAGAGAATCCATCCCATGCCTCTCTCCTAGCTTTTGGTGGTTTGTGGCAATCTTTGCCATTCCTTGGCTTGTAGAAGCATCCCTGCCCCTATTCCCTGACCTCTACCTTCAACTTCCCATTGCATTCTCTCTTGTACATGTCTGGCTCCAAATGTCCCTCTTTTATAAGGACACTAGTCATATTGTAATAGGACGCTATCCTAATGACTTAACTTGATTGTCTCTATAAAGACCCTATCTGCCAATCAGGTCACATTCTGAAATAAAGGGAGTTAGGATTTCAAAATATGGGTTGGGAGGTTGGGGCACAATTCAACCCATCACAGTTTCCTTATGTCTTCTTTTCTTTGTGATTTATATGTTGAGAAATCCAGGATATCATCCAGTTTCTTCTGTATTTTGCTGATTTCTTCTTCATGATCCCATATAACATGTTTCTCTGTCCCACTGTATTGCTGTACTTCCTATAAACTAGGAGGCAGACCCAAACCCAGGACCAAATTCAGGTACAGTTATTTTAGCAAGAACACACGTGGTGGCCCTTATTGTCTATGCCTCTCTTTTGTGAGATTATAACTGATGACAGGCTTAAGGACAGCAGCCTGATTCGTCCATAGAAAGGCATCTACCAGCCTTGTGTTTAATGGTTTTCATAGTCATTGATAACCATTGCTTAGAGACGTTATTTTGTTAGGAGAAGAAAAAATGTAATTTTGAATTCTCTTCGTTCTTCTGCATTTTATCTGGAATTGTCCATAAAGATCTGTCTGGCATCAGCTATTTATCCTAAAGTACAGTTCATTCAAGCAAAACAGAAGAAATGTTTCATTCACATCCTTTACTAATTGGCTTTCAAAATAATGAGTTGGTTCCTGAGCATCCCCAAAAAAACAAGAAAAACAACCAATAAGGATAATTTTTTACTATTCTAATTAACTCCTAGAATTTAGTTTGTATGTAGCATCATTTTAAAATTCTTTTTGAGCTCAAAATGTCCCCATTTTTACAGAGTGAAAGCCTCGTCAAGTCGGCTTTGAATTGCTTTTGCAAAACTCCAGAAGTCTTTGATGATCTCCTTACTTTCTGGTAAATCAATGTGTTCTAGGTTCATCTTGTACATTTCTTGTCCCAAACGTACAAATGGCCATTTTTCCAAGGAAAAATTGAATTGGTTCCTTTTACTAGAAGTTGGTACTTAGAAACAAATATTTGAGTGCTAAGGATGCTTACTGCTGGATTATTTCTAGACCTTTCTGTCTAGAAAAGACAGAAAGCAGTAGTGGCAAATGCTTTCTTAAGAAAAAATAAATCAGGCGTTCATATCAATATTTTCAACTATTATTGAGAATAAGAAGAATTTTGCTTTTTTTTTCAATTTTAGATTTACATCTCTTTTTAACTGAAAACTTTAGTTCCTAGTAATTTTAATGTTAATTATCCACTTGCATATATGTATACATACACACACACATTTCAGTGAACAACTAACACAATAGGAAATTTATTAGTAGTTGTCTAATCCCTTAAGGTATCACCCACTAGGAATGCACAATTTAAGTAACTGTGCTTTAGAGTGACATGAAATAGGTCCTCTTGATGTGGTTAAGCCATCTACTTAATACAAGTCCTATTAACTTGCTTCATTTTGCTTTCAATTTTTAAGGATTGCTTTCTATTTTGATTTAATTTTATTTTGTAATTATATAAAACATTTCCATAAGTTTAAAGTCAAGTCAACAAAACCAGGAAAATCCAGAGGGGCTGGCTTCCATTGCCACCTCTCCAACCTGCCCTCTCTCCAATAAGAAACCATTTTCATTAATTTTGGCTTTATCCTGCCATATACAAAATTAAGCAAAAAAAGACTCTCTCTCTCTCTCTCTCTCTCTCTGTATATATGTGTGTTTCCCTCTTTCTCATATATTGCTGAGCATTTTATCTTTTCTAAAACCTTGCTTTTTTTTTTCACTTAATATATCCTAAAGATCACTCTATAGAAACAGTTAAACATTGAGGTTTTGTTTTTAATGACTTTCATCTTCAAATATAAAAACATGTTCTAGGGATCCCTGGGTGGCGCAGCGGTTTGGCGCCTGCCTTTGGCCCAGGGCGCGATCCTGGAGACCCGGGATCGAATCCCACATCGGGCTCCCGGTGCATGGAGCCTGCTTCTCCCTCCGCCTGTGTCTCTGCCTCTCTCTCTCTCTGTGACTATCATAAATAAATAAAAAATTAAAAAAAAAAAAAAAAAAAAAACATGTTCTAATTATAATAGCTCCAAGGTCAACAGAAAGATGGAATGTCCCTATTGGTGTCAGAAGATTTTCATGAGTGAAAAAGAAACTATCAGCTCATACTTCCTTGGGCAACTAGTTGAAGTTATCTGGGTCTCCCAAATAAGCCTGTAACTGTCTAAATTCTACAAGAACACTATCTAATAACAATACCATCCAGTTGTAGGGCACTGGAGCATTGCAGAGTTTATGAGAAGGAATGTGGGTGAAGCCAAGCTGGATGCTGTCACCACTTCCTGGCAGCGTGGCCTTGAATGAGGGGTGAGCCAGTGCCTTGTCAAAGGA
Organism: Vulpes lagopus; assembly: GCF_018345385.1. Classification (NCBI taxonomy): domain Eukaryota; kingdom Metazoa; phylum Chordata; class Mammalia; order Carnivora; family Canidae; genus Vulpes; species Vulpes lagopus. The sequence continues at coordinate 12,721,584 of NC_054833.1, forward strand.
TTAACATAAGAATGAAATGAGATGAGGTCTGTTCAGTGGGCAGACACAGGGTCAAGCAGAAGTCAACACGTGAAATGTAGCGATTATAATGGTTGAATGAGCTCCTTCACAAATATTACCTCACCTTAATTTTCAGAGCAATCTTTTGAGGTAATTATCATATTTAGTTTCAGGTTAAATTTATATTCTTGTATTTTTATGTACTCCCTCTTCATTCAATGAAAGTTTAAGTACCTCTTATTTTGTAATTATATAAATTACTCACACTCCATGTGTACAAACATTCTGCCCATTGAATTTTGAAATCCATTCTGGACTTGAATGGTGGTTTACTATATATAATAAGCATATTTTAACCAATGAACACCTGCTTTTTCTGATAGACTACGACTCCTATCTCTGATTAATTTTTGTGCTACTTGGTCCTTAAGAGTTAACCAATAGCCAAGATACGGACACAACCCAAGTATCCATCAATGGATAAATGGATAAAGAAGATGTGATAAAAAAAAAAAAAAAGACGTGATCTATATACACAATGGAATATTACCCAGCCCTAACAAAGAATGAAATCTTGCCATTTGCTGCAACATAGGTGGACCTAGAGGGTATTATGCTAAGTGAAGTAAGTCAGACAGAGAAGGACAAATCCCATATGATTTCACTTATATGTGGAATCTAAAAAAAGACAACAAACAACCATAAAAAGAGAAACAGATTCATAAATAGAGCGAACTGGTAGCTGCCAGAGGGGAAGGGTGTGGGGAGGTGGTGAAATAGGTGAAGGGGATTAAGAGGTACAAATTTCCAGTTATAAAGTAAATAAATCACAGGGATGAAAAGTACTGCCTAGGGAATACAGCCAGTGATATTGTAATATCATATGGTGACAGATGTCAACCATACTTATTGTGGTGAGCAGTTCATAATGTATATAATAGTTGAATCACTATGTTGTACACTTGAAACTAATATAATATCATATGCCAACTGTACATTAATTTTTTTAAAATGCATGGTATAAGCATACACACAAAACGAACAAAGACTCCAAATTTCCAAGATAAAAAATAAAGCCAATCAACAATGAGAGCAGGGTCCCTGGAAGAAAATACAATCCATTTGTGACAATCTATTACGTGATTTAAAATGCAAGACAGAACTGGTAGGGGGAGGTAAAATGGGAGTATAAACCTCATTTATAAATTAGACTGTGACTTTTACTTTACTATTTCCTTTAAATTATCATTCCCATGATCCAGAAGTCATTTTCCTTTGACGAAAATATCCTGCCTGTGACCTTTTATACAATGAGAGATGAAATTATCAGATGGTATTTTTGAACAGACACATTTCAAGACATAAAGTCCAGTGTGTGTGTGTGCGCCCGAGCGTGTTTCCCGTGCATCTTCTCAGCCCATTTCCCTTAGCCCATTGGTTCTCAAATTCATCTGGACAGTAGAAGCCCAGGAATGAGAAAGCTTAAGAACTGGACCAGGGCACCCCAGTGGCTCAGTTGGTTAGGTGGGCGTCTGACTTTTGATTTCAGCTCAGGTCATGATCTCAGGGTTGTGAAACTGGGCCCCACATCAGGCTCCACGCTCAGTGTGGGTCTGCTTGAGATTCTTTCTCCCTTTCCCTCTGCCCCTCTTGCTCATGCTCTTGTTCTCTCTCTATCTCCCTGAAAGTGGATAAATAAATCTTTAAAAACCAGACCAGTAACCTCAGATTCCCTCAGGTGGCAGACTGATTTAGTCCATCAGCTTGTTTGAAATTGCAGGGAAAGATGCAAGTGATAAAAAGTCCAGCTTTCCATTGTTGTGACCCTCACAAACTCAGATGCTTAAGACAATGGTAATCAATCTGGCAAATTCCAGCCTGTGACTGTTGAAAGATCTCAGTCCTTTAAAGAGGACTCTGCAGGCAACATGCAGAGAAAGCCACTCCCAAGAGCTCAATACAGCCTTCCTGGCCTTGGCCTTAAAATATCAACATATCGAAAGCAGCACCACCTCAGAAAACCCCCACTCATGGCTGACAGGGTCTCCCCCACAGTCTCGGGGGTGGGGGGTCCTGGGGTGACGGGCCAGGACAGGCCTCCCTCCCACCCAGGGCCAGCGCCTCCCACAGCTGAACTCAGGCTACGCACTTAGGCCACTGAGGAGAAACAATGCTGGGAATGTTCAGGGCACATGGAAGTCCTGGAGGCTAATGGGACACAGGGTGATGGGGGCTTCTCTACACACATCCCTCATAAGGACAAGCACCGTGCCACCTTCCATTTGCTCACAGCTACAAGATGGACCTCAGTGGGGTCTGTCCTTGCAGCTTTTCCTGCTTTTAAAGCCTGGATCCCTTTCTTCAAAAGGAAGCTTCCAGGGGAATCCCTGGGTGGCTCAACGGTTTAGCGCCTCCCTTCGGCCCAGAGTGTGATCCTGGAGACCCAGGATCGAATCCCATGTCAGGCTCCCTGCATGGAGCCTGCTTCTCCCTCTGCCACCCACCCCCTCTGTCTCTCTCTCTCTTTCTGTCTCTCATGAATAAATAAATAAAATCTTAAAAAACAAAATAAAAAAAAAAGGAAGCTTCCATGAAGTGAAGTTGCTCAGGTGAGCTCAGCAGCCTGCCTGCATCCTATGCCTTTCGTGCCTGGTCCTCCAGGGGTTCTGGAAAGGCCCATTTGAAGAGCCCTGAGCCAATGCAAACTTATTTTTTCCCCCAGGGAGAAAGGAAGGTTCTCAGGGACCCAAAGTCCCAATGCAAGTTGCCATTCTGAAATCCTGAGTGATGCGGTAAGGACAGGAAAGCAGGGTTCTAGCAGAACTGGGACGGGAACCCGTGTCAAGACTCTGCCTGGTGGTGTGCCTGTGAGCTTCATTTTCTCAAGGGAATAATTCCAGTAAAACTTTATTTTAGGACACGAAGCTAATGGCCAGCAGGACCCACAGTCGACCTCGGAGAGCTGCCACAGGGCTGCTCGCTTACCTGCGTTGCCTTGCTCCTCTGGGTGTCTGGGGGCACAGAGACTCCCCATGACTCTGGAACCCTGGATTCAGGCTGTTGTCTCTTCCAGGCCTCCAGACCCGGCAGTTTCCCCAGGAGATAAACAGCTGCCTTAGTTTTTCTTCCGTGGGTGCTAACCCCTACAAAATAGTCATTGGTGGAGTTCCAAGGCTAGAAACCACAGAATCCTATTGAAATGCCTCCCTTTAACCAAGAAGATGGTTGGTTACTCCTTGTGCACACAACATGCCACCGAATACCCCGATGATCCTCATTAGCCCATCCCAAATTGTTGGGGGAAAGGAAGCCTCAAGTCCCTTCTCTGGGCAGCCCTCAGGACCAAGTAAGGTACAGCATATACCTCGAGGGCCGGAGCTGAGTTCTATTCGCCTTTCCATCCCAACAGACAAGGGGGCAGAGGAACAGACAAAGCATTTTTGGTGTCAAATGAACAGATGAGAACCATAGAACACTTTCTATGGCACCTGTCCGATGCCAGGCACTCTTCCAAGCATATTAATCCTCTTAATAACATATGACATTAATAGTATTATCATCCTTACTTGACAATGAAGACACGGAAGCTCAGAGATGTCAAGTCATTTGCCCAAGATCATCCATTCGGTAACAGAGAGAGAGAGCCAAGATTCAAAGCCAGTCTGCACTTTCCACTCCTGGGCATTAACAGGTGTCAGGTCCCTGCCCAGGGAGGCTAGAGAGGGAGTAACACACAGGTCCCTCCTAAGGTGGGGTAGACAGCCTTGCTCCTTTGGTGGGGGCGGGGTCAGGAAATGCATTTCAAAAGACATCACCCATTTTTTTTTTTAGATGTAATTCACATGCCAAAAAATCCCCTTTTTGAAAGTGTACAATTTAGAAGTTTTTAGTATATTCACAGAGCTGTGCCATAGCCACCATCGTCTAATTCCAAAACACTTGTATCACCTCCCCCAAAATACATCTGCACCCAGGAGCAGCCCCCACTCCCGTGCCCCTCCCCACAGCCCTACAATCACTCTGCTTTCTGCCCGGGTTGGCCCAGCCTGGACCTTTAACCCTAACAGAGTCACAAGACAGGAGGCAAAGGCAGTGCCCCTGGTCTACCTTCTCTAAACATCTCACACTCCTACTTTCTCCTTGTTTTTCCTCAGGTCATCTTGCCATAGTTTAAACAAACGTCATGACAATCTCCTATCTTGAAATTTCTCTTAGGCATGTGCTCAGAGAGCAGCTCTTTCCCTCCCCTATATGCCCCCGACCCTGGATGTTTGCACTGAACACAGGGTGCAAGGTAGAAACTGAGCTAAGAAAAAGATCAAGGAGTCAGAATGACAGAGGCAGGGCTCTGAGGATGGAGGTAGAAAACCAGAGACCACTAGTGGGGGTGGGGAGGCTGGGAGCAGGACTGGGATGCCCCTACCCCAGCTTGGCTTCCTCCACTTTTCAACCCTCATGCAGCTGATTCACTGCAGCCTCAGCCACTGAGCTCTGGGTCAGAACAGTTCCAGTGCTCCAAAGCCACACTATGGGCCTCAACAACAAAATACAAAGATCAGAAACAGTTTTCAAAACAAAAGATGGATATCCCCTCCCCCACCCCAACCACCCACCTCCATGATACTTACCCATCTCAGTGCACCCAATATCATCCACCAGCATGGATCACTTGACATGATTATTAAAATAAAGACCCTTGAGGGGATCCCTGGGTGGCGCAGCGGTTTGGCGCCTGCCTTTGGCCCGGGGCGCGATCCTGGAGACCCGGGATCGAATCCCACGTCAGGCTCCCGGTGCATGGAGCCTGCTTCTCCCTCTGCCTGTGTCTCTGCCTCTCTCTCTCTTTCTCTCTGTATGACTATCATAAATAAATAAATAAATAAATAAATAAATAAATAAATACCCTTGAGCCCCATCTCAATACATTTTTTTTTAAATAAACGTATCTGAAAATTATTTTAGATTTACAGAAGACTAGCAAAGATGGCACAGGGAGTTCCTGTATACCTCTCACCGAATGTCATTCATTGTCTAATGTTATTACCGTGGGCCTTTGTCAAAACAAGTTAATATTTGTGCATTACTATTAATTGAACTGAGACTTGATTTAGAATTTATCAGTTTTTCCATTAATGTCTTGGTTCTGTTCCCAAGACCCACATTGATTGTAGTCATCCTATCTCCTTCAGCTTCTTGGGTCTGTGACAATCTCTGTCTTTTTCTTGTCTTCAGGATCTTGACTATCTTGAGGAGGACTGGTCAGGTGTTTGTCTTGAGGAAGATAGCCAGATATTTTGTACAATGTCCCTTAATTTCCATTTGTCCAGTGTTTACTCTAATGATGGAACTGGGGCCACCTCAACAGATTCTGACTCAGTTAAGCTAGGGTGTCCAAGAATCTAAATTGTCAACATGTGCCCTAAGGGGTTCTGATTCAGATGGTCAATATATAAGAAATATTGTTAGTCACCACAACAAACTGCAGGAGGACTAAAGAATTCAATATGCAAAACATTAAAGATTGCTTTAAAATATAAAATGAGAATAAAACATGAATCTGTGGAGATAATACTTTTCTAAGATTGACACACATTAGGGGAAATCACAGAAATACAAACATTGACACATTTGACCATGTAAAATGTATTAATTTAAAATAAAATTTAGGGCAGCCCAGGTGGCTCAGCAGTTTAGCACCACCTTCAGCCCAGGGTGTGATCCTGGAGACCTGGGATCGAGTCCCACGTCGGGATCCCTGCATGGAGCCTGCTTCTCCCTGTGCCTGTGTCTCTGCCTCTCTCTCTCTCTCTTTCTCTCTCTCTGTATGTCTCTCATAAGTAAATAAATGAAATCTTTTAAAAAAATAAATAAATAATAAAATAAAATCTATAATGAATTTATAATAAAAAATTATTTTCCTCAAATATAAATAGCAAAAGGTTAATATCTTACAGTAATCCTTCCAATGTAGTGGGAAAACATGAAGTACCCACTAAATGAAACGGGGAGGCAGGGACGGATAATTCCCCAAAGGAGAAAATATAAATTGAAATACATATTTGAGAAAATGTCCAATCTCATCAGTAAGCAGATGTAAATTAAAAGAAGAGCTACTTCAGGGTGCCTGGGTGGCTCAGTCAGTTGAGTGTCCAACTCTTGATTTCAGCTCAGGTCATAATCTCAGGGTCATGTGGTCAAGCCCCACATCTGGCTCTGTGCTCAGCTCAGGAGTCTGCTCAAGATTCTCTCCCTCCATCTCCCTCTGCCCCTCCCCCTGCTTGAACTCTTTAAATAAATAAATAAATAAAATATTTTTAAAAAATAAGAAGAGCTATTGCATACCCTCTGAAATAGCAAAGGTTTTTTTTTGTTTGTTTGTTTTGTTTTGGTTGTTTTTCTGTTAGAACCTTGTGCTGGTGAATTTGTGATGAAGTTAGAACACCATCCACTGTTGGTGACATTGTCAAATTGTACAACTCTTTTGCAAAGCCAAATGGCAATACACATTGATTTAGATGAAATATTCATAGTCCATGATCTGGTTATACAATTCTTAAGAATTTGTCCCAAAACTTGATTCTTATTCAAATGAAGAAAAGAGGTCTATGAAGGAAATATTTCAAAATACAAAAATATGGAAAAGAAACACATATGCAATAATAGCATGATTTAAAAATGCTGGCATGTTATGTCCATATACAACTAGTTGAGACTCGCAAAGACGGCAGGTCATCGTGAGAAATGTACGCAATGTAATGTTGAACAATATGAGTTACATAAAAAGGCATGCTATGTTTTGATTTGCATAAAAATACACCAAAAGGGTATTTGCCAAAATGAAATGTTTAAATTATTAAAAATTTTATATCCTCTAATCTAGTCTTCATTTACTCAGTCCAAATTATTTTAGTGTCTATCATTTACACACAATAAAGACACTTAAAAAGCAAGGAGTCTTTTCATCAGGAAACACTCTTACTTCCTTCGGGGGATTTCATGGTCTCAGTGGCAGGAATCTAACGCTGGAAAGAGTTGAGCACCATGTCCAGGGTGTCCACTGCATGTGGCCCATTTGTTCTTAAAAATCCCGTTGGCTTTTTTTTTTTTTTTTTTTTTTTTTGTAGCACGATGAAATTGGGGAAATGAGCAAGTATGTCTGAGTCACATTGAGAATTTCCCTTTTCATAAGGAATCTTCTGTGTAACTTTTTTAAAACTCCAAATGAATTCCATAAGCTGCCCTTCCCTTCCTTCCTCCTTCCACCATCTGCTTGCCTGTGTTCTCCAGAGTCCTCCCCACCCCATTACCACTGAGCTTGGCTTTGGAGAGTTGCCCATAGGGAGTCAACTTTCTGAGCTGGCCTGTAGCCAGGAGGCTGCTTTCCTCCTCCTGACAGAGTCCTCCCTTGACCTGTTGCAGAAAAGCCACAATGTGGCCATCTAAGCATAGCACACTCAAACCTACACAGACTGGAGGACTTACTTGAGCCTCTACTCCTATATGTTGAACAAGGACCATTAATGCTGATAACTCGAAGGGAGAGGAAGTGTTTAAATAAAGCAACATGGAAAAATAAATAAATAAATAAATAAATAATAGTAAATAATAAATAAATAAGCAACATGGGATGTTTTCCTTTATGATTAGAAAGAACAACTAAAACATATTCCTGGATACTGTGATTATAGGAGAGACCCAAAAGGAATGGCTTCGTGATATTTGCTCTAGAATTGGCCAAAGGTTTTCCCTAAGGGGAAGAAAGAATCTTTTGATACATCTTTAATGAGTTTAGATACTGAAATTACTCATGAACATTTGCATCCAATTTACAAAGATATTTCTATTGAGAGCTGACAACCTTCCAGGTGATTCCACCTCTCCCTGCTTTTTATTTGGACTTTACTTACAAAAGGGTTCTTTTTGGCCTTAAACACTAGAAAATAAGCCATTTTCTCTAAGGAACACAGATCTGTGAATTCCCTAGTTTTCCCAGGAAGGAAATGAAATTAAGAACTTCCAGGATCCTTGGAAGGCTCAGTCAGTTAAGCATCCAATTCTTGGTTTCAGATCAGGTCATGATCTCAGGGTCCTGAGATCGAGCACCACATCAGGGTCCCCACTCATTGGGGAGTCTGCTTGTCCTTCTCTCTCTCCCTGTACCTCTCTGCTACACTTGTGCATGTGCTCTCTAAAATAAAAAATAAATAAATCTTAAAAAAAAAAAAAAAAAAAAGAACTAGGAGATCCCTGGGTGGCTCAGCGGTTTAGCGCCTGCCTTTGGCCTAGGGCATGATCCTGGAGTCCCGGGATCGAGTCCCACATCGGGCTCCCAACATGGAGCCTGCTTCTCCCTCTGCCTGTGTCTGTGCCTCTCTCTCTCTCTCTCTCTCTCTCTCTCTCTCTGTCTATCATGAATAAATAAATAAATAATCTTAAAAAAAAAAAAAAAAAGAACTCCCTATTGAGGTCAGTGCTTTAGGACCAAAAGGTCAACTAGACCTGTTAATAATATCCTTCACAGGGTCATTCAAAGCCAGAGAACAAGAACACTGAACTTAGACCCTACAATGGACTCATGTCTTCCATTTTAGAAAGATGATAGGGTTGGGGAAAGAAAAATACTGGGTGCGGTGATGGCTTGTGGTGGGAATGCCTGCCCCAGTGTTCTCCCTACACATCACAGGCGCCTCTCTGGACACACTTGTAAAGGGCTATTTAATGTAGCAAGTTTTAGATGTTCCTCAACCCCTCACTCCAGTGAATACAAGCCAGTGAATTTGCAGAGACACTTGAAAGTAGATGCTTATAAACTGAGGTCCATGGATGAAATTCCAGCATCTTTGAATATGGATGGAAAAAAAACCATATATATTTATTTTTACTAAGTGCCTATGACATTGTCACCAGTGGAAATCACCAACATTTTCATATCACATTACGTTGTGGCAAATATCTCAAAGTATCAATTATATTCATTACCTCTTCACAAGTATGGTGGTAATAGGTCTGCCTCTGGCTTGTTGTTTAAAGCATCAATAAGAAGTTAACACTGTTATGAACTGTTTGTGCCCCCCACACACACACACTCCAAATTTCTATGTTGAAGTTCTAACCCCTAAAGTGATGGTATTAGAAGGTGGGGCTTTGGGGAGGTGATTAGATTTAGATGAAGTCATAAATGTGGAGCCCTCATGATAAGACCAATGTCCTTAAAAATGAGAACAGGGGCACCTGGGTGGCTCAGAGGTCGACCGTCTGCCTTTGGCTCTGGTTGTGATTCCGGGGTCCTGGGATCGAGTCCCACATCAGGCTCCCTGCTTCTCCCTCTGCCTATGTCTCTGCCTCTCTCTGTGTCTCTCATGAATAAATAAGTAAAATCTTTTTAAAAAGAAGAAGAGACACCAGAGCTCTCTCTGCCATGTGAGGATATGGCAAAGGCAGCCATCTGCAAGCCTGGAGGCAGGCCTTCCCCCACAATGGAAGCTGCTGTCAGCCTGCTCCCGGACTTCAGGACGGCAAGCAATTCGTGTCTGTTGTTTGAGCCTGTGGGATTTTGTTACGGCCGCCCTAGCAGACTGAGACACAGATGCAATACAAAACCGCACATTTTAAAAGAATTTAATAACTTCTTTACTCAAAATTGGTTTCCTTTACAATCCTGTGTGCTTCTTTTTATGTATTTGGAAGTGTTCTTCTACGGATGGGTCCACAGACTTCCCAGAGGGGCCCATGGCACAAGATACACCACTAAGTCCTTGCCTGAGGACACTCCCCTTCCTGTCAGGCCTCCATCTGGGTCACAGCTCCTCTTCTGAAGGACAGCTTCCCCAGCCTGCCAGGTTGAGAAGAGGTGCTTTTGAACAGGGTGGTAGTGGGGCCTTTTCTGCGGCCATTTCCCTTGTAGATGGGCCTCTTCACCCACTCTCCCATCACAGACTCCACCCCCCCCCCACGTCAGCCACCATCTGACAGGTGTGTGCTGCTGGGGGAGGGTGCACACAGAGCAGTGCAAAGCCAACCCTCCCGGGGACACGACCTCAAATCCACCAGGTCTTAACTGGTGATCTTTGAACAGAACAGCACACTGGCATATCCCTCCTGGGAGTGTGGCGGGAGCCAGGGGAGCAGTTGAAAGGCCACCCACCATGTTTTGGGAAGAAATTTTAAGTTTTATATTGATTCTATGTGATTAGTTCATTTTGGAATAAAAGACCAGACCAAACCTGCATTCCAATCTTGCCAGCACCACTTACTAGCTATGGGACCAAGAGAAATCTGATACCTTTTGGGTCTTCAATTTGTTCAGCTGTGAGATGATGATGATGATGATGATGGACACAAACACAAAGGCTTGTTTTTTGAAGCATGTTATCTCCCTCTGTCTCTTTCTCTCTTTCCCCTTCTTCCTTATTTTGAAAGTGGCCAAACTTGAGCTTTTTTGATTTTAATAATTTTTTTTATGAGAGCACCCTTTTCAGAAATGTGACGTCTTGAGCAAAGGAATTTAATTTTAGGACCTATTATATGATTTATCTACAAACTGATCAGACCAAATCATCTTGCTTTAGGACAGATTTGGGGTCACTTTTTGGTTTTCTTTGTTCTCGGTTTTGCTGCATCCAGAATCTGTTCCTATGTGTGAGCTCTAGGTGGCAGTCATGTACCGTGGAGACCTGTGGCTCGCCAGGCTGCAACCAGCCCGCCAAGTTTAGAGTCTTGAGTCTGGGAAGAGAAGTGTCAGGAACACTTTCACGTGATTGATTACTGGGTGCCAAGGCTGTCCTATGCTCTGTGAACAGATTAGCTCTGCACTGTTGTCCCTTCTGGTCGAATGGGTTAGAGGAAGGAAGGAAAGGTAACTCAGGCTAATGAAGACCTAGGAAGTGTCCAGTGGAGTAGAAAGAGGAATTATTATTTACAGGACTTTGTCCAAACCTTCTTGCATAGGTACTCTCTATTCTCTGTCTGTCTCTCTGTCCGTACATATCTCACACCCACACTCACGCACACTAAAACGCTGGGGCCTAAAGACAGAGTGCGTTTCAGGGACAGTTTATTTCATTTCCCTGGATTTATTTGCAAGAGTTTCTGTATCAGTGCCTTTTACCTAAAAAGGGGCTAATAGCACCAGCTTGATAGGGTTATTATGATGATTAAATTAGTTTAAATATATAAAGAGAATGAGTTGCCTGACACATAATAAGCTCCATATATAGATACTCTCACTACATTCAGTATTTGCTTTGTATTGTAGGAGTAGGGAGGCGATCTTGGTATGGCCATTTAGGGGAGGAATGGAAAGGGATACAGAGAAACACACAAACATCACATTCACAGATACATGTGGGTACACATGTGCACTCATGCATGCACACACACTTCTCTCTCTCTCTCTCTCTCCCTCCCTCACATGTGCAGCCTCAGTAGAATATAGGCACAGATGGAACTAGATAAATAAGGATGTTAAACAGAAAAATGGAAGCCCAAAGGTGTGGTAGGGTCTTTGCAATTAACTCGAGGAATGGCTAAATAGTAAACCTTGTTTTAAGTTTCAGGATTCAGAAAGAGAAAAGAAGAAGAGAGGGATCATGAGCTGAGATACCAACAAATCTTTTTGGGGGAAAGTAGCTCTTCTTTTTTTTATTAAATTTCTTTTTTTATTATTTATTTTTTATTGGTGTTCAATTTACCAACATACAGAATAACCCCCAGTGCCCGTCACCCATTCACTCCCACCCCCAGCCCTCCTCCCCTTCTACCACCCCTAGTTTGTTTCCCAGAGTTAGGAGTCTTCATGTTCTGTCTCCCTTTCTGATATTTCCCACACATTTCTTCTCCCTTTCCTTATGTTCCCTTTCACTATTATTTATATTCCCCAAATGAATGAGAACATATAATGTTTGTCCTTCTCTGATTGACTTATTTCACTCAGCATAATACCCTCCAGTTCCATCCACGTTGAAGCAAATAGTGGGCATTTGTCATTTCTAGTGGCTGAGGAATATTCCATTGTATACATAAACCACATCTTCTTTATCCACTCATCTTTCGATGGACACCGAGGCTCCTTCCACAGTTTGGCTATTGTGGACATTGCTGCTATAAACATCGGGGTGCAGGTGTCCCGGCGTTTCATTGCATCTGTATCTTTGGGGTAAATCCCCAACAGTGCAATTGCTGGGTCGTAGGGCAGGTCTATTTTTAACTCTTTGAGGAACCTCCACACAGTTTTCCAGAGTGGCCGCTCCAGTTCACATTCCCACCAACAGTGTAAGAGGGTTCCCTTTTCTCCGCATCCTCTCCAACATTTGTGGTTTCCTGCCTTGTTAATTTTCCCCATTCTCACTGGTGTGAGGTGGTATCTCATTGTGGTTTTGATTTGTATTTCCCTGATGGCAAGTGATGCAGAGCATTTTCTCATGTGCATGTTGGCCATGTCCATGTCTTCCTCTGTGAGATTTCTCTTCATGTCTTTTGCCCATTTCATGATTGGATTGTTTGTTTCTTTGGTGTTGAGTTTAATAAGTTCTTTATAGATCTTGGAAACTAGCCCTTTATCTGAGACGTCATTTGCAAATATCTTCTCCCATTCTGTAGGGTGTCTTTTAGTTTTGTTGACTGTATCCTTTGCTGTGTAAAAGCTTCTTATCTGGATGAAATCCCAAGAGTTCATTTTTGCTTTTGTTTCTTTTGCCTTCGTGGATGTATCTTGCAAGAAGTTACTGTGGCTGAGTTCAAAAAGGGTGTTGCCTGTGTTCTCCTCTAGGATTTTGATGGAATCTTGTGTCACATTTAGATCTTTCATCCATTTTGAGTTTATCTTTGTGTATGGTGCAAGAGAGTGGTCCAGTTTCATTCTTCTGCATGTGGATGTCCAATTTTCCCAGCACCATTTATTGAAGAGACTGTCTTTCTTCCAGTGGATAGTCTTTCCTCCTTTATCAAATATTAGTTGACCATAAAGTTCAGGGTCCACTTCTGGGTTCTCTATTCTATTCCACTGATCTATGTGTCTGTTTTTGTGCTAGTACCACACTATCTTGATGACCACAGCTCTTTTTTTTAAGATTTTAGGTTTTTTTTAATTTTTATTTATTTATGATAGTCACACAGAGAGAGAGAGAGAGGCAGAGACACAGGCAGAGGGAGAAGCAGGCTCCATGCACCGGGAGCCTGACGTGGGATTCGATCCCGGGTCTCCAGGATCGCGCCCTGGGCCAAAGGCAGGTGCTAAACCACTGCGCCAACCAGGGATCCCCCTATGACCACAGCTTTGTAGTACAACCTGAAATCTGGCATTGTGATGCCCCCAGATATGGTTTTCTTTTTTTTTTTTAATTTTTATTTATTTATGATAGAGAGAGAGAGAGAGAGGCAGACACAGGCAGAGGGAGAAGCAGGCTCCGTGCATTGGGAGCCCGACGTGGGACTCGATCCCGGGTCTCCAGGATCATGCCCAGGGCCAATGGCAGGCGCTAAACCGCTGTGCCACCCAGGGATCCCCATGGTTTTCTTTTTTAAAATTTCCCTGGCTATTCGGGGTCTTTTCTGATTCCACACAAATCTTAAAATAATTTGTTCTAACTCTCTGAAGAAAGTCCATGGTATTTTGATAGGGATTGCATTAAACGTGTAAATTGCCCTGGGTAACATTGACATTTTCACAATATTAATTCTGCCAATCCATGAGCATGGAATATTTTTCCATCTCTTTGTGTCTTCCTCAATTTCTTTCAGAAGTGTTCTATAGTTTTTAGGGTATATATCCTTTACCTCTTTGGTTAGGTTTATTCCTAGGTATCTTATGCTTTTGGGTGCAATTGTAAATGGGATTGACTCCTTAATTTCTCTTTCTTCAGTCTCATTGTTAGTGTATAGAAATGCCACTGATTTCTGGGCATTGATTTTGTATCCTTCCATGCTACCAAATTGCTGTATGAGTTCTAGCATTCTTGGGGTGGAGACTTTTGGGTTTTCTATGTAGAGTATCATGTCATCGGCGAAGCGGGAGAGTTTGACTTCTTCTTTGCCAATCTGAATGCCTTTAATGTATTTTTGTTGTCTGATTGCTGAGGCGAGGACTTCCAGAACTATGTTGAATAGCAGTGGTGAGAGTGGACGTCCCTGTCTTGTTCCTGATCTTAGGGGAAAGGCTCCCAGTGCTTCCCCATTGAGAATGATATTTGCTGTGGGCTTTTCGTAGATGGCTTTTAAGATGTTGAGGAAAGTTCCCTTTATCCCAACACTCTGAAGTGCTTTGATCAGGAATGGATACTGTATTTTGTCAAATGCTTTCTCTGCATCTAATGAGAGGATCATATGGTTCTTGGTTTTTCTCTTGCTGATATGATGAATCACATTGATGGTTTTATGGGTTTTGAACCAGCCTTGTGTCCCAGGGATAAATCCTACTTGGTCATGGTGAATAATTTTCTTAATGTGTTGTTGGATCCTATTGGCTAGTATCTTGTTGAGAATTTTTGAATCCATGTTCATCAGGGATATTGGTCTGTAATTCTCCTTTTTGGTGGGGTCTTTGTCTGGTTTTGGAATTAAGGTGATGCTGGCCTCATAGAACGAATTTGGAAGTACTCCATCTCTTTTTATCTTTCCAAACAGCTTTAGGAGAATAGGTATGGTCTCTTCTTTAAACGTTTGATAGAATTCCCCTGGGAAGCCATCTGGCCCTGGACTTTTGTGTCTTGGGAGGTTTTTGATGACTGCTTCAATTTCCTCCCTGGTTATTGGCCTGTTCAGGTTTTCTATTTCTTCCTGTTCCAGTTTTGGTAGTTTGTGGCTTTCCAGGAATGCGTCCATTTCTTCTAGATTGCCTAATTTATTGGCGTATAGCTGTTCATAATATGTTTTTAAAATCGTTTGTATTTCCCTGGTGTTGGTAGTGATCTCTCTTTTCTCATTTATGATTTTATTAATTTGAGTCTTCTCTCTCTTCTTTTTAATAAGGCTAGCTAATGGTTTCTGTATTTTATTAATTCTTTCAAAGAACCACCTCCTGGTTCTGTTGATCTGTTCCACAGTTCTGGTGTCGATTTCGTTGAGTTCTGCTCGAATCTTTATTAACTCTCTTCTTCTGCTGGGTGTAGGGTCCATCTGCTGTTTTTTCTCTAGCTCCTTTATGTGTAAGGTTAGCTTTTGTATTTGAGTTCTTTCCAGTTTTTGAATGGATGCTTGTATTGCAATGTATTTCCCCCTTAGGACTGCTTTTGCTGCATCCCAAAGATTTTGAACGATTGTATCTTCATTCTCATTAGTTTCCATGAATCTTTTTTAATTCTTCCTTAATTTCCTGGTTGACCCTTTCATCTTTTAGCAGGATGGTCCTTAACCTCCACGTGTTGAGGTCCTTCCAAACTTCTTGTTGTGATTTAGTTCTAATTTCAAGGCATTATGGTCTGAGAATATGCAGGGGACTATCCTGATCTTTTGGTATCGGTTCAGACCCGATTTGTGACCCAGTATGTGGTCTATTCTGGAGAAAGTTCCATGTGCACTTGAGAAGAATGTGTATTCAGTTGAGTTTGGATGTAAAGTTCTGTAGATATCTGTGAAATCCATCTGGTCCAGTGTATCATTTAAAGCTCTCGTTTCTTTGGAGATGTTGTCTTAGAAGACCTATCGAGGGTAGAAAGAGCTAGATTGAAGTCACCAAGTATAAGTGTATTATTATCAAAGTATTTCTTCAGTTTGGTTATTAATTGGTTTAAATATTTGGCAGCTCCCACATTAGGGGCATATATATATTGAGGATTGTTAAGTCCTCTTGTTGGATAGATCCTCTGAGTATGAGATGGTGTCCCTCTTCATCTCTCACTATAGTCTTCGGGGTAAATTTTAATTTATCTGATATGAGGATGGCTACCCCTGCTTTCTTTTGAGGACCATTTGAATGGTAAATGGTTCTCCAACCTTTTATTTTCAGGTTGTAGGTGTCCTTCTGTCTAAAATGAGTCTCTTGTAGACAGCAAATAGATGGGCCCTGCTTTTTTATCCAGTCTGAAACCCTGCACCTTTTGATGGGGTCATTAAGCCCGTTCACGTTCAGAGTTACTATTGACAGATATGAGTTTAGTGTCATCATGATATCTATTCAGTCCTTGTTTTTGTGGATTGTTCCACTGAACTTCTTCTTAAAGGGGAATTTTAAGAGTCCCCCTTAAAATTTCTTGCAGAGCTGGTTTGGAGGTCACATATTCTTTCAGTTCCTGCCTGTCTTGGAAGCTCTTTATCTCTCCTTCCATTTTGAATGAGAGCCTTGCTGGATAAAGTATTCTTGGTTGCATGTTCTTCTCATTTAGGACCCTGAATATATCCTGCCAGCCCTTTCTGGCCTGCCAGGTCTCTGTGGAGAGGTCTGCTGTTACCCTAATACTCCTCCCCATAAAGGTCAGGGATTTCTTGTCTCTTGCTGCTTTAAGGATCTTTTCTTTATCTTTGGAATTTGCAAGCTTCACTATTAAATGTCGAGGTGTTGAACGGTTTTTATTGATTTTAGGGGGAAATCTCTCTATTTCTTGGATCTGAATGCCTGTTTCCCTTCCCAGATTAGGAAAGTTTTCAGCTAGGATTTGTTCAAATACATATTCTGGCCCTCTGGCCCTTTCGGTGCCCTCGGGAACCCCAATTAAACGTGGGTTTTTCTTCCTCAGGCTGTCGTTTATTTCCCTTAATCTGTCTTCATGGTCTTTTAATTGTCTGTCTCTTTTTTCCTCAGTTTCCCTCTTTGCCATCAACTTGTCTTCTATGTCACTCACTCGTTCTTCCACCTCGTTAACCCTTGTCGTTAGGACTTCCAGTTTGGATTGCATCTCATTCAATTGATTTTTAATTTCTGCCTGATTAGACCTAAATTCTGCACTCATGAAGTCTCTTGAGTCCTTTATGCTTTTTTCTAGAGCCACCAGTAGCTGTATAATAGTGCTTCTGAATTGGCTTTCTGACATTGAATTGTAATCCAGATTTTGTAACTCTGTGGGAGAGAGGACTGTTTCTGATTCTTTCTTTTGAGGTGAGGTTTTCCTTCTAGTCATTTTGCTCAGTGCAGAGTGGCCAAAAGCAAGTTGTATTGGGAAAAGGAGAAAAAGAGAGGAGAGAAAGAAAGAAAGAAGAGAGAAAAAGAAAAAAGAAAAAGGAAGAAAAAAGAAAAAGAAAGAAAGGGAAAAAAGGGTGGGGGAAGGAAACAAATCAAAAAGCAAAAAAACAAAAACAAAAACAAAACAAAAAAAAAACCACGGGGGAGTATCTTCTGATTCTGTATACTTTAAGTCCCTTGACTTCCCCTGGAACTGGTCCCTCTAGCTGGTCTTCTGGGGGAGGGGCCTGTTGTGCTGATTCTCAGGTGTTAGCACTTGGGGGAGCTGCTCTGCCCCTGCCTGGTGCAGGGCTCAGTGGTGTTGTTCACCCCGTGAGGCCCCAGGAGGAACAACCGCAGTGGCGGGGCCAGCTCTGCAGCCCTGGAGTCAGCTCCTGCAGTAGCTCCCGGGCTCTCAGTCTGCAGGGCCTGGGGGCTCCGGGGCGGGGCTGCTGATCTGCTCAGCTCGGGGCAGGAGCGTCCTTGCTGTCCTGGGCCCTCCCGGCCTCTGCCTGTCCCGGGGGAGGCCGGATCCTGGGCTGTGTCCCGGCGCCCTGTGGTCCGGGGCCTGCGTTGTTGGATCCGTGCTCCCGCCCCGCAGCCCCCTCCGCGGAGCCGCCGCCCCAGCCCCTCCGAGCTGCTCCGGGTCCCGCCGAGCGCTGCAGCCCTTAGGGAGCTCGGCGCACTCTCCCGGGGCGCAGGTGCCTGTTAGTGTCCCCGGGAGCCCGAGGGCATCTCCGCCCTCCTGGGTCCTGCTCTAACTCCCTGCGGGCCCCTTTCCGCCCGGGAAGGTCGGTGCAGCTCCTGCTCCTCCGGGACGGGGCTCTCCTGTCCTGGGGACACTCGCTCCGACCTCAGCCCGGCTCCTCGCGGGGCCCCTCCCCCTTGGAGGCCTTTTGTTTCTTTATTTCTTTTTCCCCGTCTTCCTACCTTGATAGAAGCACAAACTATTATCACTGTAGCATTCCAGCTGTTCTCTCTTTAAATCTCAGGCCGAATTCGTAGATTTTCAGGATAATTTGAAGGTTATCTAGGTAATTTGGTGGGGACAGGTGACCTGGGGACCCTACTCTTCCGCCAGCTTGCCCCTCCCTCAGAAGTAGCTCTTTTTTCCCCAATATCTGTGATCCCAAGGATGTGTGTGCCATGCTGTCTGGTGGCATAGCCAAACACATTTAAAGTGGCCTTTCTGGAGACAATCAGAGGCATATCACTGTCCTGTACTTTGGGAGCAGCATGAATAGAGATGAGCCATGTGATCACAACAGATGGTCATATGTCGATTTAGGGCTCCTGTTTTGGGACAACCAAATACATGGAAATCCAAACTGAAGCATCAAAAGTGAGTGGTAGAGTCTTCAAATAGGAAAAAAAGATTCTACTCTTCACGAAATAATTCACCATGGGATTATCATTGATGGGATTATGATTCCATCTCTGTATCACCTCTCAGAACTATATGAGGGGGTCAGCATATCTGAGGATCTTCTGCTTGAAAGCAGATTTATTAGAAAGGGTTTATAAAAAGCATTGTTTCCCTTTAAGATTAGTCAGTTGGCATAACCCATATAGATACTGGCAAGAAGTGTTTGTGCAACTGGTGAATCGTCAACAGGATGAGAAGGGCTGATTTGATTTGTATTGTATTGCTTTGTATTGTATTGTTGATTTGCTTTGTATTGCTGGGTTGTCCTTCAGCTCTTTCCCACCTCCCCTCCTTTGCCTTCTTATCCTTATTACTATTATTATTAATATTAATACCCTTGCTATGATCTTGCAAAAGCTTTTACCTCTGTGTAAAAGAAGACAGAATTTTAACACCTGTGTTCCAGCAAACATGGTTTTGCTACAAAAGTAATGGTGAGGTTGAATGGGGTGCTCAAAAGGAACTCCCATACTCGGAGCTTCTTGCAGGGAACATCACCACTGAGGCTTCTAGACCGCTTCACAATTGCAAAAACAGGATCCGCAAAATGGTTTTACTCTTCCTGAGAACGTCTTCATATTAGGGACCATTTTTCATTAAATCAGTGACCAACTTCACAAATATTCCCCCATTGTAACTTTTTAGGCTTGGCAGGAGCTGCAGACTATGATGTCAGCCTCTGATTTGAAAACCTTTTCCTTCCAAGGCAATTATAGAAGTTATAAGGAGGGAAAAATTGCATCTCTGGCAAATGAACAAAAAAATAATAAAAGCTTTTAGAACTTTGAATCTAACCTGTGTTTATTATTTTTCCAAAAAAATGTTATGGAGATAGCCAACCTGCTTTTTTTTTTTAATATGCTCAACTCTTTCCAAAGGAGAGCATATTAGAATTTTTTTAAGATTTATTTATTTATTCATGATAAACACACAGAGAGAGGAGAGAGAGAGAGGCAGAGACACAGGCAGAGGGAGAAGCAGGCTCCATGCTAGGAGCCTGACACGGGACTTGATCCCGGGACCCCAGGATCGTGCCCTGGGCCAAAGGTAGGCACCAAATCACTGAGCCACCCAGGGATCCCCCGCCTTCCTTTTTTTTTTTTTTTTTTTTTTTTTTTTGGAGTTCAATTTGCCAACATATAGCATAACACCCAGTGCTCATCCCAGCCAACCTGCTTTTATAGGTTAACCAATTAACGAGTGTGGAAAGCTGAAAATTTATCACCCCACATCACTATGTGGTCTGTTAGCTGAAACATGTATTTATTTTTTGCTTTCTGGATGACATGGAGACAAGCCTCCTGCTTACTTTGTTTTCTTCAATGGTTCTAGCTGTGTGCTGGTTAGGGTGTGTAATTAATTGCTTATTGATCTGATTTGCTGGAAGTCCACAAGTCTGTAGTAGGACAGGAAGTTGAATTGGAAAGAATGTTGGACGGAGCCTTTGAATATTCCAACCTAATCCAGGTTCTGTGAGCTGATGATATTATTATATAAATTACTTCTCTCCAGACTTCAAATACCCCAAATGAAAAAAATAACCACACTGACATATTCCTCTCCCTCTACCCCGTAGGAAGCTATAAAAACACTAAGGCAGGCTGTGGACTGTGGGCCGCCGGGGTCGGTGAAGGATCTCAAGATGGCTGGGCGAAAACTTGCTCTAAAAACCATTGACTGGGTAGCTTTTGGGGAGATCATACCCCGAAACCAGAAGGCCATCGCCAACTCCCTGAAATCCTGGAATGAGATGCTTACCTCCAGGTTGGCTACTCTTCCTGAGAAACCACGTGCTATCGACTGGGCTTACTACAAGGCCAATGTGGCAAAGGCTGGCTTGGTAGATGACTTTGAGAAGAAGTTTAATGCCCTGAAGGTTCCTGTGCCAGAGGATAAATACACTGTCCAGGTGGATGCTGAGGAAAAAGAAGATGTGAAAAGCTGTGCTGAGTTTTTGTCCCTCTCAAAGGCCAGGATTGAAGAATATGAAAAAGAGCTGGAGAAGATGAAGAACATAATTCCATTTGATCAGATGACCATTGAGGACCTGAATGAAGTCTTCCCAGAAACCAAATTAGACAAGAAGAAGTATCCCTATTGGCCTCACAAGCCAATTGAAAATTTATAAACTTGAGGAGAAAGCAGCCCCGGCCCTCATATTATAAAAATTGGACATTAAAAATAATGATACAGTGAAAAAAAAACACTAAGGCAATAATAACATCCTAGCATCTTGCCTTTGTGTAACAGTTTGCAGTTTGTAAAGTACTACGGCATGTGTACCCTATCGCATTCAGCCCCCACAGCCACCCTATCGGATACAAGGCAGTGCATGGGTAGGCTCAGAGCCTTCCAAATCTTCAAGTTCCAGATCCTCTTTGCTAAACAATTCCTTCTTAAATTTCCCTCTCTTTTCACATGTTACCATAAGTAGTCAGGAGCAACCAAGCCACACCTTCAACACCCTGTCTAGAAATCTCCTCAGCTAAATATCCAAGTGTATTACATACAAGTTCTGCCTTCCACAAAACTCTAGAGCCCAAGTCAGCCAAGTTCATTTCATGACAAAGATGGCCTTCCCAGCGTCTGATAACATACTCCGCATTTCCATCTGAGTCCTCAACAGAATCACTTTGGATATCCGTATTTCTACCACCAGTCTCTTCAAGGCAATCTAGGTTTTTCTAACATGTGCCTCAAAATTCTTCTAGCCTCTACTCATTATCCAGGTCCAAAGCCACTTCCACTTTTTTTTTTTTTTTTTTTTTGGTATTTGTTATAGCAGCTTCAGTCCCCTATACCAAAATCTAGATTACTTTGTTAGGACAGCCACCACAAAGTTATGTACCAGGCTGGGTGGCTCAAACAACAGATATTTATTTTCTCACAATTCTGGAGGCTCAAAATCCAAGCCAAGGTGTTAGCAGAGTGGGTTTCCTCACAGATAGCTGTCTTCTCCCTAGGTCCTCATGTGGTCTTCCCTCCATGTGTGTCTGTGTAGAAATTTCCTCTTCTTATAAGGACTCCAGTTACACCGGGCTAGAGCCTTTGCTAAAAACTTTATTTGAACTTAGTTACCCCATTAAAGACCTTACCACCACAAGCCTTACCAGTCACAATTTGAGATACTGAGGCATTAGATCTTCACTAGAGATTTTGAGGGAAAGACACAATTCAGCCCATAACAGAGAGTAGACCCACAAATAAGAATTAGATAGCTGAGAATATTAACAGGAATAGAACCTTAAAGTCACACGGCTTGTACACTCGAGACCCAGAGGTTCTGAGCTTTCTTGTTCAGTCTATTAAGGCAGGAAAACAGTATCGGAAGTGTGTCCCAAATAAGTAGACCCATGAATGGTTGTCAGGAAATCAGAGCAAAAGATAAGTTGTGGTCACAGAAAATGCCAATGATTTTGAAAGGGCTTCTACAAATCTGACAGATGAAAGCATTGTACCATGCTTCATGTCTTCTGCAAATTGTTTGAAAGGTTAAATCCGTGGCAGCGCTTTTCTTTTAAGGCTGAGCTCTTTCGGTAGCATTTTTAGAATGAAATGTTTTATCTGCTCCAGAATTATAATCCTAAAAAGTGATTAAGGAAGATCATATTTTCATCTCTACCCTTGGAGTGGTGTAAATCTCTCCGAACAAAATTTGAAGCTAATCATACTCAGTGAATATAAGAACAGGCACCTTGGGCCAAGTAAGGGCCAGTTCAGTGATTATCAAGCCAACAAAATTCATGGCAAGATCTGTTTGGCAGAGCATCATCCCGAATCCTGACCTGGAATTCACTCAACTCTAACCACTTGCCTCAATTGCCAAAGTCACTGGCTTTGTCTCCATCCTAGAACAGATCATCGACTAATTATGCTGCTTGCTGCTTTGTAAACTGGGGATTAACTCTCTGAGGCTTAGGATCACATTTGAAATGCACTTTAAAATAGATATGTTTTGGGATGCTGGGGTGGCTCAGCCAGTTAAGCATCAGACTTCAGTTCAGGTCATGAGCTCAGGGTCCTGGGATCGAGCCCTATGTAGGGCTCCCTGCTCAGCAGGGAGTCTACTTCTGTCTCTGTCCCTCTGCCTCTCCCTCCCTTCTCATGCTCTGTCTCACTCTCAAATAAATAAATAAATAAATAAAATCTTTTAAAAAATGGATATAAAAATAGATACATGTTTATCAAAGGTAGGGGGAAAACATTTTTAAATGTTGCTCTTTGAGTATGAGCCTCTTCTTGGATTTAAAAAAGTGTGCTTTAAATCTAACACTTAGGGGATCCCTGGGTGGCGCAGCGGTTTGGCGCCTGCCTTTGGCCCAGGGCGCGATCCTGGAGACCCGGGATCGAGTCCCACATCAGGCTCCCGGTGCATGGAGCCTGCTTCTCCCTCCACCTGTGTCTCTGCCTCTCTCTCTCTCTCTCTGTGACTATCATAAATTTAAAACAAAATAAAATAAAATAAATCTAACACTTATAAGTGTATTTTTATGTTTGAAAAGAATCATTTTGCAGATAAAACTTCATTGTACAAACACAAAGGAGACATCAAATTGTCTTTTAGATATGTCCTTGAAATCACTGGGGGTTCCAAGGAGAGAAAGATCTGGACATAGGTCTGAGCTATGTTCATCACAATGAACACGTGATTTCAAATCATGATGAACACAGTTCTTGAGACCCAAATCCAGGTTCTTTGGTTTTTCCACCGAGACTTTATGACAACTGAGGGCAAGTTTGGGGCAAAACCAAACTAAGCAAGCTATAAATTGTCACTCACCTTGTGGGTCCAGAAAAAGAGGGAAATGGAATCATTTCCCTCTAAGGTCCTTTATGGGTTCAAAAATCAGGAGTCAATACACAGGTTTCTTCATTAGTTAGAACCAGGTAAAACTCAAGACCTTTCATTTGAAGTCCCTCTACACAGGACAATAGTGTTTGTGGTGTCATGCAGCTCTGGGGAAGGAGACCAGATCTGACAGTTACAGTATTTCTCCCTAAGCTTGTCTTTGGTTCTATGATAATTAATTTAAAAGGACACTTCAGCACTTGTGCCAAATAATTGAAAAATTAGATTAAAAATTCAACCAGCTGGCTTCTCAACTTTCCTGACAAGTCATGATCAGGGCTGCCCTTTGGCGAGCAGCTTCTGTGCTGGACCTTCTTGGCAGGCCTCCAAGGGAAGACAGGCATGAGAGATAGAAGAAGTCGGATGGCTCTGCTGCTGCTGGAGCTAAATGATCCCAGTGCAGTGTTTGTGGCCCAGATAGTGGCTCTTCAAAGCCTTTCTGGAGATTCCTGCAGCCCATATATCCATCTGAGAGTGATATATTCCCAAAGTCTCCAAACTCCTTGCTTCCAATCTTGCTGCTCTATACACAGTACCCGGAGTGATCCTTATAAAACATAAATGAGGTTATCACCACCACCACCACTCCCCAGTGTATCCCAGCACAGAAGAAAACAAAACCCCAAATCCCTTTCGGGATTTTGATTTGGTTCCCATTACCTTAGTGGCCTCATCACTTGCCACTTTGTCACACTATCACTCTACAGCAATTTCACTGGCCTCCTAGTGAGGTTCCTGAAACACTCCAGGCATGCCCCTCCTCAAAGCCTCTACACATTCTTTTCCCTCAGCCAAGAATGCTCTTCCTTCAGATACCCTGATACTTGGTCCCCCATTTCTTTCAGGTCTGTGATCACATGTCACCTTATCAGAGAGGTCCTTCTTCTCCCCCAACTCTATCCCATCATCATGCTTTCTTATTTGAAACCATCTCAAACCTAATGGCGAGTTGAGGAAAAAATACAAGGAATTTCTTTTTCCAAACTACTTGAGAATAAGTTGTCAACATGGTGCACCATCACCCTTAAATAATTGAGTTTGGAAGTCCTCCAACAAGAACATCCTCCCACACAACCATACTGCAGCCATCAATATGGGCAAAATAACATTGATGCAGTACTACTACCAAACCTTAGACCCCAAGCAAGTTTCACCAACTGTTTCCACCACATCCTTTACAACCAAAGGATCCAGTATGGTGTCATGACTTGTGGTTGCTTCTTCATTAGTCTCCTTCCACATGGAATAGTTCCCCAGTCCTTCAGGGACTTCCGTCCATGCCTTGCCACTGAAGAGTACAGGCAACTAATTTTATAAGAATCTCCAATTGATTTGGGTTTGTCTGATGTTTCATCAGGATCAAGTTCAGGTTTATACCTATGGCAGGAATATCACAAAAGTGAGGCCATGTGCAGAACCAGCTACATTATTTTCAGGGCTCAGTGCAAAATGAAATGAAATGAAAATAAGACCTCTTATTTAGAAATATTAAGAATTTCAAGATGGCGAGAGCAGAGTGTTCCGCCGAGCTTGCTGCCCACATCACACTATTGTCTTCATGTTGGGTCTGTCAGACAACAAATGACCCAGCTCCATCCATCGCTGATGGTGTTAATGTTAATCCTTCCATTCAGGTGGGTCAGCCAGGCTTCTTCTCCACCATAAAGTTCATCTTCTTCCCTTTGTCATTAGGAAGTGTTGGGGGGAAAGATACATTTAGTTCACCTACTTGTATCAATATGAACTCATGGTTTCCATTTTACTCCATGGTTTATAACTCATTACTATCATTATTAATTTTTTTAATTAGTGAATTGTGATTTTAAATTTTACCCACAGTTCACTTGGCTTTCTTTGGTTTTCTTTTCCGTTTGGTTGTCTTTTTTTGGTTCTATGAGTGTTAACACATGTATGAACAAGTCTACCCACCATCACAATCAGAATACAGAGCATGTTCCACAGCTCAAAAAGTTCCCTCCTGCTGTGCCTTTGTAGTCAACTCTCCCCTTCCTTCCAGCCCTTGGCAATCACTGAACTTTGCCCCTTAGAGTTTTGTCCTTTCTTGAATGTTACAAATATGGAATCATACTATGTATAACCTTTTGAGATTTGAGTCTTTCACTCAGCCTCATGCCTTTGCCATTCATTCATGCTGTTTCCTAAGTGAGTTTCCACTGTGTGGATGCATACACTTATTTGTCCTTTCACTCATGTATTGTATTAAAATTTCAAATTAATTGAAAATATTCAAATTAATGGTGTTTTCTGTCTAGACTGGATCCTTACTGATAGAGAATATGAGTCCTGAGATTCTGCATTTCTTTTTTTTTAGAGACAGAGTATGCATGCACAAGAAGGGAGAAGAGCAGAAGGAGAGAATCTCCAGTAGGCTCCAGGCCCAGAGTAGAACTCAACGTGGGGCTTGATCCCAGGACCCTGAGCTCATGATTCCAGCTGAAATCAAGAGTCAGCCACTTAAATAACTGAGCCACCCCAGTGCCCCTAGATTCTGCATTTCTAACAAGCTTCCAGGTGATGCTGGTGCTGCTGGTCCAGGGATTCCACCTGCAATAGGAAGGGTGTAGAGAGATCACAGTAACAACGCTGGTTGGAAGGGGAAGGGCAGAGGGCCAGGATGTGGACAGCAAAGGAGGGGTACAGTGGCAGTGCAGGAAAGCAATAACGAGGGTCTGGATCAAGTCAGTGGCAGTGTGGGCTGGAAGAGGGAGATGGTAGGGATAGTCAGGGGACAGACCCAACCAGCTTGAGGGGTGGAACATTGTTCCCAAGAACACAGGAAAAGGAGTAGGAATGAGGGAGGGTGTCACCTCTAGTTTTTCAGCTTTAGACACATCAAGTGTAAAGAGAGAAGGCAGGACATCCATAGATCTGTTCAGTAAGAAGTTGGCCTTGAGAGTCTGGAGCTCAGGGGAGAGAGTGTCAGAGCTAAAGCCCCCAGGGGGTGTGGAATGTGATCACCCAGAGAAAAGAACAGAAGTGGGGTGCAGACCTCCTCCAGATGCCGGTTCCATCCATCCACTCTCTCTGGCTTCCCATTCCCCCCACCTCAGGCTGCCACCCTCTTTTTATCATGTTTATCTGCGGTTGGGCTCAGAGGCAAATCTTAAGCATTTCGGAGGCTTGCTCAGTGACAAAAAATGAGTGTCACTGTAAGCCTCCAACATCAGAGTGGACAGTGGCCTGGGTAGAAGAGTCTGATCTTGGTTCCACCTGCCAGGGTATAAGCAAAATGCTGCTTATTTTATTTTGTTTTATTGTTTATTCCTCTATTTTAGACACAGAGTACACTAAAGCTCTTTTCTCCATTTCCTCTCAACACAGGTAACTTAAACTCACATTTAAAAAATATTTTTATCATTAACTGAGTAAACTAAAGGAAATAATTACAGAAAAATGCATTTATTAACAGTAATCCAATTTCCAATATTAAAGATTCTAATTCAAAGGACATCACACTCAAAAAACAAAACAAAACAAAAAACCAGTGACAAGATTCCAAGGCTCAGATTCCCTTGTCCCAGGGATAGCATATTCCAGACAAAAGGGCTGGCACCAATCTTTTGGTTTCTTCTATTCCAGCACTGGATTTCCATGGGGTGGAATTTTATTTCCCTCTATTACAACGAGTCTAATGGGACATTTTGTCCCCCTCTCAGGACCAGCGTAAAAGCTTTGTTAAAATGAAAACCTTTTCTTAACTATATGATTTTAAATTAAAAAGCATTATATTGAGTGTGGTCCCAATTTTGCAATCATGTTATATACTCACCAAAGAGTCTGGAAGATGACAATGGATATCTTTGATAGGGTGAATTATGGATGTTTCTCTTTTGTTTTCACTGATTTGTATTTCATTATTTTCTTCTGCAATGAATATGCTTTGCTTCTGTAGGAAAACATCAATGAAAGTTTGGAACTATTTGAAAATTCACACTGCTCAGATTTCAGGTAGGCGCTTGGTACTCATTAATCAGCCACTGGGCGAGTGAGGATAAATGAAGGTGGATGGATGCCAAAGGAGCGGTCTCATGCAGTGTGTCCCTGGTCATCTGATGGATGGCTGCCTTCTGTGCTTGCAGAGCAGTGACTTCAATACAGCACCAGGCTTGCCTTCTGTCGCTGACTCTCTGAACCCCTAAACAGATCACTCACAGAGGAAGAACATCTTAGACAGGAGCAGACGTGAGGGGTAAGTTGTTTGGCCTTCAAGAATCAAAGCAAGAACTGGAAGACTCTACTCCTAATTAATTGCAGGGATAAAGGTGAGCGTCTCCTGGTATAAACAACCTGTGGCAGCTGGTGAGACAAATCCCCAAAGACGAGACCCCTACTAGCCAATTAGCAAGTGCTCACCTGAGAACACATTCCATCTGGGGCCTTAAGGAAACTGCTGTTGTTTTTTTTTTTTTTTAATTAGCTTTCTTATGAGTTATTTTCCAAACTGAACAAGGTAGGATCACATGGTGAGGGCGTGGTTTCCACATGCAAGCTGTGCCATCAGAGGAATGGTAGAAAATCACGCTGCAGCAGAGAAACAGGACGGATTGCAGTAAGTATGATATTTGCGAGTTCAAATATAGTAATTCTACATCTGATTGTATGATCTTGTAAAAAAAAAAAAAAAACCACCAAAAACCCAAGAGCATGCTCTCTGATTATAGCAAATAGATATTCTTCCAAGTGTTTTCATTCATTCAACATGACATATACCACTGAGCACGTGTTTATAGGTTCCACTTCAGCAGCCAAATGTCACAACATTTATGAGAAGAAACTAATCTTTCCCACATAAAGGGGAGTGGTATGGGGTAGGGGTGTGCTGGGGATGCTTTGTACCTGCCCTTAAGAACCAGTTGTTA
This sequence comes from Vulpes lagopus, assembly GCF_018345385.1. Taxonomy (NCBI): domain Eukaryota; kingdom Metazoa; phylum Chordata; class Mammalia; order Carnivora; family Canidae; genus Vulpes; species Vulpes lagopus. Next base: position 12,749,828 of record NC_054833.1, read on the forward strand.
ACATTTTCAGGATTTTTGCAAGCCAGCTGTTAAATACAGCCATTATTTAAAAATTATATAAGCTTACACCTAAATTATATTCAAAGTAAAGGTAATACATCCTCAAAATTCATCGCTCCTACTTATGTTATAACATTTTGCTATTATCTATGCTCTCAAGCTTATTTTCTTTTTCTTTTTTTTTTTTAATTTTTATTTATTTATGATAGTCACAGAGAGATAGAGAGAGGCAGAGATAAAGGCAGAGGGAGAAGCAGGCTCCATGCACTGGGAGCCCGACGTGGGATTCGATCCCAGGTCTCCAGGATCGCGCCCTGGGCCAAAGGCAGGCGCCAAACCGCTGCGCCACCCAGGGATCCCTCAAGCTTATTTTCTACCGTAGCACCTGTATTGTGGACACACTACATAATGAGATGCTGCTGCACATCTCTGTGCTCAGGGATGTCATGTTGGGAGCATGAAATCAGCCATAGTGGGAATAATTACACCACAGAAATTGGCAAACACTACACATCAGGGCTTGAGTTATCTTTTTTGTTGCCTGTCTAGACTTAAGAAGGAGAAGGAGAAGATTTTAGTGATGTAGATTAAACAAAAGTACATGTCACATCTGTAGCTGCCATATTGTGAATAACAAAAAACTGAGGAAATATTCTTCTAGTATTTAAGATCTGATTCAGTGAAGAAGTCACATATTGATGAAAGAAGGAGTTTCCTGCTTAGGTCTTCATTTTCTCCCCTTTGTCTCATTCAAAATAAACAAAAAGATCCACCAACATTCATGTTTAGATTACATTCATTTGTCAATGTTTTAAGTGACTGTGCTGAACTGGATAGTAATCTAACATTTATTTGTAGTCTAATTTTCTCAGATTATGGTCTCCTTGTGATCAAAGGTTGCTATGGATACAAAAGTCCAGCAGAAATACATTCTGTATTAATTATAATTCTGTATCAAATATGGAATTTACAATAAAGAATGCTATATATTTTATCAGCAAGAGCAAGGATAAAACCTCATGATCATTTCAATAGATGCAGAAAAGCGTTTGATAAAGTACAACATTCATTCATGATAAAAAAAAAAAACCCTCAACAAAGTAGGTTTAGAGGGACCATACCTCAACATAATAAAGGATTTATGTGAAAAACCCACAGCCAAGTCATATTCAATGGTGAAAAACTGAGAGTTTCCCCCCTAAGGTCAAGAACAAGACAAAAATGTCCATTCTCACTACTTTTATTCAATGTAGTGCTGGAAGCCCTAGCCACAACAGTCAGACAACAAAAAGAAATAAAAGGCATCCAAATTGGTAAGAAAGAAGTAAAACTCTTGCTGTTTACAAATGACATGATACTATATATAGAAAACCCTAAAGACTCATCAAAAAACCGGTGGAACAGATAAATGAGTTCAGTGAAGTTACAGGATACAAAAAAATCAATGTAATGTACAGAAATCCACTGCATTTCTATATCTAAAAATGAAGCAGCAGAAAGAGAAATTAACAATCCTATTTGCAATTGCACCAAAAGTAATAAAATACCCAGAAATAAATTTAACTAAAGAGGCGAAAGACCTATACTTAGAAAACTATACAACACTAATGAAGGAAATGCAAGACAATGTAAAGAAATAGAAAGACATTCCATGGTCATGGATTGGAAGAACAAATATTGTTAAAATATCCATACTACTCAAAGCAATGTGCAGATTTAATGCAATCTCTATCAAAATACCAACAGCATTTTTCACAAAACTAGAACAAACAATCCTAAGATATGTATGGAACCACAAAAGACTTTGAACAGCCAAAGCAGTCTTGAAAAAGAGAACAAAACTATAGGTATCACAATCCCAGATTTCAAGATATACTAAAAAGCTATAGTAATCAAAACAGTATGGTACTGGCACAAAAATAGATACATAGATCAATAGAATAAAACAGAAAGCCAGAAATAAACCCGTGATTACTTGGTCAAATAATCTCTGACACAGGAGGCAAGAATATGCAGTGGGAAAAAGTCTCCTCAACAAATGATGTTGGGAGGGGGTTGGGGGAGGGGGAAATAGGTGAAGGGGGTTAAGAGGACATTGATTAGGATGAGCACTGACTCATGTGTAGAATTGTCAAATCACTGTATTGCACACCTGAAACTTATATGCTGCGTGTTAATTATGCTGGAATTAAAAAAGTTTTTAAAGAGTGCTTTATATTTTATAATTTGTAAATTACGTGCTATATATCCTTTATATCAGTAAAAACTTATAATAAATTTATGTGCACACTTTTTTCTGGACAGCCACTTGATGCACATCTATCAGTGTACCACTTTGTGTGGAGCTCCAATAAAGGCAAAGTAAACCCACTATCCCAACCTCACCTATATATCAACGCCCAAAATAAAAATGACTTAACATATCCTGAAAGTTTCTGGAATTATTAAAAATATGAGACAACAGTCTTAGATAGGATGAGCTATATTAAGACATACTATAGGCTGGTTCAATCAGTCCCTTTCAAGGCTTCAATAATAGAGTGTAAGAAGAAATACTCCCTTTTGTCCACAATGACTTAATTTCTCCCACCTCTTCCATTCATGTAAACTGGTGTTCTAGAATCTGAAATCTTCCCTAGGTTAAGCATTCCTGAAAATCTCCCATTACTATGTATCTAGTGACAACATCAGTGCATTAGCGTTAATGCTATAAATAGAATAATCAGACTTATTTGGGGGATGCTGAGGAATGTGTCAGAAGAACGTGTCCTTGGTTGGGTAGTTGAGTAACAAGATGGAAAAATCCAACAGCACAGAAGACATGGTACTAGCTGGTGCCTCACCGACCAGTTCTATGATCACAAGGAAGTCACCAGTGTGTGTAACTTGGCCTCCTACCAGAGGGTAAACTCCCATAGGCAGGGACCGACTCTGTTCGCTGCTTTCCCCAGAGCCTCCCACAGCGCCTGGCACATGGTAGGCATTCAATTAATGTTTGCTAAACAAACTGGAGGATGAGAAATACAAATTCTGCCTTTCGCAGTTGTTGTGGGGATTCAATCAATCTGAATGTATGTAAACTGTTTCGTAAACTCACAGCCGTTTAAATGATTATGTTAGTAGGTCAGTAGGTGCCCCCACTAAAGATCTGCTGTTTGGCTGTCATTGCCCTGCTCCCCACTTTGATTTCTCCTCTCTGACCAGGATAATCTCCACAGACACAATCCCCACCGAGTCCCCAAAGCATCTTGAACAGACCCTGAGCACAGAAGGTTCACACTGCACTGCAATAGCTGGTTTTACTCATCGACCATTATCACCAAACTGTGGGCTCCTTTGAGGCAAGAACTCTGGTATATTCATCTCAGTATCCTCATCTTGTCGGATGTAGCCGGCACTAGCTGTGTGCTCCAAGAAGAATGAATGAAAGGCATGTACACTGTATTTGATCCATTGAATTCATTTTCATCCAGAATGTGTGTCAGACCAGTAGGGACAGATGAGCTGTGCTACCCGTCCTCAGAGTTCGGAGGCTGCCCCCAGGACAAAGAAGGGATGTGGGACGTGTGTCCAGCAGACCAATGAACCAGCTCTGCAGTGTGCGTTATGTGAGTTAAACCAGCTTTTGTGGGCTAGTGTTGGAATCTAACCATCATGCTTTAAACAAGTTTTTCCAGGCATTTAAAAAATAGCCCATGTGGACAAGAATGCCCACTTTACTAAATAAAACAACAAAATTAAAAACACATGCTATCCCATCCTATCAGTGGACCCCAAATATGCCCTCATTGATATTGGTCGGTTTTGAGTGGTTTGAATCCTGCTACCCACCCTCCCCAACCCCCCACCAAACACTCATATTTCACTTCTCCATGGACTGGAGTCTATGTTGAGTTAATTAAATAGTAGCACAGCAGAAAGAAATCAATTTGAATTCAAGGCAGCAGGGTTTGTGGGAAGTATTTCTCTCACTGAATTCACCCTGCCAAGTCATAAAAACACATCTGAGGTTCCGCTGGTGTTTTGGCAGGAGCAGGACAGCGTGTGCAAGAGAATCACAAGGGCCCCAGCTGGGACAGGGAGTGACACTCTTTCCCCCCTCAGGAGTCCCCGCCCCTGGTCCCACTCCTCACTTTCTCCTTTTGTCCTTTCCTGTTTGCTGGGCTCACTTGGTGAAGTGTGTCCTGAAGTGTGTACATGCGGTGGGGAGCAGGCCACCTGCTGCAGTGGCCCCCAAACAGAGGACCGGTTGGCTTTAATTATTTGCATTAACTTCGCAGAGCAACAGAGATGTCTGCCAAACACATAAAAGGCAGAGCCCGTAATTAATCTTCACGGAGTGTCCGATTCTTGGCAAGCTTAATGAGCTGATGTTCACCTTGCACGTCAGCACGGCCCTCTCATTCCTCCACACATCAAGTAAATGTACACGAACCCAAGGTGGGGCGCGCTAGCATAACCCATAGCTCACTGTGCGGGATCATGAGTACAAGGATGGGAAGCCCCCAGGGTCCCCTGCACAGGTGCAGCGACAGCAGGAAGGCTGCTAACTGAACAGGAAATGGTTGCATCTTTTTAATTGTGTGGCAGAGCCATTGCCCGCCTGACCAGCAGAGCAACTGCAGAGACAGTTGTTTTGCTTTAGCAAAACAGAGTCTTTTCGGATTGACAAGAAAGGGAACATCTTCTAATGTTTGCAGATGCTTGCTGAACCCTCAGCAATATACGTAAGGAAGGCTGCATTTTGCAGCTGCAAAAGGAAAGATGCACTCCCAGAGAGTGTGGGGGGGTGTGCTCAAAGTCCTGCTCGGGAGCAGCTTGGTGCCCACCTGCATGAGCAAAGGTGAACTGAAGTGCATGTGGGTTGGGCAGGGCAGGGGAGCGGGGTGGGGGTTCCAGTTCCCAAGCTTGATGCTTCACACTGGATAGTCTATTGGGTTCCTCACACCCTTGGTCCAAAGACACCACCCCAATCCTCCTGTTGGCAGCAGATGGATCAAGGTGCTTCCCAAGCCTGGCCAGGTGGGAAGTGGTCTTTAAAGTGTTTCATTTCACTTGCTCAGTTTATTTCAGTACCCATCATTCATCGGCCTGGCCCTGCTGCTGGTTGGGAATCCAGCTGTCCTCTGCCACCCACTCTCCATGTCCAGCAGTCTGGCCGCGGTGCCAGCAAGCAGGACAGAGGAACAGGCACCTTTAAGAGAATCTGTGCTGCATTTAGTAAGAATCACTCTCCCTTGGGGTGTCTGGCTGGCTCAGTCAGTGGGGCCTGCAACTCTTGATCTCCAGGTTGTAAGTTCGAGCTCCATGTTGAGTGTAGAGATTACTTAAAAAAAAAAATGTCTTTAAAAAAAGGAATCACTCTCCCTTGTATGTGCATATATAAATATGTAATGTGAGTCTAGACTAGGACAGAGAAGGCTTCCTGTTCTAGCATTTGAGGCTAATCCCAAGCCCCATCTGGGACCAGATAGGAAATCATGGGTTCAGAAGTCAACATTGGACTTATGGGGCATGCTCTGGAGAAGACTGGATCGGCGAGAAACCCCAAAGTTGCACTGTGCTGCTCTGTGTATCTAGAAGGTACGACACAGCATTGGGTTAACACTGGAAGTTGAGAAAAAGATCAGAAGGTGCTGGGGAGAAGTTCAAAAGACAATGCTCTCTGTCTGAAACGCTCACCGGCCTGTGTCAGCCTAACCAATTCTTCCTTCAAAGCTCAGGTCACAATGTCCTCCTTACTGTAGATTTCCCTGTCCCCATCTAATCTCCCCCTTGCCCCTCTCACAGATTCCTGACACTTTTCTGTGTTCTTAGAACAGAAATGGCCATGGCCTTCCCAGCCTCTGATACAAAATAATTACCAAAAATACCCAAGTTTTAATAGTTTGTAAACAACCTGCTGACCCAGGTCCTAAATTCACCCTCAAATTACCCCCAGTTATTCTTGTGGGCCCCACCACAGGTTACCATAAAAGTACTCAGCAACACCTTCATGGTTGAACTTCGGTCTTGGTCTTCACCTGGAGAAATGGGAGTCTCGGTCTGCTTGAGGAAAGCACCCCTCTTCTGCCCAGCAGATGCCCTTGTGAAAACTCATTCATTTTGGGTCCCTCTGCTTCACTGGGCTTCTCTGGCCTGTGAAGGAGCACAGGGAAAGAGCTCTCCCTCCATTCTGTGCCTTATTTCAGAACCCGAGCCAAGACACACTCTGTGTGTGCACCCCAAGTCTACAGAGGCCCCTTTTCACCTTCTGTTGTTCTCCCCATTTATAGATCCAGCATCTCAGCCCAGATGGGATAAGGGTGCCATGCAATCCCCTCCACGCTCCTGCCTTTCTCTTCAATATCCTAGGGACCAAGCATAAGCCTTTCCTCTTCCTTCCAGTTAAAAACCAAAACCAAAACCAAAAACCAAAAACACACAAAAGCAATCAGGCTGATGAACTGATGCAAATTAATCACCTGGGCAGGGGAGGCAACAGGCTTTGTTGGTACACGTCTGCTCAGACTGACCTGGGAATACCAGAACACACACCTTTGCACAAATGGAAAGGACTCTAGTAGAACACTTGTCACATTTTTGTGATTGTGTCTTCACAGCCAGACTCTGTACTCCTTGTGAGCAGGGCTCTCAGACTCTCCACCTTTATGTTTTACACCCTTGATCTGTAAACACAGTAACTGCTGTTTACTGGGTGCTTCTTGTGGATGGACCAGTGCAGGCTGGAACTTGTCTGATAAGTGTCCATGGTCCTAAATAAAATCTGTTTGCATTAAAAGCTAAGAAAGATGAACAACTAACCTTTAACTTCTTTCTCTAGTCCCCATATGAATTAGCAAACCTCCCACAAGATCAAAACAGGTACGTGAAAGTCCAGGACATGACACAAAGATGAAGGTGTGGTGGTAGGGTAGAGTATAGTGAGCAAGGAGCCTTCCTTCTTCCTCTGTAGGGTTCAAAATATTTCTTCATTTGATCATTCTCCCTAAAGAAGCTGACCAATTATCTCGATTTCATCTCAAAGCCCTAAAGATTGGGAATGAAATGTACAGAAGCATTCATTACGAGCTTGACCACGATAGAGAATTTGTGAGGTGGATTATCTGGGCATGGGATTTGAGGATTAGTCAATTCTACCCTCTGCAGGATGATAGAACGTATGAAGTTTTACTCTATATTTGATTAAAATGTTTGCCAGGCTTCCATAACTGACGTTCTTGATTTGGTTTTCTATTTTGGTGATAGTCTTGGCATAGACTGCACCTACCATTATTACCATAAATAAGAGAGAAGTAACTTCTGTGATCTTCTGGAGCCCCCGAAATTTTATGTTAGAAGTCTACGATAATTCAGTCCAACTATCCCTCTGATGGCTCAGCTCCCCAATCCCATGATGTGGATGGTTGCGTCCAACTCACCAGGTGCTTATTAAAGAATAGAGATTCCTGGTACATCCTCCTGTAGACCCTGAATTATTCTATCTGGGAAGGGTCTCAGGAAAACGCGTTTTTAAAAACAACCCAGGTTTGAGAATCATTGCAATTGATAACGTCTCTTGACAGAAGTTTCTCAAGGCTATGATTAAATGCCTGTGAGGATGCTTAAAATAGCCCAAAACCATTCCAGACAATTCTGAGAATTTTGTCGAGCCAAAATTCTTTCCCTGTGCCTTCTACCAATCGATATGTTCTTTGGAAACAAGTTGAACCAGTGCAATCTTTCTTCCACCTGACAGATCCTCAAATACTAAAGTTAAGTAGGAATGAGTCGATCTTCTCCAGATTATAACACACTAGTTGTGTTGACAGCTCTTCCTACAACCATAGTCCCTTTGGTACAATTCTTCTAGATTGCAGGCCTCCAGCAGGGCAGGCCATGTGCTATACGACCTTTCATCACAGTACAGTTCCAAGATACACTTGGAACATCATGTGTTCACATCATGATGTGAATACATCATTCATGTATTCAAATAATATTTGTAGATCACCTACTATGTACGAGGGATCCTCCTAGGCCCAAGAGGACAGCCATAAATCAAAGTCCCCAATCTCCTAACACTTTACTTCTAGTCAGGGAGACAGTCGAAAGGCAGATGAACAAAATAGGTACAGATAAGATGGGATAAGTGCTGAGAAGAGAATTAGGCAAGGTAAGGAGATAATGTAAAGAGTAGAGGGTGCATTTAATAAAAATGTGTGAATTTGAAATTTTGGTCCAGACGTATGAAATGCACCAGATGAATATTTGTGAATACAGATCATTATTCTTAGATCCTGAGGGAAGGCACGAGAACAATCTATATTCCAGCCAATAGAGGGCAGCTGAGTGCAAGACATATTGCCACCAGCTGAGCTGAGTAGAGCATCTTCCTGGGCCACAGGGACACATCCCAGTCATTGTCCAGTGAGCAGCACATTAACCCCCCAGCCAGGAGAATCTCCTTAATATTTCTTATGATTAAATGTTCACCAGGTTGCAAGAGTAATTCTACTATATTGAGAATTTTCTTTCCTTCCTTGCACAGAACCAGTAGTCCGGCTTAACGGGACGACAGAGTTCAATTTTGGAACACCCCCCCTCCAAAAAAAAACAAAAATCCTTTCTTTCCAGGACTTTCCTGTGAGGTTGAATTAGTGAGCGACTCACACAGAAATAAGGATTCAGTTCCTTCTCACAGACTAAAGATGCTCTATTTGGAATGTCCGCATGACTACTACCTCCTCAATGAACCAGGCCTGGAGTCATGAAGGAATGAAGGAGTCAGTTGCTTTGACACAATGTAGGTCCCAACACAGCAGCCGTTGGGAGAATAGAAACAAGAAAAAAATGCTGGGGCTTTGGAGGAAGGGAGCAAAGAGGAATAATGTTATATTTTTATCGCCTCCGACTTAGAGCAGTGACCCCATGGTTAAAATATCCTAGAACTCAGAGTTGGTATCCAGTCGCACCTGACTCAGTCAGCATGAACAAGGTTTCAGGAAAACTCAAGACCCACAAAATCACCACCTGTGGAAGTGGACCATGCCTCCATGCGCCCCCATCGTGTCTAGCACGCAGAGGAAAAATGCATACCCTATGTTTTACTGCAAGGCAGAAGGTGGGCATCTGATGCACGTTCTCTGAACTGACGTGCCCTTTTCCTGGAGTTGACTGAGTTAACAGCTCAAGTGGCTCAGTCTCTGCAAATCCCTCCCAGAGACATAGATGCTGCCCACTGGCCTCACCTGACTGCAGGTGTTGGGTGGAAAAAACATACATCCAACACTGAAGCATGATAATCATTTTAACAATCACTACCAGTTAGGAGCACTTCCTGTGTACTATGAGCTATAGTAGTCACACATTATCCTACTTACCCCCACCCCCAACTACCACCATCACCACCATCAAATAATCATATAGACGAGGTGCCTTGGTGGCTCAGTCGGTTGAGCAGCCAACTCTTGATTTTGGCTCAGATCATGATCTCAGGGTTGTAAGATGGGGCCCCATACCGGACACCACACTTAGCAGGGAGTCTGCTTGAGATTCTCTCTCTTGCCTTACCCCTCTCTATATTAATTAACTAATTACAATCTTCTCTAAAATAATGATATAGACATTCACACCCATTTTAAAATAATAGAGGTTCAGAAAGTTTTGGTAAGTGGGTGGCTCAGCAACAGAGCTCAGGTTTCAGGCTCTCCATAAAGAGCTATAAACCGGGGCAATTGGGGGGCTCAGTGGTTGAGCCTCTGCCTTTGACTCAGGGCGTGATCCTGGGGTCCTGAGATCGAGTCCCACATCAGGGTTCCAGCAGGGAGCCTGCTTCTCCCTCTGCCTATGTCTTTGTCTCTCTCCCTGTCTCTCATGAATAAATAAATAAAACTTAAAAAAAAAAAAAAGCTATAAACCCTAGACCCAAATTGCTACCTTATTTTGTATTTGTTGGAATTTTTATGGCAAAAATTTTTTGAGATATATAGCATCTGTGCAACAGGAACAGCCTTATAACCTGACAGTTGTGGCTCAGAGCTGAGGAGGGGAGGCCCAGTGGAGCGGCCCAGCCCCGTGGAGAAGAAGAAAAAGGACAAATGAACTGTTATTTTCTCTCTTATGCTTTTATTCATCCACACACTGCACCCATTACTAAAATACTTCATGTAAGAATGGCACTCCGTGGAACAGCGGAGCATTTTATTTCATTGTTTTCTTGTCCTTTCTGAACATAAGACATCCATTTTTTGATCTGGAAAAAAAAAAAAAGACTTTATATTTCTCAGGCCCAACAGGACATGCACGAAAGGCCACTGGTGTGGATGAGCACCGGGTGGGTTAGGAGGTGGGTATTTACATGACAGAGGAGTGATGCAGTTTCAGGGGTACCCTATCCCATCTCCCCAACATCCTGCATCTATACCCTGCATCCACACTTGAGAAGGCTATTTTGGACCAGGTGCAGAGCTGGACAGAAGCTTCTTTGGTCCCCAGGGACATCTCGGGTGCAAGTGGAGGGCGTCCCCAGGAGCCGCTGGGGAAGACTTCTGCAGCTGGCACAGTGGGGCCCCCTCTGGAGGACTGGAGAGGGCCAGACTGACCGTCCTGGCTTCCTTGGAAGGAATCATGGGTAACCAGGGCAGGATTTATTCCCCAGGTGCACAAAGCCCTTTCCACTTTGGCGGCCAACCAACACGGATGCGCTCACATTCGGAGGTTTGTGAGAAGACAGGAGACGTTTCCTCTCTGAGGCTCACCGCCACCCTCCCCACTGACAGCTCCATGGAACTCTGCACTTGCACAACTACTTTCACACCCCTCATTGGCTCTTTAAGTTAGATCAATGAGCCAGTTGAGCAAAAACAAAATAATTCTTTTCTCAAAAAGAACCGTGAATGAGCTAGCGGTTGCTGTTCAGTAGGGCTTCACGCTGTTCATTAGGCCCATGTCGTCAGTGTCACCTCTGCCAGTGGCCTCTCACGGTCCTCGCGCTCCCTTGGGGACAGACAAAACCTTAAAGAAAATGCATGTAGAGAACCAAGCCCGGCTCAGGGTCACTAGCACGGATGTGCTGCAGATTCCTGGTGGACCACTGGGTCTATCTGCAGCACCCATTTTTGGGTGAGCATTCTTGGAGGGCCATCCTCAACGAGGGCCAGCCATGGGGCAGGACATAGAACCTGCCTTTGTGGGGGCACCTGGGTGGCTTCATGGTTGAGCGTCTGCCTTCAGCTCAGGGCGTGATCCTGGGGTCCTGGGATCGAGTCCCGCCCTGGGATCCCCGTAGGGAGCCTGCTTCTCCCTCTGCCTATGTCTCTGCCTCTCTGTGTGTCTCTCATGAATAAATAAATAAAATCTTTAAAAAAAAAAATCTACCTTCATTTTCTGCAAAAAAAAAACCAACCCCAATTACACAGTATATGGGGAGGCCTAGTGTAGAAGCTTTGGTAAAGAGGGGGCTCTGCTGCAGGCCGCACCTCGGGACTGGGCCGCAGTGCTGGAGAGCATCTCCCCAGAGGCCTCGTGGCCACGCTTCCCCAGCCTCTGGCCCCCTGGGTCCCTCCCTCCCACTCTCTTAACATCTTCTCCTTTTCTGTTCCAAGACTTGCCCTTTTCTCCTGCCTTCCCCAGCCTTGTCTGCTCACACGCATGCGTTCATTCGTATTTACTGAGTGGCTGCATGCATCACACACAGTTCTAGGAGCCGGAGGGAGAGCGAGGAGGGCAGCAGAGCCCACGCCCTGCTGTGCTTTCCATGCTAGCCAGACACAGAGAAGGTCAACAGACACGCACATCACAAACATACTGCTCCGTCGTTTGTGGTGTTGTGAAGAGAGATCAAATGGAAATAGGTTAAGATGAGATGGAAAGGGGAGATTTGGGATCAAGCAACTGTTCTCAGTTGGAGAGTCCGCCTCCCACGGGACATGTTACAATGCCTGGAAACACTTTCTATTGTCAGCAGTGAGAAGGTGCTGCTGGCAGCAGGTGGGGAGAGTCCAGGGATGTTGTGCATCCTACGGTTCACAGGAAAGCCTCCCACAGCACAGAACGATCTGGTCCCAAATGTCACTAGTGCTGACCTTGAGAAGCGCTTGAGACCGGGCACTGTTCAATGAGGAGGCAAAAGCCACACAGTATGTAGGTTCTGAAGAACCCAGGGGCAGCAGCAGTCACTGGGGTGGACCACCCAAGGGAGCACTTACCCCCACACCTCAGATCTGCACTTCCTTGGAGAGGCAGGGGCTAGGGTTCAATGACTTGCTGAGAAGTTCAAAGGTAAAGCCTAAGCTTGACCTTGAGTGCCCATCACCATGCTCACTACCCACAGCCTCTCCTTCCAAGGCAGCAGCTGGGGATTATAAGCAACGTTTATCTTCCTGATGCTTCCACAATTTTAATTTTGGTTGGCGTTTGATTGAATGTACACCTTTTTTGCTAAAGATTTGCACAAAATCAAATACAATATATGGATATGTGGCCTCTGACTTCAAGGAACTTAAAAACATCCACCCAAATGAATATTCGCAACACATCTTTCTAGGCATAGAAGGAGGAAAAAAAATTTTCACCTTTGTCCCTGTCCCACCTCAGTTACGTATTGCCTCAAAATTGTTAAGGAGAAGAGTCCCTGAAGACTGAGTTCTAAACACCCATTCTGTAGATGAGGAAAATGAGGCCTAGGGAGCCTTGGTGATAGCAGCATCAGGAGCTTTGGTGGACAGTGAGGAGAGGGCTGACTGCAGGACAACTTCTAGAAGGGTGAGAGTCAGAGGTGAAGGAGTCCAAGCAGCTCCCCTTCAAGGGCTCAGAGACGTCCCTGTGGTAGACCACCTTGACTTCTTATTTCTGTGTGTATGTGTGTGTTTCTTTATTCTCTTCTTCTCCCACTGAAGTACACGTCCTATGAGCCCAGGCTCTGTGTATCTGGTTTGTCTCCATGGCTCCAGTCCCTAATCCCTCGGGGCACCAAGCAGCTCAGCAAACACTGTAGGAGAACTCATCACCTCTGCGTTGTAGTCAAGTGATCCCTCGGTAGCTCAGAGGCTGTGATGAGAGCCCAATCTCTGTCTCTTAGGCTTACTCGGGTAGAAATCCCCACTACAGTTATTTATTTATTTATTTATTTGTTTATTTATTTATTTATTTATGATAGAGAGAGAGAGAGAGAGAGAGGCAGAGACACAGGAGGAGGGAGAAGCAGGCTCCATGCAGGGATCCCGACATGGGACTCGATCCCGGGACCCCAGGATCGCACCCTGGGCCAAAGGCAGGCACTAAACCGCTGAGCCACCCAGGGATCCCCCCGACACACACACACTACAGTTAAAACGCAAACACAATTACACTCAGCAGCCACCTGTTTTTATTATTGTCTTTATGGGCAACAATGATAATTTTTTAAGTCATTTATTTATTTATTTATTTGAGAGAGAGAGTGAGCATGTACACGTGTGTGCAGGGAGGGAGACAAAGGGAAAAGGGAGAGAATCTCAAGTAGACTCTCACTGAGCTCGAAGCCCAACATGGGGCTCGATCTCATGACCCTGAGATCGTGACCTGAGCCGAAATCAAGAGTCAGATGCTCAATCAACTGAGCCCTCCTGGTGCCCCAACAATGCTATTTTTAAAAGTGTATAGAAATCAATAGAAAACAGGGGCCGTATATATATTATTGGATATTTTTCAATGTATTTGCAATACATTTTTAATTATGAACATTATATATTCAATTGCCTTCTTTGTTGGGTGTTTTGGCTCCTCCCAAAGGGCTGTGCTAAACCATGAACCAAGGTAGGATCAATGCTGGAGGGGACAGGATTGGATTGGAAAGGTCTTGGGACCAAATATCACCAGAATGGTGTACACTCAGGCAACCTGAAAGTGCAGGCAGGATAGAGCCAATGTTGCTCTTAGAGAATCCAAGTACACGGCCACACAGCACTGCAGCAGATCCACAAAAAGAAGAAAGGATGGAAATCAGAAAACAACGGACCACTGGCTGTGATTAAAAGAGTCCAACTAAGGTGTCACAATTCAGGAGGGTGGGTGGGATCAGCATGAATTTGTCAAGGTGGGAAAGTGGTGTCTTCATGTGGTGTCCGTACCAGACGTGAGCAGAAGGAGAGTTTGATGTTGCTTACAGAGTGGGCACCAGGGGGTCCCTCCCACTCACAGGCCCTGGGTAAACAGGATGGGGAAGAGATTTGGTAGGGGATGGAGTCCAATCGGAACACGCACCATTTTTCTCTGCAGGCTTGTCATCACTTGCTTTCAATCCTACAAAGAGTTTTAATGTGGGGTGAAAAGCAGTGTAAACATTTAATAAATGTTGGGTCCTTGCCATTTGTAATTTTTTTTAGATTTTATTTATTTATTCATGCCAGACTCAGAGAGAGAGGCAGAGACATAGGCAGAGGGAGAAGCAAGCTCCCTGCAGGAAGCCTGATACGGAACTCGATCCCAGGACCCCAGGATCACCACCTGAGCTGAAGGTAGACGCTCAACCAATGAGGCACCCAGGTGTCCCATATAGGTAATTATACGAAAGCAAAAGTCATTTTTCTGGAGAAAAATGGCAACTTTATATAAAATGGGCAGTCTAAATAACATCTTAAGTAATTCAAAAATGAAACAAACAGATAACCAGACATGGAGAAGGCAGTGCTTACAGAGCCTCAAATGGGTTATCTACACCCATTTTTTTTTTTTTTTGTCCAGCAAGTACTGATACCTCTCCAAACATGCATCTTTGCTAGATAATTCTACTGCCCTTCTCTCTGCTGCTTTCACAGACACAAAATCCTTCCTCTCTCCCCAGCCAAGAGAACACTGCCCACGGCCAGGTTCAAGTGCAGAGGTCTACAGAGGCAGTCCCCTCCAGGGGTCCCCCTCTTGCTCAGCACTGGCAGTCAGTTGGGACTGGTGGCATCTCAGGACGTTATCAATGCAGCTCAGGAGGCAGGATGAAGTGACTTCACCGGGCCTGGAGAAGAATCGCTAATCAGGATGGTTCCAGAGCATCTCTTCAGATGCTTAATAATAAATGTTTCTGTTGGGGTGCCCTCCCCCTGATTCTGACATGAGGAAGGATGACAAAATCAAGGCTGACACCCTGATGACAGAAATACTGCCTCTGACCCCAGCTATACTCCAGCAATTGGTTTCTACACAGCCTGTTTAAAGAAGGACACATGACAAATCTCTCAAAGGTCAGTGGAAACAGGCACAATCTGCTTTAAAATCTCAGTAAAGAAAAAAAAAAAAGCCCCACAGAGTAAGAGAACATACAAGATTAATGATCTCCTCACAGTGCAGAGAGAAGTCAACACCAGCTGGGGATACATCTGTCAGAGGCAATGAACGCCATGAGCAAAGGCTGTTGATAAGTTCATTTGGGGCAGAATTTGAAATAAGATTTATTAGATGCACACGGCACAGAGTATCACTCTTTGCAGAGTATAAGGACCTCCAGAATACTCATGGTCCACCTACAGAATTCAAATTTTTTTGGCTTCTTATTTTATTTTGACCTGTACCCTTGTTGCCATACAACTCAAAGGATACAAAGTAGAAAAATTATTAATATTTGGGTTTTTTTTAAAGAGTGATCATGGAAATGTGTTTGTAATATGCATTTTCAGAATAAAATCCTCTCAAAAAGTCAACTTCTTATTTACAAGGACATTTGTTTATTCAAATATTTTAGAGGTTGAAATAAACCAACTGTATACTCTTGTGATGCAATGCATAATATATTCATGATATCGAAACAGAAGTTGATGGGAGATTCTAGTTTCAGTTTTGTTGATATGTTGGACGGTGCACATTCTCAACTTCCCCACTGTGTAAGGCCAAAATCTCTATAAATGGTGGCATGATTTCCCATAAAGAGAAAATAAATTCAAACTATGTTATGTGATGTAATTGATTTTGAAATATTTGTCCCAGACATTAGACTGAATCAACTTTAGAAATTAAACCCACAAAAAAGAAAAATTAAACCCACAAATAACCTAATAAAGCTAGGGTTTGAATCTATAAGTCATCTAAATGTAGACAGCATTTCACTTCCTTCCCCAAACCTCTTAAAAAAGCTGATCGTGTTCAGCACAGAGAATGGCCTTAGCTTCCCCTCTCCCCGCATATCCTCGTGATCACAGGTGGTCAAGAAACAAAAAGTTCATCGCCCAAAAAGGAAAGTGGAAGACAGCAAGAAGACGAAGATTACCCACAACTAGGGCAGCTCTGCCCAGCTGAGGGCCAGTTAAAGACCTGGAATCTTTGGGTGTTAGAAGTGGATAATCAGTTGGAGATTCGGTGCAGGGCAGCAAAATCAAGGCATCCACATCACCAGCTGGCTGATGGATAGGAGTCCAGTATGGCTAATTCCTCTCCCAAACAGAACAAAAGCAAAAATACAGACTGTGGCTAGGGGATCTGCAAATCATGAGTCAGCTCTAGCCCCAACTACATGTCAGAAAACAGACAACAGAAACACAAATGAATTAAGAGGCCTTCTCAGCAATAATAAGCATAATTAAATCTCAAGTTTAAGATTTTTGTCCAAAGAGTTTTTTTGTTTTTTTTTTAATGGCAACAAGAGGGAATGACCTCATACTTAAGAAATGAGGAGTACTACAGCTCGTGTATGGAAACAAGTATCTGCTAAAAACAGGTAGCTGGGGCGGGGGGTGGGAGGATGCGGTGCCTGGGTGGCTCAGTCAGTTAAGTGTCCGACTCTTGGTTTCAACCCGGGTGATGATCTCAGGGTCATGAGATCAAGCTCCGCCTGGGCTCTGTGCTCAGCACGGAGTCTGCCTGAGATTCCCTCTCCTTCTGCCCCTCCCCGCTGCTCACGTGTGCATGCACTCTCTCTCCCTCTCTCTCTAAAATAAGTCAATAAAATCTTAAAAAAAAAAAAAAAAAAAAACAGGTATCTAGGTGTTTTTGACCTGAAATTTGTATTGGAAAATGAGAAAAAGAGGGACTTTCTAAAATACCTATAGTTCCCAGATCTTGGGGAGAAAGTTTTTTGGAGAAGCTTCAGATAATATCTTCTTCTTATAAAATATGAGTTATAGGTATAAGTGGAATGTGTGTGTATATGTAGATGTGTGTACATGTGGACATATGTGTGCGTGTGGATGTTGAGTGTGTGTGTACAGAGAGAGCTGCTTCTCTTGGCAGCATGTCCCCTTTCTCTTTCCATCTCTGTATTTCTGTCTGGACACAACAGGCCATCGCTTCCCTCCTACACCACCAGGCCTGCTTCAACTTCTCATCAACGGCTACAATGAACTGGGCAAAATGAACTTTAATCTATTTTTGTATTTGAATATTTTTTACAGAATCTCACTGCCCCGATGTTTTTGTCTCCCTGTGGCTGCAGGAGCCTTTCATAGAGATTGGGTTCTCTCCCTTCTCTGTTCTGCTGAGACCACACCATGACATCCTTATAGTGGGGATGAAATTAACTTGTCCTCATTAGAAAAGAAAAAAATTACCAAATGTTGAAACTTCCGTGTTTTGTTGACATACACGATGGTTGTGGTTTCTCCAGAGCTCACTTTCTCAAGTCACACTGACCCTTGCATGCCCACCTGCACACCTGCCCATCAGCTGGAAAGGAAGGATATGCTCAGCTGTCCCCTGGTGATGGCAACGAATATGTGAGGCATAACAAAAGGCGTTCCCCCCAAAGAGAAGCACTGGGGTGGGAAGGGGGGGCTTTCAGGCATAGCACCATGAGGTGTTATCATCATACTTCCAATTTTAAAAATCAATCCTGTCCAAAATTGTGAAGATTTTCTTTCTACCTCAGTTTTCTTATGTGTAGTCTAGTCCTTTCTCCCAAAGAACGTACCTGTTGGTGGATCCTTGCTTCAAGAACTAGCTTGAAGAAAAAAACAATGCATATACACATATTAAATATATATATAAGAGAATATACATTTCTCCATTTTCAAAGTATTATAAGTAGAGACTGATGGGCTTTGCACAGAAAGCTGTGCAGATGTGCTGTCTATCTTCTCACAGAGATGAGGCTACAAAGCAAACCCCAAATATCAGTCGCTTGATACAATATTGGTTTATTCCTTGTTCACATCACATCCAAGGCAGATCAAGTGGCTTGATGCCATGAGGGACTCAGGCAGGAATCTCATCTCTCTTCTTCTTGCATTGTCACCATCTTAAACATGAATCTTACCAAATTGTCACAGAAGGGGAGCATGGACCACTGCACACAGGGTTTCATGCCAGGCCTAGAAGTCACTAACATCTCTCTTCCTGCCACATTTCATTGGCCAGAATCCACTCATGGGTCCCCACCTAACTACAGGGGCAGTGGGGAAATGCATCCTCCCAGTGTGCTGGGAAGAGAAAACACAATTGAAATGTAGCCAATCTCTGCCCTAGGTGATGTTTCCTTCAGTCTATTAAGTTACTAAACTTTGAGTGTGCTAAATAAGCTTGGTAAAAAAAAAAAAAAAAGAAAGAAAGAAAAGTAAGAAAGGAAGGAAGGAAAGAATAAAGGAAGGAAGAAAGAGAACAAGAGAATAAGAAGAAAAAAAGAAGAAGAAAGAAAGAAAGAAAGAAAGAAAGAAAGAAAGAAAGAAAGAAAGAAAGAAAGAAAGAAAGGGAGGGAGGAAGGGAGGGAGGGAGGAAGGAAGGAAGGAAGGAAGGAAGGAAGGAAGGAAGGAAGGAAGGAAGGAAGGGGGGAGAGGAAGGAAGGAAGGAAGGGAGGGAGGAAGGAGGAAGCTAAACAAAACTTTTGTTAGTCTGATTCAATCAGGCCTTCGATTGGACTTAACATCCCCAAAGGCCAGACCCAGTGACAGCTAAATCAAGGTGCAAACACCCACTCTACAGACCCAAGAAGTAACTTTTTGTTCCAAAGTACATGGAAGTCTCAGTTCACAGGAACTGTTGTACCCAAGGAGCGTGCCAAGATATGAAGGTGCCCTTGGGAGACTATGGCAGTCGAGCCTGGAGGAGTGTATCCACCACAGAGCCCTGGCTGAGAAAGAAGGAAAAAGCCTTGGGAATTATTCTGCAAGCGCAGCATTCTTTAGTGAATTAGGACCAGGGCTTTAGGAAAGGAGTTAGATTAGACATGTCTACTGAAAGATGTGGGCATCCAGGACCACCCTTGGCAGGGTCAGGGACTCCAACAAGGACCAAATCACACTATGGACCCCCAGACATGACATGTGCTCCTCCTGTGTCTCCCACCCGAGGGGAGGGTGCCATCATCCGCCCAGTTGCCTGAGCCTTCACTCTCCCCAGCAGAGCCTCCACCCCTCTGATTCCACCTCCAGTGCTCGCTCTCTCTCTCTCTCTCTCTCTCTCTCTCTCTCTTGCATTCATCCTACTTTCTTTACCCCACTGCCATGGCCTTAGTCCAGGCTCAGCATGGGCCCCTGGACTTCTGTAATAACCTCTTACCTGATCTCCCACCTTTAGCTCATCTCACCTCACCCCTTTTATGTTTCCTGCTACAATCAAGAGTATTCTTTCTAACGTGTAAAGCTGATCATGTCAACCCCCGCTTAGAACCTTGTAATAGACGCCATGGCCTCTCGAACGAACTAGGGTCCCTGGTGTGACCAACAAGGCCTCACATCATCTGTTCCTTGCTTGGTCCTCCAGCATCACCCCCACCACTGCGCCTTCTCCCCAACACCCCCTTTGCACATTATACTCAGCCAAATGTTACCACTGAAGGTTCCCAGAGAAGCACAAGTCCATCTTCCCCCAAAATGGACTCATCTCTTCTATGTGCTTCCATCTCCTGCCCCCTTGCAACCTCTCCTCTTCCCACATCACTTTCCACTGTCTCTGATGAGGCAGAGGTTGTAATTTCCTCTCTGGCAAAGCAGGATTATTTGAACATGGTGCCACCATTCATCTGACCAGACTTAGCATCAAAGCTCTAGGCCATTGTGGAGTCAGCGCTGGGGTCAAAGCATAGCTTTTTTTTTTTTTTTTTAAGATTTTATTAATTTATTCATGAGAGACACAGAGAGAGAGAGAGAGGCAGAGACACAGGCAGAGGGAGAAGCAGGCTTCCTGCAGGAAGCCCAATGTGGAAATTGATCCTGGGACTCTAAGATCATGTCCTGAGCCAAAGGCAGACGCTCAACCACTGAGCCACCCAGGCGTCCCACATAGCTATTTTTTTTTAAAGATTTTATTTACTTACTCATGAGAGACACAGAGAGAGAGGCGGAGACACAGGCAGAGGGAGAAGCAGGCTCCCTGTGGGGAGCTTAATGCAGAACTCGATCCCAGGACCCCGGGATCACGACCTGAGCCAAAGGAAGATGCTCAACCACTGAGCCACCCAGTCGTGTCCAAAGCACAGCTATTAAGAGGAGTATGTCTTCTCTCATATAGACTAGCCCGAGGGTCCTGCCAGAGAAGCACTCCATAGAGCAGCCCCTAGTACTATTATGTGTTGAGAAGCACAGGTTGCCCTGGCATCACTGGTGGAGACAGACCTCACTGAAATGGAGGTACCCAAGGGTCAGGGGCCTCTTGCCCTTGTCTCCTTTTCCATGGACCTGTTCCCATCTCAACCATCCCTCCCAGAGGCCTTCAGGAGCCAGAGCAAAGGGGGACACCCTCAACAGCCAGCTACTGCCTGGTGAGGCAGTTCACAATCTCAAAGTCTTCTGACTGGAACTGTCATCCCATTGGGAAGCTTATCATGCTCTGAAGGAGAAGGCCTGGGTCCCAAGCAGAGGAAGGGCTCCAAAGAGGCTGAGGAATAACAGCAAGGAGGGCACGGGGTTGAGAGCTTGAAGAATCAAGAACATTCTGAAGACAGAAGCAGTGAATCCTCTGCTGGTGGCCCCAGGAGGGTCTGAGAGCTGACCTCCATCATGCTCAATGAGGGGAGTTGCACCATGTATGTGGGACTTTCTCAGGGGGGGCCAAAGTGAGGTTTGTGACCTCAAGCCTATCATCACCAGCAGGCTGAATAAGTGGAGGAGAGGGTCTCTGGATGTCTGGGGGTGTGGAAAGCTGTGTTCCCTGCTCCCCAGCAGGAAGGGGAGGAGGTTCTCTACTCTTTCTCCCTTCCAGAGGCCAGATGAAGGGCCTGTAAGGAAGTGTTTGAGAAGCCTGATGAGACCCTGTCTGACTGATGCCTGACCCCTGCCCGCAGCAGTCTGAAAATCAAAGTCCCACCAGAAGTGCCTTGAGGGCAAGGGGAAAGGGGGCAGCACTGGGAGCAGTCTGCTCTCCTAGACCATGGAGGAGTGAGAGAGCATTTTCCACAGACCAGAGCGGGCCTGGCAAAAGGTCATGAGACTGGAACTGCCTTGAAACAGATGCTCCCAACAGGTGTCCGGAACAGGAAGTGACCACAAGAGAAGGGTCTCTGAAGAGTAAAGCTTCAGAAGCAGTAGCTGGGAGAAGCTCTGACCAGTCCAAGGGAGAACCACCTGCTCCACTGCAAAATGTGGTGACCAGAGAGCCCCCACGGCGGTCCCCAGAGGGACGTCAAAGAACTCACAAAAATCAGAGGTAGCTTTTGGGCCTCTGGCCCTGTCTGAGGCCAGCAAGTATGATCCCTCCTAGGCCCTGTCTCTCCTCCCTCCCTCCCTCCCTCCCTCCCTCCACCTCACCGGGCTGGCCTAGAGAGCGGAGCGGACCCCACTGCTACTCTCCTTGCTGCAGGCTGCCAGGCTGGAAGCTTGGAACTCTCCAAGAGTTCCAAGGATCTCTTGGAACACTGAAGCTTTGATATTAGACTCAATTGGATTAAACCTAGAAGGGAGGCTGCTCATGAAGATCTCAAACTGACCAGGAAAGCTGTAGGATCAGCTAGATATGTCAGAAAGTCGAGGCAGGAAAGGCAACAGGTGGCAGGGAAGCGCCAATTTGTCCCACTTATCCTACACTGGGCTGGCTCCTTCAGTGAACTGGTCACAGCCACCACACTGGGGTCCTACCCTCCACCGTCACCTACCCTTTGGACCTTACTTGGACAAGGGAGCTCTCTGATGTCTTGGGTTGCTACTCACTTGGGCTTCTGGTAAACTTCAATTTAGGCCAGTAAATAAGGCTGATCCACACCCTTGACTAATGTTTCTTAAAAGTTTGGCCATCCAGAGTTAGTGGGGCCACCCTGGCCTTGACCCTCCTGAAGCCACCAGGACTACCAAAGCAGCCTTTATGATTGTGGGTGGACAACATCCATCTGTTCACATGGAGCCTTGAGACACAGCGCACGGCTTTCCAGGGGTGGGAAGGAAAAGCCAGGTCCAGGCAGCCCAACATGCTGACATATTGGGAATTTGTTTGACCTGCCTGGTGGGGGTTGTGGAGTCCAGGCACAGAGCCAAGAACTAGGAAATGTCAGGCTTTGTTGAGCAAGTCCCTCCTGTGACTGAAAGAAGCACAGTAGTTTGGAGGCCAAACAAAAGGGCAACTGCTTCAAGCTGAATGAAGCCAGCAGCCCCTCTCTGACCCAGAAGCATGAGCAAAGAAAGAGTTCGCAGAGAATGAATCCCTTCCAGCGATCTCTCCCTCTGTAGTGGGGACATTACTTTTCTGTGTACATGAATTTTTCGCAATCTACATGACTAGAACCTCGGTCTTTCTCCCTCCTTCATTTGCCCTCTGCAGTTTTTTTGGAGGTGGGGGCAGAACTGTTTGCACATACATGTGTGTGTTGGTGTATGGGTTTCTTAGGGCTGCTGTAACAAATCACTACGAACTGGGTGGCTTGAAACAACAGAAATGTATTCTCTCATGGTTCTGGAAGCAAGAGTCCCAAATTGAGGCATCGGCAGGGCTGCGCTCCCCCTCAAGGCTCGAGGGAAGGACCCTTCCTTGCCTTGTCAGCTTCTAGTGGCTCCAAGCATTCCTTGGCTGTGGCTGCTCACTCCAATCTCTGCTTCTTCTTCTTCTTCTTTTTTTTTTTTTTTTAAGATTTTATTTTATTTAATCATGAGAGAGAATGAGACAGAGAGAGGCACAGGCATAGGCAGAGGGAGAAGCAGGCTCCATGCAGGGAGCCTGACGTGGGACTCGATCCTGGGTCGCCAGGATCATGCCCTGGACCGAAGGCGGCACTAAACCGCTGAGCCACCTGGGCTGCCCCCCCAGTCTCTGCTTCTGTCTTCATGTGGCCTCCTCTCCTCTGTGTGTCTGTCCCTATCTATTCTTCTCTTTTAAGGACCCTCGTCACTGGATTTAGGGGCAATTTGGATAATCTAGGGTGATCTTATCTTGAGATTCTTAGTTACTTCTGAGACAGTCTCTCGCCAAATAAGTTCCCATTTAGATTCCTGGTATCCACCTAGTGTCCATGTCCTTTTTGGGGCATAAGGGGTATGTGCTGGGGAGTAGAATGCCATTCAACACACTCCAGAAGGCAATGTCCATACAGAACATCACAACCAGGACCTCCACACCACTGCCTCTTTGGAATCTCCAGATGTGGATCAGTTGGAAGCCTTAGGATCAAGAGGACCCACAGCGCTGCACCAAGCCCACGCCTCTGTTGGGTGGTGCACAATGGAAACATCATTGCTTCCAAGGAGATGGAAAGCACTTCTTCTTCTTGAAGTAGGAAAATCAGGTGCTGGTGAGGAAACTAAGGCCTGTTTCTCCAGGGCCAATTCCTCAAATGGGTACCGCCCTCTTGGGAATAAAGAATGGAAAGTGCTTTGTACATTTTGAAGGGCTATGTAAATACAAGCCTTCTTTATACCATCCTGTCGTGATTCAGACAAAATAAATACCCACCTGCGCCTGGAGATCCCAAAGATCAGGGCCCGTGGCAGCAACGACAGGGAGCCCCTACCACAGACTCAATGCAGATATGCACAGTGCTGGCATTTTCTATGCACAACCTCTCACCATCCATTTTCCTTGTTTCTAAATGAAAATAATAACACCTGCTTCTCTGCTCATTCTGAGAATTAAACGAGTAAACTATGTGTGTGGGACCTAAGGTCATGCAACCAGGGCATATTCGCAGGGGACCCAGCCCCAGATCTTTCTGATACCAGAGCTGGTGAACTTTACTATGGGGTGTTTTTTCCCTTTTCACTCAAGCAAGGGATGGTTTCTGCCAATGGGAGACTCTTCTGGAATCTTGGGTATTACCTTCTTCCCTTTTAGGTTTTCCACCTGTGCAGACTCAGTCTTTTAGAAGAATGAGGAACAGATAGATCCTCGGGGGGTTAGACTTGGTGATGTCTACCTTGCTATCCCTAGAAGGGTAAATCTAGAATTCTCTGGCTTCATGAGCCATGGTTTAAGCCATGGTTTTAAGCCAGGGTTTAGTTGTGCTTCCTGAAAGGCTTTGTAGAAAAGGGGGTGCAGGACATTAGACATCAGGCTCTTCTTCCACGTATATTTCTGAAGACCCTGTCAGGGGAGGGATGCCTGCAGAGAGGTTCAACTTGGTTGAGGGAGGTGGGATCAGAGTTGAAATAAGAACCACATGTTCATAGGAGTGAAAACTATGGTCATAGGGGACATAGGGGAGTAGATGGTCAGGGGGATATGCCTGGTTCAAGCCCCAGCTCGTGTCTACCGACCTCCATGAGGCTGACTTCAGGGCCTTAGAGGAGGCTGGCCTGGCCACTTTTCTGGTGGCCATGGTGTAGGCTAAAGTCCTCTGTGTCCTTTAGCCAAGAATTTGAGCCAGTGACTTTATATGTTATGCATATAAAAGAATAAAGAGTTGCTAAGTAAACCTGCCTGATGCCCAAGTGTCCCAGACTCTCTTGCCTACATGAGTCACATGCTCAATAGCACCTTGAAAACAGTGGTCCAAGGCCTGTGTTCTAGGACTCCCTGAGCGACACTGTCCAGTTCCTGTCCGCCCCTCCAGCTCACATCCAGTCACCTGTATGGTCTGGACTCTAGCTTTCCCAGAGCTTCTGTTGCTTCCAGAACCACTTTGCCCAAGCTTGAACCCCAGACCATCTCCTGATTCTAAATATAGATTGTAATGATTAACAAGGTGTTGGTGGGAGCTTTGGCTGCTCTTGGAGCCAATGGGCCAAGCCTTCCTTCAGGCTCTGCTGGACACTGCTCTCCTAGGCCCTATTCTAGGACTGTGATGAAAAGCCCAAACTAGCTCCCCAAGGACCATGTCTTTCCAAGTTGGAGTCCAGATGGGTCTCTTCTGAGGCTTCCATAGGAGGGAGCAGAGAGTTGTTTCTGAAATGAAATCATCTGAGTTTGCAATTCTGCCCTCACAGAAGACATTTTATGTAAAATATTTAGATTCTTGTTGTCTTAAACCACTTTATTCCAGAAGACAATCTGGAATTTTTGAGCTTCATAACCAAAAAGTCCATTAAATTGTCATTCTGCATATAATGAAGAAGTCTGTCCTCTATCTATGGAGAAAAAGAAACACTACAGATAGCTTCAAAAAGAGCTCTTTCCCTGTATTGCTGTTTCTTAAGAATTGAGAAAAAGAACTCTAGATTCCCCTGAAACACTCTATTATATGCAAAGAATGAAAGGATGGAAAGAAGGAAGAAGGGAAGGAGGGAAGTAGAAAGAAGGCTTTCGATCAATTTATATCACTTGGTCATATAGCAGTTTAGTTCTTTGATTACTCATTTATCTCTCACTACAACAAGCAACTAAAGACAGAAACTGCCTCCTAATCAATTGTATATCCCCACGTGCTTAATTAGACCTAACAGGTGGTCAGTGAAAGGTGGATGGATGGATGGATGGATGGATGGATGGATGGATAAACAGACAGATGGAGGCACGGATGGAAAGAAGGAACAGCGTGGATAGATGGATGAAAGCATGGATCGATAGAAGGAACTGGATGGATGGAAAGATGCATAGATGCATGGAAGAATAGATGGACAGATGAATGCATAGATGCATGGATGCACAGATGAACAGAAGGAAGGAACAGCATGTAGAAGGATGGATGGATGGATGGATGGATGGATGGATGGATGGACTGATGGATGAACGGATAGACTGATAGATGGATGGACAGCCAGATGGGTGGATGCATACATGCATGGATGCACAGATGGATAGAAGGAACATCATGGATGGATGGATGGATGGATGCATGCATGCATGCATAGATGCATGGATTGATAGATGGATGCATGGGTGCATAGATGAATAGAAGGAAGGAACACCATGGATGGATGGATGGATGGATGGATGGATGGATGGAACAGCATGGATAGATGGATGGATTGATGGATGGATGGATGGATGGATGGATGGATGGATGAATGGATAGGTGAGAGGAAGGAAGGAATAATATTCACAAAATAATATGTTAAGATAGGCAATAATTTTTTTCCTTCCTTTATACCATTTGAAATGAAATATAATTCTACCAGCCTTTATGCTTTTTCTGGTGATTCTCATGGATGCAGGGTATAGTGAAAGTGTACAAATTTCCAGGTTGCATTTGGGACCCTGGTGTAATGTACAACCCACAAGTTCTTACCACCGGCATGAGAGGGACCAACCTGCCAGGCTGCAGATCCTGGAGGAGAAACCATGTGGAATATTTTTTAACCTTCCTTGCCTGACATCTGTCTAAGCTTTCATAGATTGAAGAGCTCTCTCACATAATGATCTCATTTGGATTCTCATAGGTGTCTGCCAGCAGTCCCCACTAGGCATCTCCAATCTGCACAGAAAGAAACTGAGGATAACCAAGTTATGTGACCCATCCAAGGTCAAGCAGCTGGAACTTGAATCTAGGTTTTTTTCTCAGCCTAGGACTTACCCCATTTCACCACAAGTAGAAATACATTATTGATTTGTGTCTTCATGTCACAGAAAACAATGATCTTTGTTCATTTTTAAAGTCTCAAGAAAAAAATAAAAATAAAAAAAAATAAAGTCTCAAGAGTCTATATGGCCAAAACAGATACCAGTCACTGACTTGATGCATCAATAGTGAGGTATCAAGCTCTCTCTTGCTCCCTGGGCAATAATTCTATTTATGCTATATTTAATGACAGTCAACAGAATGTTGAAAGTGATCAGATCAACTGGAGAAAAAAAGTGAAGTGTTCTTGTACTGCCAATATGGAAGAGACCCTTTAAGGATACCCATCTGAGCATCAAGCTGGTAAAGGAAAGACCCCTGGACCAAGTAGTGAGGACCACACTTGTGAGGCCTTCCAGTCCACAGTGACAAGCTCATGTGTCCTTGGGTGAGTCACTGTTGAACATGCACAAGAAGAAGAGCAAGATGAAAGCAGACTCCTGGAGGTGGTGTGGAGAGGGTGTATCAGGTTGGGCTTCCAGGCCGCACTGGGACAGGATCATGGGCACCAAGAGAGAAGGGGCATGTACGGGCTACCCTTGCTTAAAGGTGAGCTGCTGTGCTTAGGTGATGCTATGCTTGCACATAATGTCACCAAGGCATGGCTTAGGGGAGAGATTTCTGTTTTCATAGAAGCAGAAGGCTACAGGAGTGAGAAATGTGCTAAAAGCCAAGCAGGGTCAACGTTCACTGCCTCCAATACTGCCTACCCTCACCCAGAGCCCCTAGCAGGCACTCAGGTAGCTTCCTCACGTAAAAGCCTGTACGTAGCCACTAGCCCCTTAGTCTGTGAAAAGGCAGCAGGAAGATAATGATGTGGCAGAAAGAGAAGAGGTTTCTGGGTCACACAAGCCTAGTTCGAGGCTGACCCTGCAAACCACTGGCTGTCAATTTTACTCACATGGTACAACTCTGCAGAGCCCTGATCCCTCATCTGCTTGGGGGGATATAGGAGTACTCCACCTCTGAGAAGGCCAAACCCTCTCTGCAGCCTTCGAAGTATCTGGATGAGAGGAAAAGCTTCAAGCACTCACCTAAAGTCTCCTTAAACCTTTCAACACATGGAGCCCTCGCCACACCAGGTGGCTGGTCATGCCAGACAAGGTGGCAGGGGCCCCACAGTGAAACTGTTCTGCATTACGAGTAATAGAAGTAAGAAATTAAGGCACGCATACAGTGACCTAACTGGTATTATGAATTAGGAATCCAATTTGCAGCAAGATTTTAAAAAATCGAACTGAACAGGAGAGACTCCTAACTCTGGGAAATGAACTAGGGGTGGTGGAAGTGGAGGTGGGGGAGGTGACTGGGTGACGAGCACTGAGGGGGGCACTTGAGAGGATGAGCACTGGGTGTTATTCTATATGTTGGCAAATTGAACACCAATAAAAAATAAATTTATAAAAAAAAAATCGAACTGCTGGGCAGCCCCCATGGCCCAGCGATTTGGCGCTGCCTTCGGCCCGGGGTATGATCCTGGAGACCCGGGATCGAGTCCCACGTCGGGCTCCCTGCATGGAGGCTGCTTCTCCCTCTGCCTGTGTCTCTGCCTCTGTGTGTGTGTGTGTGTGTGTGGTCTGTCTTGAATAAATAAATTTTTTAAAAAATCAAACTGCTACACTGAGCTAGCCCCACTTTGCAATAAACTATCAGACGTGACTCAGCTGAATCCTGCTTCACTAGTCTGCATACTTGCTTTCTGATTATACCAAATCTTCAGATCTGTGTTTTCTTAGCAGTTCCATGACTTTTGAGGCTCCATAGAGCTCTGTGTTTAAAAAGGAAAGCAAGGGAGGGGGGACAGGACGGGGGGGGGGGGGGGGAAGAAGGAAGACGGAAGGAAGGAAAGAAAACAGAGAAAGAAAAGAAAAGCCTCTCGATTTGGTGGGGCCGCATGCTGCTCCTGCTTTCAAGTTCTCCCAATTAGCTCTAGCACGTAGCTTTTCTTGGCAGCTTACTGCTTCCCATCCCAGATGGTACGGGAAAGTCTGGCTGCTGACTTTCTGGCTCTTCTTTCTTATTTCCTCTCCCCACAGCTAATTTAAGAAAGTCTACATGATACCAGGACTGTCGGCCCTGCCTCACTCCCCATACCTTCGCCTTCTCCAGCCCCCCATAGCCGCATCTACGACTGGTCCCCTCCTGCACCGGAGCCTGGATTTAACAGCAACAGGAAAACGTCAGCATCCTTGGCCACACGAGTCAGGGTGGCTCATGGAATTAAGTTACTGCTCCAGATGGGGAACCAGTGACCCTGAACTTCTGAGCCCCTGCAAGCTCCAGGTGCCTCAAGTCTGAGCAACCCCTGCCCCTGAAGCTTGGATCCGCTCCACCGAGCTGGGCCATTCGATGGCCCTGCATATGCCTGCTCCAGGGCCAGGCCTTCACCCACCCTAGGCAGGGCAGGTCCTCAAGTCTGTAGAAAATAAGCCATAGCCTGGCTCCTACCCCATCCCCCTGTGGAGGGCCACTCATCTCTCAACGGCCATCGGTAAGGAGACAGGATTCAACAGCCCTAGGTGGACATGTCTATGATTACAAGCACTGTCCCGGACCAGCATCTCTGCCCGGGGACGCTCCTAAACCACATGCTTACTTCCTTCACTTAGCTTCCAGAATGCAGTGGCTAGCTCCCCCAGGGTAGGCAGGACAGAATCAAACCTTCTGCTGGATGGGCAGGGACCAGAGATGAGGCAAGACGCAGTCTCAGCAGTTCCTGGTGATGAACACCCGACTGGGTCCATGGGAACCGAAAGAGAGTGACCACCTCCCCAACATTGCAGGTAACGGGACAAAACTCCTTACTGATGGCGGACATCACAGGACACCCCTGTGGCCAGGAAGGGGCAGGGCCCCCTGAGGTTCCTGGTGGCCCAAAGCTAACAGCTATAGTTGAGCCCGGACTAGAACCTGCTCCTTTAATAAAGAAGCCTTCACTGGGGCACCTAGGTGGCCCAGTCAGTCAAACATCCGACTCTTGGTTTTGGTTCAGGTGATGATCTCAGGGTCGTGAGATCAAGCCCTGTGCCAGGCTCTACTCTGAGCACAGAGTCTGCTTGAGATTCTCTCTCCCTCCTTCTCCCTCTGCCCCTCCACTTGTGCATGCTCTCTCTCTCCAAAAATAAATAAATAAATCTTTTTTTTTTAAAGGACCCTTTATTAATACAGCTCTGACCCATGACTCCCCTGCTTAATGACGTCTGATGGTTTCTTACTGCCTGCAAAACAGCTGGCAGTGGGGATCAATACTGTGTCAGGGCTCTCCAGAGAAGCAGAATCAAGAGGTTTGCATGCATGTATGTATGTATGTGTGTGTGTGTGCACGCACATCAATATGTGGAGAGAGGGACAGAGAGATTTTGAGCTATGGGCTCATGTGGATACAGAGGCTGACAAGTTCTAACTTTGCAGAGTGGGTCAACAGGTTGAGACCCAAAGAAGAAGCAATGTTGCAACTCAAGCCCAAAGGCACAATTTCCTCTTCCTTGGGGAAAGCTGGTCTTGATTTCATCGAGACCTTCAACTAGTTAGATGAGGCTCACCCACATTATAAGGAGTAATCTGCTTTACTCAAAGTCCGCTGATTTAAATGTTCATATCATCTAAAACATAGCTTCACCAAAATATGAAGAATAGTGTTTAGTCAAATATCTGGGTACCATGGCCTAACCAAGTTCACACACAGAATTAGCCATCACAAACATGGTTCTCCAGTTTCTTTTCCCAACACAGGCCCTTCCTCTGGGCCCTCAAAGGCTAATAATTATTCCTTGGCTACACCAGGACCTGAGTAGCTTTTAGTAGACCTTGTCCATCCTGGTGCACTCCCAGAACCCTGTTTCTGTGTCTTAGCACATTTTATTGTAATGAGGTGTTTACCTGCCTATTTGTTCACTGGGGATTTTTCTACGTCCTCAAAGATATTTTCAGTGTCTTATTCATCCTCATGCTGCCAGTATCTAACACAGTAATTGGAACTCAAAGATCGTCAATGGATATTTGTGTAGCAAAAATTAGTCCAGAAAGCTAAAGACCCACAACCATGGATGAGAGCTGATGGAAATAACCATGCTCTGAGAAGGACAAGGAGATGAGAGCCCAGAAAACCGCAATGGAGCCCAGATTCACTTCTGGGTCTGGAAATCACAGAAGGCTTTATGGAGGAAATGGCATTTGCGATGCACACTGGAGAATAATGGGATTTCAACAGGTAGAGATGGGAGGGGAGGGCATTCCAGTGAATGAGTGCCTTCAGTTAGAGCACAGAGGTATGTTCAGGAAAGAGGACAGAGTCTTCTTCGAACTCAGGCTACATGAAGGAGGGGTGGGTGGGGTGGGGAAGGGAGCTGGAAGGACAGCAGGGGCCAGATAATGGCATGCAGCTCTGCTGGCTCGATAACTACCTGCATGGATTCAGATGGAGTGGTAAAGCATCAGAGGCCATCTACACCTGCAAGGGATGGGGAGTGACCTAATGGTTCCAGCTGGGCTGTCACTTTGGTCTCTGCCAGGAAAGTTATTACTGCGAGGTCACTAATGTGCCAGTCCTGAGGGGTGAGCTCACTGACGCCTGAGTGAGTTAAGTGCCAGGGGTGGGCGCGAGAGCCACCTTCAGTGTCATTCATTTGCTAACCCCAGAGGGGCCATAGATCTAACTGCTCCAGCTTCCCTTGGTGGTGTCATTTGGATACTTTCTGAAAGCAGTGAAGGAAAATGTTCCAGAAGCTGAAAACCCCAAGCAAGGCCTAGGCTTTAGTCCTGGCTGCAAATGCAAGCCAGCTAAAGGGTGGGTGGAAAGGCATTATGAAAGTGGGTCCTGATGCCCCTGGGAAGGCGGGCTCTGGGGCCAGGGGGCTGCAGCCTGCACCTCCGCAGGGGCCTGGGTGCTGGGCTCCAAAGGCCTCTGCCTCCGCAGGCTCGGGATGACCAGGACTGCGGCCTCCCTGCAGCCCGAGAACACCAGTCCCTGCCCTGCTGGGTGCAAACCCACCAGGCTCTGGCCGGCCAGACCCGGGCTCCCTCCACCCCAGACATGCGCTGTTGGCCGGCTACTTGGCAGGGCTAACTCCTCCTCTTCCCAGCCTCCGATATCCACCCCTCATTCAGTCTCAAATATGACTGTGAAGGAAAAGCTCCCCAAACACTTATTTCAAGTGACTTACTTGACCTTCAGCATCCAGAGAAGAGCAAGTCCCCACCACATCCCTCAACTGCTCCTCGATATTCCATCTTCAGAAGGTCTCCCTCTCCATAGCTTTTGGGAATGAGTTTCCCCCACAGCCTTGGTTTCATGCTTGCCTTTCCCACAGGACAGAAGCTCCATGCGGCAGGGGCTGGGTGCCTGTCCTCTGGGGCCCCCCGACCCCTGGTCGGCCAGGACTGCAGGTGCGCTTCCAGCACTTCAGACACCGGGGGTCTCATGTGATGGGGGAGGGCTGGACCCAGGCCCCTGTGGGTGCCACTTGGCATCAGGCTCTGTGTCTAAACACTCAATGCCAATATTTTGGGGTCTAGGGCAAAGCCTACCCTACTGTGTGTGGCCCCAGGCAGTGAGATGGCAGGTTCTTGACTCTGGCCCCATTTTATTCCCGCTTGGGGTTGGTTGGTTGGTTGGTTGGTTGATTAAGATTTTATTTATTTATTCATGAGAGAGAAAGGCAGAGACATAGGCAGAGGGAGAAGCAGGCTCCCTGCAGACAGCCCGATGCAGGACACATCCCAGGACCCTGAGCTGAAGGCAGATGCTCAGCCACTGAGCCACCCAGGTGTCCCCTGACTGGGTTTTGAAGCCAGGCCTGCAGTGCTTTGATGTGATGGAAGCAGAGCTTTGGGGGGGGGGGGAAAAAAAACAGCAGAAGACCAAATATTTCTCTCGGTGAGGAAAAAATAAAATTATTTTTCCATTTAAAAAAAAGGGAGAAAAAAATCCTAGTAGAAAATTAATAAATGAAAGACTTATTAAACACAGAGGTGTTTTGTTTACTCCCTACAGGCTGCATCACACAATTATTACCTCTCTTCCTTTAAAAACAAAAAACAAACAGCAACAACAACAAGGACACCTGGTCAAAAGGTAGGATGAGTTGTCTACCTTCGGTCTTACTAAGCTTTACAGAGGCAAACCTTCTCGGGAAGATCACGTGGCAGTTTCTCTGAGCTCTGCTTCTTCCAATACAACGACAGGTGGCAGGTAATTCCAAGTGCTGCACTAGAGCTCCCCCCATTCCCTAAGGTAAAGTGGTGGAACATTCCAAACTCCTCCTCCTGGAAAGAAAACCAAAGAAGGCTGATTTTTTTTTAATGATAAATTTCTTTTTTATTGGTGTTCAATTTGCCAACATACAGAATAACACCCAGTGCTTATCCCGTCAAGTGCCCCCCTCAGTCACCCATTCACCCCCACCCCCCGCCCTCCTCCCCTTCCACCACCCCTAGTTCGTTTCCCAGAGTTAGGAGTCTTCATGTTCTGTCTCCCTTCCTGATATTTCCTACCCATTTCTTCTCCCTTCCCTTCTATTCCCTTTCACTATTATTTATATTCCCCAAATAAATGAGACCATATAATGTTTGTCCTTCTCCGATTGACTTACTTCACTCAGCATAATACCCTCCAGTTCCATCCACGTCGAAGCAAATGGTGGGTATTTGTCGTTTCTAATGGCTGAGGAATATTCCATTGTATACAGAGACCACATCTTCTTTATCCATCATCTTTTGATGGACACCGAGGCTCCACCACAGTTTGGCTATTGTGGACATTGCTGCTAGAAACATCGGGGTGCAGGTGTCCCGGCGTTTCATTGCATCTGTATCTTTGGGGTAAATCCCCAGCAGTGCAATTGCTGGGTCGTAGGGCAGGTCTATTTTTAACTCTTTGAGGAACCTCCACACAGTTTTCCAGAGTGGCTGCCCCAGTTCACATTCCCACCAACAGTATAAGAGGGTTCCCAAGAAGGCTGATTGAACAACAACAGCAACAAGGCTGGATTTTGACCCCTAAGACCAAAGGAGGGACGGGGGTTAGGTCCTTCCAGCTCTGCCATCCTGTACTCCGGAGCCCCCAGTGTGAGGGTGACCACCCAGGTGCTAGAACAGGAGGTGCAGATCCTTTCTGAGTTACACCAGGCACTGCATCATCTTAGCTTTTACTACAGCCCCGTAGGTTAAAGAGGTACCACAATTATCTCCAGTGTCTGCATAAGAACACAGGGCCCAGAGAGGCTAAGGAACTTGTCCAAGCTCACACAGCTAGCAGAATTAGAACCCAGGACTGTCCATGTCCAGAGCTAGAGATCAAACCCCTCTCTATCTGCCTCATGCTCCTTTCTGCCCAAGCCCTGCCAATGGGCCACTCAGGAATGGGAGGGACAGGGCAGGGAACATGGCTCAGCAGAATAGTCAGAGCCTAAGTGTAAGGAGAGAAACAGGGACACAGATTCGGGCAACCCATCCCCCATTCATTCCTCCGGCAATGACACCAAAGTTAACGGCACTCCACTGAGTACCCCTGGGGAGGACCCCCTCATTCTATGACTCCAGCTAGCCATAGATAACCTTTTGCTTAAATACCAGAGTCCCCCTTTAACTGTGATGTCTCTTCCCACAGTTTCCAGGCATCCACTGAGGGTCTTGGCATGTATCCTCAGTAGATAAGGTGGGGGGGGGGAAACCTGCTGTATTCTGGGTTTCACAAATGTAAAACCAAAACATCCAGCCTAGTGGGACCCGGCATAAGAGAACCAATTTGGTACGTGTGACTCTCTTTCCATCTGTGCTGGAGCATGCAGGGAAATAGGCCACATTCTCCTAAGGATGCTGTTTTTCTTCACCTTCTCTACTCTTCTCTGTTGAGCTACCTGGACAGTTAAAGGGCCAGGGCTTCTCAGAAACAAAAGAAGAATGGAGGAGTGTCATTTGTAGATGTTTAATCACTTCTGAAGCCCAGTTGAAAAGGCCAATGCATAAATCTGCAGCCTTTGGCCAGGCCGAGTGGTTTGCCTGTTCTAGATACTCTGGCCAGAGAGCTGACAAATCCCGGTCTCTGCTTGGTGATGTGTTGAGCTGCCCCAAGTCAGATGCATCTTCTTCCTCATTGAACAGAACATTCACTGTCAAGGGGTTCCCAATCTGACAGGCAGCATTTGTGGAAAATCAAGCAGAAGGAACACAGGGCCTCACACTTGGCATCTTTGTTTTCATTAGTCAGGAGAGGAAGTGCCTCCATTTGTACAATTCAACCTGCGCAAGACTTACTTTCAACCCATTTCCTGAGTTGCTCATTTTCTACGTTGCTTTTATTACTTTCCAAAAGCTTGGAGGAAGAAGAAGCAAAATCTTCCATCAGCTGTCTGGGTATGGGTTACACGATAGCTGGCAGCCTTCTTCCTGGCGGGGCGGTGGGAAGGCAAAGAGTGGTTTCTCATTACTGAGAGCAGTGGGGTGTCAGGATGGCTCAGTTGCTGGCGGTACTTTAACCAGAGACCGAAGTCTCAGAAATCACCTTGCCTGTGTACACCATTAATCCCTAATGAGAAAACAGCATTTACTTATTCCACGTCGTCTCGGGGGAACACTACCGCAGAACATCTATCCCAATGCACAGAATCAGAACGCCTACTTTTGAACAACCACCTCTTGCCTTGTAGTGGGTTCAGCTGTATGCTGTTCCCGGGGCTGCTCCAGTCCTGCACCCCACCTCCTCTCGGTGGAAATGTACCAGGCTAGAGCTGATGCCTTCTCTCTGCTATAAGTTGAAAGCATTAAAGAGCATCAGAGAAAGGAGAACTTTGGAGAAACAGTAAGCAGCTGCCAGGACAATTCATGTAAGAGTCGCACACCCAAATATTGGTGTACCCCCAAGATCTAAAAAACCTATTTCTACATCAGCAGTTGAATTGCTTGTGAATGCCTTTGCACAAATAAATGCTGACCAGGAAACATCAGCTCGCAGCAGGAAAAAAATATTCTTAAGGGGCATGGGATGAGCCACAGATAAAGAGAAATAATTCATAGCACTGTTTTCACCAGACCTTTCCTTGTGCTGCCTTGAGTGAGTTAATGAGGAAGTGAATTTAAATATTCATTTGTAGCAGACATCTATCTATTTTTTGTTTTCGATGCATGACTTCCTTTGGGGAAATGCAGGTCCTTACCCTCTGTGATTTCCCAGAGGGGCATTCCTGTAATCCAGCCTCCCAGTGGCCTCCAAAGATCCTGCCTCTTGGGTTCACACCCTCATGTAGCCCCACCCAGAGTTGGCCTGTGTGACCAACAGAATATAGCAGAGATGATGTATGTCACTTCCAAGATTAGGTTGTAAAAGATTGCAGTGCCATACTGCACTCTCACCTCTGTTCCTTTCCTCTCCTGTTTCTCTCTTAGATCAGTCACTCTGGGGAAGCTAGCTGCCATGTGCCTACGGAGAAGCCATGTGGTGAGCTACCCAACAGCCCACGAGAAATGATGCCTACAAGCCACCACATGGCTGAGCTTGGAAGTGGAACTTCTATATGTTGGCAAATTGAATACCAATAAAATATAAATTAAAAAAAAAAAAAGTGGATCTTCCAGCCCCAGGTGAGCTTGGGAAGACATCAGCTTGACTGCAGCCTTGTGACAGACCCTGAGCCAGAACGGCCCAACCACAGCACTCCCAGATTCCTGTCCCACAGAAATCATTTGCCATAATAAATGCGTTAAGCTGCTAAGTTTTGGAGTAATCTGCTGAGAGGCAATAGACAACTAATACGTTGACCAATCAGATTATGCCAGGCTCCCAAATGCATCGAACACTGTGATCGGTCCAGAAGTAGAAACACAACCTACACAGAGCCAATCAGAATCCTTTTCAAGAGCTGATATAGAGACTAGTGACAGGCCATTTTCTTTGGAATCTCAACCAGAGGCCGTACTATCCTCTCTGGGGGACATTTGAAAGTTTGGAGGAGGGGGACAAATTTAGTAGTCACAGTGTGTGGAAGAACTATTGGCATTTGATGGGACATGGAACAGTCCCATACAGTAAAGAATTACCAATTCCAAATTGTCAGTACCTCCACATTGAGAAACCCTGGGCTACAACCTTCAGTGGCTTTATTCTTCATTTATTTAGGCAGGCCCCACGGAGAGATCTATGACAACGAAGTAAATCTGGATGTCTGCAGAAACCAAGATTCTTTCCGAAAGAAAGAGTCCTGATGATAGAATCATTCCCTGCACCCACTCATACCTGAAGCCAGAAGTCATACCCTTTGATCTTCCTAACTACACAAGCAGATAACTTTTCTTTTATGTCCAAAAAAGAGGTCAAATTGGGTTATTGATGTTTGCCACCAAAGGAAGCATGACTGGGTCATCATTCAACCACCCATTCATACCAATAATACTTATTGAACCTTTACTATATGTAAGCCACTGATTTATATCCTGGGGATACACAGTTAAAGATGGCACATTCCAGAATGACAAGGAATTAACTAAGAATTACAATACAGAGTGATATGAGATATTTATACACACCTGCTTTTTTTTTTTTTTTTTAATGCTAAGAAAATACAAAAGAAGAAAATCAGCTCAGTATAATGGTAGTAGGAGGTAGTCAGAGAAGATTGAGCCCGGATATTAAAGGAAAGTGATTAGTTCTAAAGGACTGTTTAGGAATGCCAGCACAGAGGGTTGAGGAGCCTTGCTCCATAAACAACAAGTGACTCATTGCACAGACCAAAGCTTTTAATATAACCTAGTCCTGGCTATTGAGGCTGAGATCACAGCGATTCAAGATTCACTTACCAGGCCATTTGGGAAAGCACGAAGCAATAAGACAAAATAGCATTGATCCAATAAAATGTCCCATATAAAGCACTCAGGTCATTCTCTTTCTCCACTTCCTTATGATCTCTAGTATTTCATCTTGAGAAATCGGTCTCTATTATGAAAGCAACTCCATTTTATAAAAAGGATAAAGAGAGTAATATAGCCTTGCCGACCAGACTCAGGTCAAAGTAGGCAAAATCATTTTCATTATACCTGATATTATTCCTCCTCCTTCGCTTGGTACACAGAATTATGGCAGGAGGTTACATGCTGTTAATGGGTGGGTTGCAATGACTCTACTTCCTAACAACGGAAAGGAAATAAGTAGTGCTGCCTGTGAAGGAGGCTCCCAGTCTCTTATAAGCACTCAGACTGGGTCTTGGGTATGAGTAAAGAAAGGAGCAGCCACTGAATTCCTTTTCCAGAAGCTTCCAAACATTCCCCAACTGGCTCCCCAGCGCTGAAACTTCCAGGTCCTTATTCAATCACATCAGAATATCAATCAGGGGTCTCTGAGGACCAGGCATTATCCAAGGCACCATGGAAAATGGGGTCAGAGAGATACTGTCCTTGTCTCAAGGAATGTGCAGTTTTATTAGGGAGGCGAAGTGACAAGAACCAGATGTGGTGGAACCAGAGCAGAGGAAGAGTTAGGAGGCGGTTCACGGGCCTCGTGCCAGGCCTACGGAATGGGTCGAATCTGATCAAGAAGAGAGATGGGAGGACACTCTCCTTAGGCCAGAAAGATCAACACCTGGAGAAAGATGATGGAGCAGCCAAACTGAAGAGCCAGAGGGTGTTTGCTGGGGAATACGATTCCTAAAGCTGGGTGAGCCAGACAGGGAGAGCAGCCAAGGTCAGGGTCGGCCGTCGATCTGTTGCTCTGAGCCTCAGATCCGTGCTTCTGCACCTGCTCTGTGATCAAGGAGCTGTAAGTGGCTTCTCCTTTGCAGCAAATGCAGTATCAAGCTTTGTCAGCACACAGCTCTGGGTCCAGCAGGAGGAAGGAGCTTCTCTTCCTGGTTCCGCTGTGGGGTATTGCTGTCTCCTCCTCACCCTGCCGGGGCTGCCTGGCTCCCAGTGTCTGGCCCCAGCCCTACACCCAGAGCTTAGCACCCAGACCCAGCCCTTTGTTTGCCCACGGTGACCACCTGGCCACCGCCCTCCTGATGTAGATAGAGTCTGAACACCCTGGTCCTTGCACTAGCCTCTTGGAGACCAGGCTTCTGACATCCCACTGCCCTCTGTGACCTCTCCTGCCAACTTTGGCCCACCTGGGCAACGGTGGACAAGCAAAGAGCAGCCTCCCACCCATCAGGCTGTGATCACACTCTCTCCAACACTATTAGAAACCCAGTAGCCTAGGAGAGGGGCCCCTTCCGGGCTTGTCTTTCCACAGGAGTTCTCCATTAGCCTTAGGGTGTTCTGTAGGGTTTTCTTTACATCTGTGTAACTTACTTCCCTATTGCAGTTAATACATCTCTATATTTAAACTTCCCACATTCAACCTACTGTGTAGTTTGTTTCCCATCTAACACAGGCAGGCAGAGGAGTCTAGATGGCATGCCAGGGGAGGGGGCCTGAGAGCAGGTGCGGGGGAGCTGCAGATACCAGCGCTGCTTCATTCCTGTCTATCTGAACATCTCAGAAAGTGAAGGAGACAGAGCACAAGTGGAGGGGAGAGAAGGGGAAGGTGGACGGGAGCATAAGAAGCACAGTCTCTGGGATCTCCATCAGGCTCCCCAGCAGCCCACCCACCTGCCAGCCTCTGGGGACACCCAGATACACACTGGGCCCTGTAGATGGAGCCTGGGCATCAGCACTGTGAGGTGTGGGGGACCTCTGAGTCTCCCAAGAGCTTGGAGAATGCACTGGAGCAGTGGTGAAGGGCACAGAGGATTGGTGCAGAGCTGAGCTGACTGCCTGTGGGAACAGACAATCCAAAGGAAGAAGGGGCTGGTGGCAGACAAGGTCAAAGCCACTAAGGATTGGGAGGAGGGTGTCCACATTATTTCCAGGAAACCTTCCTTAAGAAAGAGGAAGGGAAGGACTGGCCTCTCCCATGCATGCTCTGCTCTGGCCAGTCACTGGCCTCGCTCACTCAGTTCCTCTCCTATACAGTAGGAATACTAATGCCCACTGCACTGAGTGTGGTCTTAGGGAGGAAATGCAACACACCCAGCAGCCCGTCAGGAACTGACAAATGCTCATTATGTTGGAAAGCAGAGAGAAAGGATGGGGACCCAACAGGTAAGCTTGCCCCCGGTAAGGAGAGGAAGGGGGATGAGCCACCAGCAAGGACAGGGCTCCCTGGTCACACCCTGGGAAGAGAGGGAGCGGCAGGAGGACACCCAGTCCTGGGGCAGGGGAGGAGGCTTCCCTGAGCAAAGAGAAAGTGTCAAAAAAGGAGGATTGGACCGAACACCACTTCTCACAATGTTGGGGCTTGAGGGTTTTTGAAATTTCAAACTAATCATACTAACATTTTTTGGATGTTATACTGCTCTTTTTAGCAGGGCAGGGTCATTGTATGGAGTTAGTCAAAGGATGTGAGTAATTTTTTTTTTTTTATGGCAATCTGCTGCCTTACATCAGTGGGTCAGAAGTCCCCTGCTCTGCGGTGACATCCAAAAGTCAGTAGAAAATGCATGTATTACCTTTCTCGGGGGACTTCTCACTTCTAAGGTTTTTTTTTTTTTTAAACCTATGATCTTAGAAAATTCCCTGCAGGTTAATTAAAAGCTTTACTCTCCAGCCTCTGGTGTGTTGTGCTAAATATATTTGTTGGTTTGGATGTCAACAGCAACTGATATTTGTGAATAGCTTATGCAACATCAAAGAGTAAGAAGAGGGGAGGAAGCCTCAAATACTTTATGGCACAGTGAGTAACTGCCTCACCTTCTGTGCTTACTAAAATAATTGAATTCTACATTAGAAGCACTTTATTAAAAAGCTTCAGGTGAATAAATATATCCAAACAATGCAGACTTTTAAGTAAAGCACTCCTCTATGCACATGTGTGTATTAGAATATGATCACACATTGACTGGGTCAAGCATAACTGACAAATATTATGTGATTAAAAATGATTATATCTAAGTCTTTGATGGACTCTTCTCTCTCTCTCTCTCTCTCTCTCACACACACACACACACACACACACACACACACATACTACCCCAGATGAGGCCTGAACAGACTCATTCATCGAATTCTATCCCATACATTAAATAGAAGAATCAGGGTATTGGTCAAAAGTTTCAATCTCTTAAGCCAGAATTCTAACCTTCATTCAGATTCTAAATCTGCTGCCGTTGCTGATAATTCTTTAAAGGTTTCAAAACAAAATCAGAAATTGTCATTAAAATGCCCTTTAAGGGGCACCTGGGTGGCTCAGTAGGTTAAGTGTCCAACTCTTAATTTCAGCTCAGGGTCCCTGGATAGAGCCCTAAGTCAGCTCTGCCTTGGCAGGGGAGTCTGCTGGAGGAGTCTCCCTCTCTGTCTCCCTCTGCCCCAGTCCCTGCTCGCTCACATGCACACGCTCTCTTTCTCTCAAATAAATAAATAAAGCTTTTTTTTAAGAATTTAAGAACTGCACTTTAAAATGATTTTTCTTTTGAAAGATAGCCCTAGTCCAACTTGTTCTCAAACCCGACACCCAATTTCTCAGGCAGAGGGTCATGCTAATTAGATCTGATTCCCTTGGCTTATCAATAATTAGCTACCATTAAAAACAAATTTCATTAAGTCCTTCTCCAAATTCTGAACCCTCCGCTTCTATTAATTAGTTAACGATTGTACAATGTACTAGGGACCCACTTGGAAACGCCAGAGGCAATGTTAGAGTCATTTAACACTTGCTTACTTGGCTTCTGCAGTGAGTCAATATGTAGGGAACTAGGACTCAGCTTGGGGGGTATTGCTGGGGCAATCAGAGCCTGGCCATCTCCTGCAGGTAACTCCCTCAACAGGCACCATGATCCCATTGATTCCATCATCCCTGCCCCATCTCCACTTCAGGGCAAACACCATCTGTTATCACCACATCCTGGGGCCATCTCACCCTTGCTTCCATGCCAAGCTTTTCCCTCATATACTTAGCCTACCCCTGACCCGTGTGGCAAACAACAGGAGGCTGAACGAACACGTGCCCAGGAAGCGAGCTTCCTTTGGAGTCGGGTAGCTGGATTGGCTAAACTGACATTAGCCATTTCCTTGTCCACGAGTGCATCCAAAGCCCTAGAAAAATAAAAAGTAATGGAAATCCTGTGGAAAACCAGAAGAAGAGAAGGCATGAGAAGGATCAGTTATAAGTGGTGAGAAAGTGACAAGTAATCATAACCAAGTGTTATGTGTGTCTCAAGATTTAGAATCCAAGAATCTCAGGACTGGATGGAGCCTTAAAAGCTACTGTATCAGGTAAGATAACTGTGAGCTGCTAAAACAAATAACCCCAGAAATCTCAATAACTTTTTTTTTTTTTTAGAAATCTCAATAACTTAACAAAATAAAAATAAATCCACAAGGGAGGAAGGGAAAGGTAGTTTGGTTGATATGTAGGAAGAAAAGAAAACAGGTTGATGAGCAACCAGCCAAGCTATATAATAGTTCCC
This sequence comes from Vulpes lagopus, assembly GCF_018345385.1. Classification (NCBI taxonomy): domain Eukaryota; kingdom Metazoa; phylum Chordata; class Mammalia; order Carnivora; family Canidae; genus Vulpes; species Vulpes lagopus. The sequence goes on from NC_054833.1 coordinate 12,792,038, forward strand.
TAGGATGCTTTCCCCTGTCCCCATAATCACCTAGGAGTAGATGCATACCTGTCTTTGAACACCTGCAGGGAGGGGTGCCTCATCTCTACCTGGAAACCAGGTAGCACACTCGGGGCCCAAACAAATGAGCAAGTGAAAGGTCAGACAGTAAGGTCCTGCCTGTAGCTGGACAGCACAGGAGCAGAAGAGAGAGACACCAACTGAGTTTAATTCAGAACTGACTCCAGCATTATCAGAAATGCAGGTTCAGTGATTTCATAACGTTGAAAGCTAGTCCAATTTTCTTCTGGGAGAGCTGGAGCAACAGAATCCACAGAGATAAAGACCTCGAGCACTTTGTGAGTATGAGTCTGAGTGAATAACACCAGATCATTGGTAAAAATCATTACCTAACCAAATCCTGAACCAATTCCTGCGCACTTAATTGTTTGCAGGAGTGCTGGGATATTTTGTAACCTGTAAAGGTCTAGACACAGGTAAACTATTGCTATTGCTAATTTGTAACAACAGGTATGTATTAATACAAATTGCTTGTATAATAGATTTATTAGTGAATTCACTATTCTTTGGGAAAACTGAAGAAAACATCACACACACACACACACACACACACACACACACACACACACCTAGCACATTCTATCTATTCACTTCCACATCTGTAGACGCTGACTTCTCTGGGCTTCTAAATGCTGTGCAGCAGCCTTAAGCATGTGGATACTGATGCCTTGCACAAGTTATCATAACTAAGTGATCCTCTTGTGATAACTGTTACCTTACTGTGGCTCGATCTGCAGTACAGGAAGTGCTGATTCCTGCCATCAGCTGTAGCTGTTCCATGATGCAAAGGAGGGAACCCTCAGAAGGAGGGGGGAATGTTAACCATGATGAGCAGCAGGATACAAAAATGCAGCAAAGGGCTTCGAGGGAAGAGGGAAGAGTGTACCAGAGTAGCACATATGCTCATAACATGCTTTTTCTGTCTTCCATCAGGGGACACCTCTAAATCTCATTCCAGAGAGCCTCATTTTCTAGAGGGCATTCACAGACTTCATTGGTCAGAGGGCAGCAGCAGTGCTTACATTTGAGCAGACTCATGTCTCTGAGTTTCCCACATGCCTCCAATATGCTCACAGGCTTAACAGAGACAGGTGTAGTAAGAACTTTGGAAATATAGCAAATGACACCTGAGCAACAGAGGCAGCACAGGGGTAGGGGTGGGGGTGACAGAAAGGAAGAAGTGGGAGCCACCTGGGGCTATGGCCTTTGGGCGGGAGGTGGGGGACACTGGGTATACTGAGAGCTTGGGGCTGTGTCTCCCAGAGGCCACCTATGGGAATGAGGAGAACCCCTCAGGAGCAGGAAAAGGACCTGAGGCTGTCATGCTCCACATTGGTCACTGCTGTCTCCTGCATGACTTAGAGAAAGGTGCCATGTTATGGAAAGGTAATGGTCTTAACAGGGACTTCACTGAAGAAACTTTTTTTTTTTTTTTTTTTTGATTACTGATTCAATTTCATTGCTGGTCAGCAAGTCCTTTCTTGCACTCTGAAGCATCTCTCTAAGATAAAGTCAATGTCTAGAGAGTCAATAAAGAATGTTAGGGACATTGATGACTTTCTCAGCCTTGATTCAGAGGCCCTTAATCACTCTCAGTGATGTAGACGTATGTGTCATTTGTAGCAGGCTAGTGAGAGACTTTTCTCTCCTTAAAAGCAACAACAGGGGCTCCTGTGTGGCTCAGTTGGTTAAGCCTCCAGCTCTTGATTTCAGCTCAGGTCATGATCTTAGGTTTCTGGGATTGAGCCCAGAGTGGGGTTTCATACTCAGCAGGGAGTCTGCTTCCCCTCTCTCTCTCCATCTCCCCCTGCTTGTTCTCTCTCTCTCTCTCAAATAAATAAATAAATCTTTAAAAGCAACACTAAACTTGACTCCAGCATTTATTTCTCAAATTTGCAATGTGGTATATTCCATGCAACCAGAAGCATCTTTGCATGCTGAGGCTAAAGTCTGCTTCAAAGAGCTCAATAGTATTGAATAAAAATGTCTGAGGAAGTGTGTTTTTTTATGAAGCCCACAAGAGTTTGTAAAAGAGGAAAAGAGAAAACAAAAATTTTTCAAAGAGGCTCAGAGCATTTTAACACATTCCAAGTAACCTACTAACAGCTTTATGTGATAAGGCAGGTAGAAATCAATGTGCCCATTTTACAAATGGAGAAAGAGAAACCCAGAAAAGACTTTCCCAAAGCCTAATGGCACGCTGTGTAGGAGAAATGAGGTGACAGGTAGCCCAGAGCCTGCTGCAGACAAGCACCTCAAAATGTTTTCTGATGATGATTGGAAATCAAGGGCCTCTGAATCAAGGCTGAGAAAGTTGTCAATGCCCCTAAAGTTCTTTATTGACTCTCTAGACATTGACTTTATCTCAGAAAGATGCTTCAGAGTACAAGAAAGGACTTGCTGATCAGTGATGAAATTGAATCAGTAATCCAAAACAAACAAACAAAAAACAAAAAAACAAAACAAAAAACAGGGACACTTGGGTAGCTCAGTGATGGAGCATCTACCTTTGGCTCAGGGCATGATCCCAGGGTTCTGGGATTGAGTCCCACATCGGGCTCCCAGCAAGGAGCCTGTTTCTCCCTCTGCCTATATCTCTGCTTCTCTCTGTCTATCATGAATAAATAAATAAAATCTTTAAAAAAAAAAAAAAACAAGAACAGGACCACATGGCTTCACAGGTGAATGCTATCAAATATTTAAAGAGTTAATACCCATTCTTCTTAAACTGTTTCAAAAAATACAAGAGGAAGGAAAACTTCCAAATTCATTCTATGCGGCCAGTATCACCCTGATACCAATAACAGATAAAGACACCACAAAAAAAGAGAGCCATAGGCTAATACTTCTCATGAATGTAGATGAAAAATCCTCAACAAAATATTAGCAAACTAAAAAAAAATTAGCAAACTGAATCCAACAGTATATTTTTAAAAACCATACACCACAATCAAGTGGGATTTATCCCTTGGATGCAAGGGTGGTTCAATATTTACAAAACAATCAATATGATATGTCACATCAATAAGAGAAAGGATAAAAACCATATGATCATTTCAATAGATGCAGAAAAGCATTTGACAAAGTACAACATCTATTCATGGTAAAAACCCTCAACAAAGCAGGTCTAGAGGGAACATATCTCAACATAATAAAGACCTTATATGAAAAACCCACAGCCAACATTATACGCAATAGTGAAAACCTGAGAGCTTTTCTCCTAAGGTCAGAAACAAGACAAGGATCTCCACTCTCACCACTATTATTCAACATAGTACTGGAAGTCCTAACCATAGCAATAGAACAAGAAAAAGAAATAAAGGGCATCTAAATTGGTAAGGAAGAAGTAAAACACTCCCTATCTGCAGGTGATATGATACTCTATGTGGAAAACGTAAAGAGTACTCCAAAAGACTACTAGAACTGATGAATTAATTCAATAAAGTTGCAGGATACAAAATCAATGTGCAGAAATCGGTTGCATTCCCATGTACTAATAATGAAGCAGCAGAAGGTGAAATTAGGAAAACGATCCCATTTATAATTATACCAAAAACAATAAAATATCTAGGAATAAACTTAACCAAAGAGATGAAAGTCTTGTTCTCTGAAAACTTTAAAACACTGATGAAAGAAATTCAAGACAATGCAAAGAAAGGGGAAAACATTCCATGCTCATAGGTCAGAAGAGCAAATATTGTTAAAATATCCATACTAGGGATCCCTGGGTGGCGCAGCGGTTTGGCGCCGGCCTTTGGCCCAGGGCGCGATCCTGGAGACCCCGGATCGAATCCCACATCAGGCTCCCGGTGCATGGAGCCTGCCTTCTCCCTCTGCCTGTGTCTCTGCCCCCCTCTCTCTCTCTCTCTCTCTCTCTCTCTCTCTGACTATCATAAATAAATAAAAATTTAAAAAAAAAAAATATCCATACTACTCAAAACAATGTACAGATTTAATGCAATCTCTATAAAAAAAAAACGAGACATTTTCACAGAAATAGAAAAATCCTAAAATTTGTTCAGAACCACAAAAGACCCACAATACCCAAAGCAATCTTGAAAAAGAAAAACAAAACTGGAGGTATCACAATCCCAGAGTTCAAGTTATATTATGAAGTGGTGGTAATTAAAACAGTGTGGTACTGGCATAAAAGCAGACACAAAGATCAATGGAATAGAAGAGAAAACCCACAAATAAACCCACAATTATATGGTCAATTAATCTTCAACAAAGGAAGACTGGCCATACAATGGGATAAATACAGTTTCTTCCACAAATGGTACTGGGAAAAGTGGATAGCAACATGCAGATGAATGAAACTGGACCACTTTCTTACACCACACCCAAAAATAAGCTCAAAATGTATTAAAGGCCTAAATGGTAAATTCAAGACGTGAAACCATAGAAATCCTAGAAGAGAGCCCAGGCAGTAATGTCTTGGACATCAGCCATAACAACATTTTTCTAGATATATCTCCTGAGGCAAGAGAAGTTAAAGCAAAGATAAACTATTGGGACTACACCAAAATAAAAAGCTTCTGTGCAGAGAAGGAAACACGAAACCAAAAGGCAATTTACTGAATGGGAGAAGATATTTGCAAACGACATAAAGTGTTAGTATCCAAAACATATAAAGAACTGATACAGCTCAACACCCAAAAAACAAACGAAGACATTTCTACAAAGAATTCCAGATGGCCAAAGACACATGAAAAGATGCTCCACATCACTCATCATCAGGGAAATTCAAATCAAAACGATAGTGAGATATTACCATACACCTGTCAGAATGGCTAAAATCAACAACAAGTTGAGCAACAACAAGTGTTGGTAAGGATGTGGAGAAAAAGGAACCCTCATGCACTGTTGGTGGGAATGCAAATTGATGGTGTCATTGTGGATAACAGTATGGAGTTTCCTCAAAAAGTTAAAGATAGCACTCCTCTACAATCCATTAATCACACTACTGGATATTTACCCCAAAAATACTAATTCAAAGGGATAAGTGCACCCCAATATTTATAGCAGCAGCATCTACAGTTGCTAAGATATGGAAGCAGGGCAGCCCAGGTGGCTCAGTGGTTTGGCGCCTCCTTCGGCCCAGGGCGTGGTCCTGGAGACCTGGGATCGAGTCCCATGTCCGGCTCCCTGCATGGAGCCTGCTTCTCCCTTTGCCTGTGTCTCTGCCTCTCTCTGTTTCTCTCATGAATAGATAAATAAAATCTTTAAAAAAATATATATATGGAAGCAGCCTAAGTGTCCACTGATAGATGAATAGATAACGGATAAAGAAGCTGTGGTGTATATATATATATATGTATATATATTTATATGTATATTTATACATATATTTATATAATATATATATTACTCAGCCATAAAAAGAAAGAAATCTTGCCATTTGCAACAACATAGGTGGAGCTAAAGAATATTATGCTAAGTGAAATAAATCAGAGAAAGACACATACCATATGGTTTCACTCATATGTGGGATTTAGGAAACAAAACAAATGAGTAAAGGAGAAAAAAGAGAGAGGCAAACCAAGAAACAGATTCTTAACTCTGGAGAACAAACTGATGGTCACCAGAGGGAAGGGAGTATGTGGGGGGGGGAATAGATGATGGGGATTAAGGAGGGCATTTGTTAATAAAATGAATGAAATGAAATGAAATGAAATGAAATGAAATGAAATGAAATGAAATGAAATGAAATGAAATGAAATGAACAACAACAAAAAAGAGGACTTGCTGTTACATAAAAAAATGGGCATGGACCAAACATGGGCTTAAAAAATAAATGCACTTTGTGATTACTTTACAGATGGAGAGAGAGAGGCAGAAGGCAAATGGCCTCCTCTGGGCACAGCAGTAGCATGTGGCAGGGCCAGACAGGACCACAGTTCTGATTCCTCCTCCATCCTACCCCCAGGTTGAGGGACTCAGCGCTGAATCTGTCCTCTCAACCCCCCTTCGGCAGAACACAGACAGGCAGAGCTAATCGCTGTTTTGGTAAAGTCTGTGTAATATCGGCTCAGACTCTGCTAGGAGATAATCTCACTGACGTTTTGATTTCTCAAATGTCAAAACATGTAAAGGATCATGAAGTTCAAATTAAATCTCAGGCGAGTTGGAGAACATTGTCAGTTTTTAAAAGAGAAGGCAGAAAGAAATAAGGTAAAAAAAAAAAATTTAAAAAAAAGAAAAGAAAAAAAGAAAAAACCACTTAGTGAGGTTCACATGTAACAGCAGGAACTATGATGTCAGTGACATCAGACAGCCACTCTGGAAAGGCCTCTGCTGCCTGCCCAGCCATAAGCAGAGCATTTGGTGAAAAAAAATTTCCAAAGGTAGAAATTTTGGAAAACTTCTGGAAAACTGTTCATCGGGAATGCAGGGAGGGAGAGTCCTGAAAACGAAATTTGTATAATGGGAACATTTGGGAACATGCAAATGAGGGTGTAAGACAAGATGGGAATGAGTCTCCCTCCCAAGGTACCTGCATCCCCTATTTTTCTCACCAGGCCTGGCTCATGCACACAGAAAATGAGATACTAGAATCCCAGAGACTAAATCAGTTAATCTTTTTGTATCGAAATAAAACCAACAGACGAACAAGACAAGTGTTGACAAACTGTTATCAGGGTGTGTCTTTAGCTCAGTTGTTGCAGAGAGCGTGACATCTTCACCTTCAAGAGCACAAAAGGCCGATCTGGGTGTGAAGCTGATGGCCACTTGGTGGCGGGAGAAGTCCAATGGGGTGACCAGTGGGGCTGCCTACCAGGGAGGATGCCTCCCAAAGGGGAAGATGGCACAGGAGGTGCCTCATCTAAAAGCCACGCGCAGGTAGTAGATTTCTACTCATCTTCAATTTTCAGGTCAGTTTGAAGATAGAAACAGATCTTTTTCTGTCTGAAGAAGAAAATAGGTATTGTGGTGTAAAATCTCACCGAAATCCAGAACCTGCTTTATAAGGAGTCCCCATTCTAAGGTGCAAATTACTTCCTCTGCTCTGGGCGTTCACTTGTCTCCCGTGGAGTCACAGTGGGATACACCTCTTTCCTGGGACCGAAAGCCATTCCTGTGATGAGTTAAAAGAGCCTTGAAATTCTACAGATGAACCCTGATTGGAGCAAAAAGAAGACACCAACTTTCTACTCCAAGTGCACTCTCAAATTTAGGGAAGTCCATGTCTGTGGTCCTTATTTTTGTTTTTTTTTTTAATTTTTATTTATTTATTCATGAAAGACACAGAGAGAGAGAGAGAATGAGAGAGAGAGGCAGAGGGAGAAGCAGGCTCCATGCAGGGAGCCCGACATGGGACTCGATCCCAGGTCTCCAGGATCACGCCCTGGGCAGAAGGCGGCGCTAAACCGCTGAGCCGCCCGGGCTGCCCTGGTCCTTATTTTTGTGCTGCGTAGAAGGGAGCGTCAGGTAGAGCAGGAACCATGGCTGTGTGCCCATGACCATTGATGGAAACACCCGAGTGATGCTCTTAGTGCTGCGCTGACGCCTTACCTGCTGGAGAGCTCTGGGCTGGCTGGTCACCCACCCTCACCTTGAAAGTAGCCTGGAGCCCTCTGTTCGAATCTTAAGAAGAGGATTTTTTCCATTTTACTCATGCTCAGAGCACTTTACCATGGAGTTAGTCACTGGGACAAGAACAGCAGGTTTTTCTGAGAAAAGTCTCAGCAGCTGGGTAGTGTTTCTTACAGCTGTCAATGGCTCCTCACCATTCATACTGGGGAGGCTTGGCATTTCCCGTTGCTATGGAGATTTGCGGTGGGTTGAGGAAGTGCACTGGCTTGTGCTTTCACCCTGGAATTTGAAATGAGAATATGTATTCTGATCTAGGCTTTGGATGTCACACGGCTCTACATAAATTAAGAGACCTGGTTTGATTTCCAGCAACAAAATCCACAAGTTTCTTTTATCAGGATGACCTAGAAGACAACAATCTGCATAACTGGCCTCCGTCACTAGCAGCTTACAGGATCATTCCCAGTCTCCAACCTGAACTCGCATTTTCATTGGATCCCTAAGCACAACTTCATGATGACTATGGATCTGCATTGGAAGTGTCTGGGATAAGAAATGAGCGGAAAACGGCCCCTCTACGCTATTTCTCATACAAAACCCCACACCCCAAAGCATCTGTCTTCATAGTTAATCCAACTAATACCGAGTGAGCATCTTCAACTGGCAGAGAACCCAGTCCAATTGGTTACATGACCCCAGCACAGCCTTGGAGGAACAGGAGCTCGTATCCTTGTGCCTCAACTAACAAAAGAAAGATACAGGATGAAAGAAACACAGGCTATCTGAAAGACATTTGGGAAACACTGACAGGTTTAAAGAAAAAAATTAAAATTGCCTCACTCGATGATCTGTCAATAACTACAGTGAACATGTTGCCTTAATCCACTCCAGCTCTTTTTCTGATTTTTCCCTCCACAGTGGAAACTGTACTGAACACATAAATTTATTTCTTGCTTATTTCCTTTTAACATTATAAGAAGACTATTCCCTCTATTGCCAGAAAAACCCTGTGGGTGCGACATCTTCCTAGTTAGTCATTTTGCCTTCATCCTCCTGTGATGGATTCATTCATCACATTTTAAATGCTTTTGCTTCAAAGTTTCATTAGGTTCTGATTAAGTAAAGTGATGCTCTGGGGTTGCTGAGTTTCATGCGAGTTTGTTTTAAAATCCTGAGAATAAGGTGGATGGCAGAGGACCATCTACACACACACACACACACACACACACACAGGGAAGGTTCAAAGGGCAAGCAGCTGACGTGGATGGGGAACAATCCTCCCTTCAGATTGGAAAATGTGCCAGAACGTTGTCAGGCTGGCAAATGCAGAGCCAAAGAGACAGTGGAGGGATTATTGAGAAAATCAAATTTACTGCTGATCTAAAGGCCAGATTATATTTCTATTAAGTACAATCAAGTCCAAGAATCTCTAGTTAGAGGTAAGCACAGTCGGTAGGTGGTTATTCCTCTGTGGAGCTAAAGAAACGCAGGAAAGGGGCACCTGGGTGGCTCAGCTTCTGCCTTTGGCCCAGGGCGTGATCCCAGGGTCCTGGGATCGAGTCCCACATCAGGCTCCCTGCAAGGAGCCTGCCTCTCCCTCTGCCTGTGTCTCTGCCTCTCTCTGTGTCTCTCATGAATAAATAAATAAAATATTTAGAAAAAGAAAAAGAAACACAGGAAAGTTGAAGGATTTCTGAAATTCAGGGATAACACAAACATGTGCTCCCTCTAAGCCCAGACATGGGGAATAGCAGGGTTAGATGAGCAATAGCTAATAGTGCAAATGGCTATGAAGTTTAAAGAGACTTATATTTCTTGAAATCTGATTGAATCACAGAGTTGGAAGTTGTTGTGGGTTGAATCGCACTCCCCCCAAATTTGTGGTGATGTCCTAGCTCCCATACCTCAGGATGCGACTGTTCTTGGAAAGAGGGTTGTTGCAGTTGTAATTAGGTAACCCAACGTTATACTGGAGTAGAGAATCCTGACCAGTGTGACTGGTGTCTTGATGAAAAGGCAAAATTTGGGCCCAGAGATGGACACACAGGGGGCCACCATGTGCAGATCGGAGTTGCATGGCCACAAGCCGAGACACATTAGAAGCTGGGAGAGAGCCTGGGACGCTCGCTCCCCTGGCACCCCAGAGGGAGTGTGGCCCTACTGACACCTTGACTGCAGACCTCTGGCTTCCAGCACTGTCGTCAAAGCCACTCAGTCTGCGGCGCTTTGTCATGGCAGCCCCAGGAATACAGGATATGGGGGTGCCTGCGTGGCTCAGATGGTTGTGTCTGCCTTGAGCTCAGGTCGAGATCTCGGGGTCTGGAATGGAGCCCCACATCAGGCTTCCTGCTTGGTGGGGAGTCTGCCTCTGCCTCTGTCCTTCTCCCCTGCTTGTGATCAGTCTGTCTGTCTCTCTCTCTCTCAAATAAACAAATAAAATCTTTAAAAATACAGAATCCAGAAAGAATCCTGGAAGTGACTCCAGCCAGCATCGTATTTAATGCAGATCTCCCTCCCCACACTGGTAGATGCACCCATCAGCCTGCCTCCACGGGACACCAGGAGGGACGCAGAGGCCACTGTTCCTGGGGCAACTCACTGAATTCTTGAGTAGTTCCAATTATTTCATTGTGTGGGGTACCATGTCTTTGCAATGTAATTATTAGCAAAACCAACTGACATTAAATGTTGCCATTTCTCTTTCTCACACAAAGTTCTATTTAACATTCGATAAAAGGGTGATGATACATAGAAAAGTATGCATGCATCTCCAGCTTAGCCTAGGGCCAGGCACTGTCGTTTGCTCAGAGGCCATGAAAGTACTAGGTGCTTGGATGCAGACCGAAGAGGAAAAAGCACACTTGACACTCTGCTGTGGCTCACAGAGCCTGCTGCCCTACACAGTGCCCGCAAAGAACAAATCAATGCTAACAGACTGGCCAACTGAGTCATAAGAGGCACAATGCATGAGCCAGAGCACAGCATCTTCCTTTCCGGCTACAAAAGAACAGGGAAGAAAACAGAGCTGTGAGTCATCGAGTAACACTGGCAATGCGAAAATCCCACTGGAGTAGTGGAGGGGACGTGAGAATCATCCTTGATGCCTTCCCTGACATTCTTTATTTCCAACCAGCCGCATTTCCCGAAAGGACTGAGAGCTAACTTCCTGCCATCTCCCCTTCAGACCATTCAACAACAGCATTTGTTGAATACACATGGACCATCAGCCTCTGGGGAGAAACAACTGGAGCCCTAGGGCTGATTAACTCTTAGGAGCTAAGAGTCGGTGCCTGGAGGCTAAATGACTCACAATCAGAGATCAATGCTTTAAGAAGACCTGGCAAGCAGATTTAATTTCCAGAATGCCTGGCTCTGGGTGCTGATGAGAAATCCTGTCCCTACTCTGTAACGTGGCCTCCCGCCAATACCCAGTGATGAGATCAAGCCATCTCCTAGTGGGAAGCAGAGTCTGTATTTTCACCCTTCAGGCCTATTAAGGATGTTCCAAGCCCCTGCCCACTGGACCTCTTGTCTCACACACTCACATTCAGTGTAATTCAGCAAACTCTGGGCAAGTCCCCTGCTAGGAGCCGGGAAGCTACAAAAATAAGACCCAATGCCCTGAAGGAGCTGGGGGAGGAAGCAAGACAATTACCCTGTCTTCACTTGCTGACGTCATTTCATAGGCTGGCATTTCTGTTTGTTTTTCATAAGGGGATCAGAGAGACCCAAGTCCATATTCTGGCACCTGTGTTTGCTTCCTGTGGAACACGAGGCAAAATCTTGGGAGGGATTTTGCCAAATTGGACAAACTGGTTTGGAAATTCATAAGAAAAGCAGAGGATCGGGACTGGCTGAGACAACTGGAAAGGTGACAACCAAGGTTTAGGGGTCTTTCACTGCAAAGATATCAGATTCATAGCTGTGTAGAGCTGTCGTGATTAAAACAGTGTGGTCAGGGGAGTATCAGAGCAGAACTGAATGAGTAGAACAGTGATGCCCAAGAGAAAACCAGCAAGAAACACACAGCAGTGTGAGCTTGTGACGTGACCAACGTGGCATTACCAATCAATTGGAAATCATGGACTCTTTGAAAAATGGTGTTGAGATAATTGCCTGGTCCAGGAAAAAATTAATTTCATCTCTCCAGTACTGCAGTTTTTTTCTCCTTCTGGACTCAGGGGGGAGGTTGCACTTTCCTGCCTCCTTTGAGGTTAGACATGGTCATGTGACATGCTTTGGCTACAGAAATGTGGTCAGAAAACACATGTGTCACCTTCAAGCATGGCCCTCAGCACCAGTGTGAGACTGGCCACATTTATGGCTGCAGAGATCTTGGAGGCCCCTGTCTAGATAAGCCTCCATCAGTCTGGGTCCCTGAGGGGTTACGATGAGCAGAGACCCTGGCAACTCATAGTAGACAAGAATGTAAATGAGGCATAAATTTGAGATTAAACCTCTGGAATTTGGGGTTGTTTCTTTAGCATAACCTAGCCTCTCCTAATACAAAAATAAACCTTAAACTCCTAGTGATTAGGGGCACCTGAGAGGCTCAGCCAGTTAACTGATTGACTCTTGATTATGACTCAGGTCATAATCTCAGGGTCGTGGGTTTGAGTCCTACATCAGGCTCCACATCCAGCAGGGAGTCTGCTTGAGATTCTCTCCCTCTCTCTCTCCCCCTCTGGTCTTCCCCTTCTAGTCACAGTCTCTCTCTCAAATAAATAAATAAATGTCTTAAAAAAAAAAAAAAACCTAATAGTGATTAAAAACCCGGATGTGGAAATTTAAAAATTTTTAGAAAAGGATAGAGGCAAATATCTGTATGAATGACCTCAGAATACAGGAGGACTTTGTAAAAGTTTTTTAAAATTATAAACCATAAAGGAAAAGATCAATATATTTGACTGCATCCAATTTAAAGTCCTCTGTTCGCCAATAAACACCACATTAAACAGATGAGCCGCAGACTGAAAAGGATACTTGCAGTGTGTATAACTGCTGAAAGGTAAGTGTGGAACATACATAAAAACACCCTGAATATCAATAAAGAAAAGACAAACAAGTCAACAGAAAAAATTGGCAAATATGAAAAGACTAGAAACACAAGAAAACTGCTGAAATCATTTACTCATTGAAGAAATGCACAGTGACGCAATTTAAACCATTTCACACACTAGGTTTAGCAAAAATTAAAATTTTGCTAATACCTAGGATTGTCAAGGATGTAAGGAAAAACTGCACTGAAGAGCAATTTGGACAAATCTCCTGAAGTTGGGAACATGCATAACTTTCAATGCAAGAATAATCATTCTCAAAAAAAAAAAAAAAAAAGAATAATCATTCTCCTCAGTGCATTTCCTAGGAATCCTGGCACTTTTGCACAAGGAAACATGCTTTGCAAGCTTGTTTTTAATGGCAAGAAATTATAAACATTCAAATATCTACCACCAGCAGAATAGATGAGTAATTTGTGATACATAGAGTGAAATGTACAGTCACTTGCTTCTAAGTGGATAAATCTCCAAAGCACAACTTAAAACAACAAAAACAGTTGCAAAATGTTGTGTGGTATGTGTGCCATTTATACAAAGTGTGAAAATATGTACACTTTAATAAATACATACACAAGCAGCACGTGGTAAGAGTGTGTAAGTGTGCGTAAGAACGAAAAACAGAGAGAGAGGGTAGTGGGGTCAGGAACGTTGGTTTCTAATGCATATGTATCACTTTAATTATTAGGAAAAATTGAAATTAATATAGCACAACTTTAGACTGGGTTGAGATTGGACTGAGCTGGAAGGGAGTCACAGATGATCATCATGCTGTTCTCTATTTCTCCCCCTACGGAATATTTATTTTTCATGCTTCCCAAGAACTCCTATGAGCAAATGACAAGATAAACCTCAGAGCACTGTTTTATTCACCACCCCACACTCATGTTTATATACTTAAAATTAATAAACCCTAATTCTAACATTTCTGTACCTCTTGAATAAGCTAGGCTCTACACATACTACACATGGGAATCTCTGGTGTCCCTGGGTCCCCACCCCAGAGGTTTTGATCACAGGCATACCTTGGAGATATTGCAGATTTGGTTCCAGATCACCACCCCCACCACCAATAAAACGAATTTCACAATAAAGTGATTCAAATGACTCATTTGCTTTCCCAGTGCATATTAAAGTTGTTTACACTCCACTGTAGACTATTAAGTGTTCAATAACAGTATGCTAAATGTGGAGGCCGAGAAAAATTAAGGCCATTCCACCTCAAGTTTAGCATTAGCACAAGTACCTACATCTTAGGTCCCTGTGAATAAGAGCTGAACTTTACAGGAAAAATTGCAGAATGTCCTCAGCAGGGAATCCCATATCAGAAAGACAACAGAGCTCAGAATTGCCCTTAGCAGAGAATCCCACATCAGGAAGACAACAGAGCCCACACCCGTGGCAGAAATTCCCATATTAGAATGAGAACAGAGCTCAATGCCCTTGAAAACCCCATATCAGAATGTAAACAGAACTTGAGAAATTCCTCCACCCCTTCTGAAAATCCCCTAGACCAGCCCATAAAAAACCCAGCTGTAACCCACTTCAGGGTCCAAGTCCCTGCTCCGTTGTGTCGGGTATACTTGGACCCAAGCTCGAGCTTGCTAATAAACCCTCGTGTGCTTGCATCGGTGTCGCCTCCTTGGTGGTTTCTCGGATTCACAGTCTTGGGCACAACACTAAAAAATGCTAACCATCATCTGAGCTTTCAGTGAGGTGCAACCTTTCTGCTGGTGGAGGGTCTTGCCTCTATGTTGCTGGCTGCTGACTGGTCAGGGTGTGGTTGCTGAAGGTGGGGATTACTGCTCTGTAATCCTGGGTAATTTCACTATCAACTTCTCCATCACAACAATGTGGATAATAATACTTATTTGGGGGGATTGTTAGAAGAATTAAAAATGAATGATGCGAATAAATTACCAAGCACAGTATCCGATTTATGGCAGTAATAAGTAGTTTTTCTCCTTAAGATTAACAAATAAAATTGTGATGCATATTATGGCAGTGAAAATTAGTTACTGTCCTGGATGGTCTTACAAATGAACACCAAGCAGATTGCTCAGATCCCGGGAGTGGGCTGAGTGTCTTAACACCATCCTCCGCCCTGTGCCCTAGTCTTCCGTCTCTCCTCCTCCTCCATCCCACTGACTACCCTGTGAAACAGCGTAAAATCCTGCTACTTTCTCCCAAGCATGCTTGGAATTTTGAAAAGCCACAATTGCATGTTTATACCCAAAATATAGCCCTTCAGCCAACAACTTGGTATGCTGGACTCTCAATATTTCTTTTTAACTGATATCATTATCTCAATGTGTCAGATAACATCATCAAAGTGATGAATGGAAATGCTTTTTTTCTTTCTTCTCTTTTTAAAGTATTTTGCAGGGACATCTGGGTGGCTTAGTGGTTGAGCGTCTGCCTTCAGCTCAGGGCATGATTCTGGAGACCCAGGATTGAGTCCCACATCAGGCTCCCTGCATGGAGCCTGCTTCTCCCTCTGCCTGTGTCTCTGCCTCTCTTTCCATGTCTCTCATGAATAAATAAATAAAATCTTTAAAAAAAAAGGTATTCTAAAATAGAGGGAAAGATGCCATATTATAAACCCACAATCTTTTAAACTACCTTGCTCATGGATGAATCTTCTCTTGACTTCAGAAGATAGGACTCTATTCTCAAAGTCTACTGTTACTTGTTCTGCATATCATGGATTACAAAAACAACATTATATGATCACCATTTTCAAAACTACTTATTTTCTCAAATCCTTTCTTTTATGTATGTCAGGAGAGAGAAATGCAGAGTCTACATATACAAGCAAGAAGGAACTACATTCATGTAGGCTATCAGGTGGTTTTGCTGAACAGACCACATTCTGTGCCTCAAGTAAATGTTTAGTGTGCCTACCAAATACTAGACGTGCTGAAGATAAAGCAGTGGATAAGACGTACTCTCTATTCACAAGACACTTGTAAAATATTTTTGAAGAATAAAGACATAAAAAGATAATTCATGGGGCATCTGGGTGGCACAGTCAGTTGAACCTCCAACTCTTGGTTTCAGCTCAGGTTGTGATCTGAGTGTCATGGGATTGAGCCCCACAGCGGTGGGGTGGGGGTTGCTGAAATTGAAATTCTCTTTCCCTTTTTCTCTGTACTTCCTGTTTGTGCTCTCTATCTCAAATAAATAAATCTATTTTTAAAAAGATAATTTATAATACAAGATGGTAAACAATTTAATCAGCTGGGGAGATAATACCTATAAGAATTCCAGGTGAGGGCAGCCCCGATGGCTCAGCGGTTTTAGCGCCTCCTTCAGCCTAGGGCGTGGTCCTGGAGACCTGGGATTGAGGCCCACATCCAGCTCCCTGCATGGAGCCTGGTTCTCCCTCTGCCTGTGTCTCTGCCTCTCTCTCTCTCTCTCTCTCTCTCTCTCACAAATATATAATATCTTTTAAAAAAAAGAGAGAGAGAAAAGAATTCCATGTGAAAGAGAGTTCAAGCTGTGTGGTGTAGTAAGGAGATCATCAGGGCAGGGAACAGTGCTCCATCTGGACATTAAAGGATGGATGGTCTGGCAACCCACAGGTTGGCTCCAATGTCATTCACCTGTTCCTCATTGCTTTTAGATCTCTGATTGTGTTTGTACAGAAATGTGCCCATTCTGAAAAATAAGTCATGTCTTATGGTAATCCTGCTGTCTTTGCAGTTGATGGATCTAGGGATGGGTTTAGGGTACAGTTTCACTCAAATTCTTGGAAATACTGTTTTGCTGTTTGCCCCATTTTCTTATTTGCTTGTATCCCTGTCCTACAAAGATATGAGTCTGAAAGCTGAATCAGCCTTCTAGTGAACATTATAGAGGGCATCACCAAGACAATGAAGGTAGTAGAATACAAGGATGATCAAGTCTGGGTCACTGGTGATGTTGTAGAGCTATTCTGTCAACCCTGGGACCGCTCACCTCCAAATTTTCTGTTATGTGAAATAACTATGCCTTTATTATTTAAAATACTTTAGTTGGCTATTCCATTACTGATACAGGTGGCTTAGGAATTCCAAGAAGAACAGCAAGAGTTATTAGCATGTTTGGGGATGATGAATGGATGAATTTAACTAGGTAAACTAGAGGACTTGATAAAAGCAATAAACACTGAAATCGAGTGAGAAAAAGCATGAAATTTAGAACCAGATAGATCTGCGATCCAATCCTGGTTTGGTCATTTAAGATCTATGTGACCATACCAAGTTCTCCCACTTTGCATCTGTAAAATGGACATACTTAAGTATACCCTGTAGTAAGTGTTACTGTGTTAAATACATAAATAGCAGGTACTCTATAAATGATAACATCATTATTATTAGAAAAAAAAATCGAAAAGTTAGATTGAAGCCAAAATATGAAGGGCTTTGACTAAAGGAAACCCTTTACTAATAATAGGGAGTTCTGGAAGGTTTGCATTTTGCAGATGTTATACATAAATACATAAAAGTATATGTTTATTTTAAGTATTAATTTTAGCCAGATAAATATGTTTCCACACTGATGGCCTATTTACCTCAGTTCCCAATATGCAATACAAGATGTCCAGCTTTCAACAGAACTGCCAAAATTCACATGCAGAGAAAGAGATATTTGAATAACTATCTATTAAATAAATTTAATCAATAATGAATAACCTTCCAAACAACAGAAAGCACCAGGCTTATATGGTTTTCTGGATATTTTACCAAACATTTTAAAAAGAAATTATACCAAATATCTATAACCCCTTCCAGAAAATATAAGCAGAAGGCATTTTTATTCCCTTATTTCTATGAGGTTGGCATTGTTCTAATACCCAATCCAGATGAAAGGCATTATAAGAAAGAAAAACTATAGACCAATATCTCTCATCAACATAGATACAAAAATCCTCAACAAAATATTAGTAAACCAAATCCAATGATGCATAAAAATTATATACCACAACCAAGTGGCATTTATTGCAAGTATACAAGGTTGGTTCAACAACCTTGAAAAATCAATCAATGTAATCCACCACATCAATAAGCTAAAGAAGAAAAAACATATGATCATATCAATTGATTTTGAAAATGCATTTGACAAAATCCAATACCCATTCATGACAAAAACTCAGCAAAGTAGGAAAAAGAAGAATTACCTCAAGTTGATGGGGAACATCTACAAAACTCTCCATACTTAATGTTGAAAGACTGAATGCCTTCTCCCAGAATTGGAGAACCATAAATATAGTCAACTCATCTTTGACAAAGGAACAAAGGCAATTCAATAGAGAAAGTCTCAAAAAATAGTTCTGGAATAATTAGATGACCATCTACAAAAAAAAAAAAAAAAGATCCTACCTAGAGACCTTAAACTGTTCACAAAAGTTAACTCAAAATGGATCACAGGCCTTAATGTAAAACACTAAATTATAACATTTCTTGAAGAAAACAAAGAAGAAAAATATGGGTGATCTTGGATTTGGTGGTGAATTTTTAGATATGACACCACAATCCATGAAAGAAATCACTGATAAACTATACTTTGTTAAAATTTAAAACTCCTCTATAAAAAGACACTGTTAAGAAAATAAAGAGACAACCCATGATCTGGGAGAAAATATTTGCAAAACACATGTCTGATAAAGGGCATGTATACAAAATATACAAAGCAGTTCAAACCTGTGCAGTTCAAGCCTGTATTATTCAAGGGCAACTGTGATATTATTGTATTATAAATACCTGAAACAGCCTCCCTGAAGGAGGTGGTGGAGAGAAAGGTGGTCACATAAGACACTTAGGAAACAGAATCAGTAAGAATAAAGCAAAAGGAGGCACCTGGGTGGTTTAGTTGGTTAAGATGCCGACTCTTGATTTCCGTTCAGGTCATGATCTTAGAGTCTAAATTCTTAGAGCCCCACGTCAGACTCCCTCTGCTTGAGGATTTCCCCCCTCTCTCTCTGCCCCTCTCCCTGCTTTGCTCACTCATTCTCACTCTCTCTCTCTCTCTCTCTCTCTTAAATAAATAAATAAATAAATAAATAAATAAATAAATAAATGTTTTAGAAAAGGAAAGAATAAAGCAAAAGGTACTGTGTAAAAGCAAGGTACATGGTTAATTGATAAAGTCATATCCCATGGGGATACGGATTAACAATTCTGATACTGATATACATGTCTCTTCATGGTCTTCCACACAAATGCCCGTAACCCCAAGTGTAATCATGAGGAAAAGGTCAGACAAATCCCAGTTGAAGGACATTGTACAAAATAGCTAAAACTCTTAGAACTCTCAAGGTCTCCTTAACACTACAAATGACCCACACACACCAATCCCCTCCACCAACTAAAATCTGCATATAGCTTTTGACTCCCCCCAAAGTTAACTACTAACAGCCTACTAGGGTCCAGAAGTCCTACCAATAATATAAACAGCCAATTAACACATATTTTGAAGATTTTATTTACTTTATTTAAGAGAGAGAGAGAGCATGAGCTGGTGGAGGGGCAGAGGGAGAGGGAGAGGGAAAGAGAATCTCAAGCAGATTCCCTGCTGAGTGCAGAGACTGACTTGGGGCTTGAACTCACCACCCTGAAATCATGACCTGAGCTGACATCCAAAAGTCATACCCTTAACTGACTGACCTACCCAGGCGCTGCAACACATATTTTTACACTGTATTCTTACAATAAAGTAAGCTGGAGGAAAAAAATGTTAAGAAAACGGTAAGGAGGAGGGAAGCTTGCATGGCTTAGGCAGTAGAGTGTGCGACTCCTGATTTTCTTCACTTAATGCTGTTTGGAAGCACAGCAATAGGCCTCTCTCAGAGTCTCCATCCCAAATCAACAAAAAGCTAGGGTCTAAGAACTGGAAGTCAGCCAGTCATAGAGAAATAAGGTTGGGAGTTGAAGTGCACAATTTAAAGTATTAACATAATCAACAGAAATATCACAAAAAGCATAACCAAGAAAACTGGAGAGAGATTAAATGAAACATAATGTGAGTTAACTACTTGCCCTCTCAGAGAAGGCAATCAAGCACTATGTAAGGTAGTGCTTACCTTATACTTAAAAGGGAATACTTCTAGAGAGTAGACCTGAGTTTGGAAAAAGAGAACTTTTATTTTTCACATAGTAGCTGCCTGCAGTTAGCTGCTAGATGGGGATAATGGAGTTGCTGTGACAACTGGCTGAAATAATGTGCTGAAGGCAGTTCACCCAGAGTGTGGCATGTGGTGCGTGCTCAGTAAATCCCAGACATGATTGTCATTGTAGGGTTTCCAGAAATGTATGCTACAGGAGGAGGTAACGGGGCCCCAGATTCCATAGGGGCCTTAATTCACAAGCACAAAGTAACTTAAAAAGTGCAGGAAACAACTTTATGGCTCAACAGAGTACATCACTTCACTTTTAGTACTCTATAACATAGAGCACGTTATAATTCTACAACCCAATGTGAAGCAAGAATTGGCTGGGGTCAGCATCAATGTCAGATACTTTTACAGACAACAGACTCCAGTCTCACATTTACCTGCATGATTGAAAACAAATGATGCCTGACAAATGCTTAATTATGTCTGGATTTTATATTAGAACAATGTCAGCATCATGCAAAATAGATTTTGACGAATAACTTGGCCACGGTGAACCTTTTAAAAGAAAAATACTGGCTTTGATGATCTGAGATTTTCAGATTATGAGGTCATTAATCATGGCAAGTGTTATGTCTCATTTCTGCCAGAGAGTTATTTTATACCCTTAGGGCTTAGGGCTGTAGCATGTTTATTAGACTGAAGTTAAAAAAGAAAATGATTTCTGCTCAGAGCTATTCAAATTTTATTAAAAATAATTTCTAAACCAGCAATCATTTTTCCTTCTCTTTATTAAATACAAGAAAGAGTAGGCTTAAAAAAAACCCTGCCAGGCTGTCCTGCACATTTTCCGTGTTCTAATATAGAGACAGCAACACCCACTGATAAAGAATCTTTCTCTTTGGTGAGATTGCTAGCGAAGATGTGTGTGTCTTTTGTGATTCTGAACTCCAAGTGAACCCACACAAGCTTCAGGTGGAATCACTCCATGGCACTGTGTGTGTTTTTGAACTGTTTTAACCCTCATGGTGTTGCGTATACACTTCGACCACATTGTAAGAGAAAGTTTTAAAGTTTCTAGAACCCATGGGAGCTCATTTGGAATCACCCCAGCTAATAAATACAGTTGGTGGGGGACCACAGGGCTAGCTGAGGACAAAGCACTAGCTTGGGGCAGCACATTGACAAGTCCTTGAAACAGGCAGAGGGACATTCCTCTCTGGATTCAACTGCCTCAATGTTCATACTCTGCTAAGGGCAGAAGGCAATCTTAGCTCAACCCCCAGGATCCTGTAAGTCTACTTTAGCATATAAAAATTCCTTTAGAAATTTCCTTTATCTCTAAACCCCCAAGATACATGCTGACAATCATCCTCCAAGCACATGGCCCACCAATATACATTTGAAGGGTCTCATGACTCAGGTTTTATTAGATGGTGACCTTTTCCCAACAATAGCCACCCGCCTCAAGGTTCCTGAAACCTTGCTTCCAAAATTCCTTATAGAGTGCGCTATCATCAAATCCCTCCCAACTAGCAGGGATATAATCAGCCACCCATCACAGCCCCGGGGCAGCGGCTCTTCCTGCCCATGGGTCCTGTCCCTGGGCTTTAATAAAACCACCATTTTGCACCAAAGACATCTCAAGAATTCTTTCTTGGTCGTAGTCTCTGGACCTCACCTATATTCCAAAACTTCATCACAATAAGCATACATTTTACCGGAAGTTGCCCTTAATCCTGCAATAGGACCAAGTGGCAGAGGCAACAGGGAGAAGAATGAATGTCAGAAAGAAGCAAGTTTAACAGAAGCTTGGAATGGCTCAAGAATTAGAGGTACCAGCTACCTCTAGGATGGGGGTACAGCATGGTTGAGCATTGGCAGAGAGGAAATTACCCTCCTGGATCATCTTGTCTCTTCCTGTGGCCCACTAAAAGCCAGAAGAAGCTCACTTTTTCGAAGGATTGCATCAGAGAGGGCCTGTCCTGAGGCCTCCCCACTGAGGGCAGCAGTGGGGAGTCCTACTGAAAACAGAAGTATTAAATGACAGGTTCTATATTGAAAAGGGAGTCTGACACCCTCCTCCCCTAGCTTAGCTTCCAAATCACCGGCAGCCAGGATGGTTCTCTGAGGAGAAAACTCATTAACGTAAAAGACCCTCAGGGAGTAACAACTGAATGTCAGCCAGTAAAACAAGAGGACCTTCCCCAGAGGCCTGTCAGTTGACAAAAGCCCAGCCATGCAGACAGATTTCCAACTGCCTTATGGAGCTCCTCCACTAAACCGAAAAGACAGACAAGGATCAGATAGTTGAGAGGTGGTTCTCCATGAAAGACAGAGCCCAGAATAAACTGATGAAATCAACTTGAAAGAAACAGACAATGCAGGGAGTAAAGGAATACATAAAAACTCTAGAATTAAGATTCTCACTAAGAGAAGATCCTGTGCTCATGAAGTGAGAATATTATTTAAAAAAAAAAACATTCAGAGAACAAGAAAGCACTCTATGAAATTTAAAATTATGGCAAATACTATAAAATTAAGCAGAAAAGTTTATAGATAAAATTGAGGACAATTCTCAGAAACCGGATCAAAAAGGGAAAGAGATGAGAAACAGGAGAGAAAGAATAAGAAAATCAGAAGATCTGCCAAGATTCCACAGGAGTTCTAGAAACCAGAAAACATAAAATGCAGGGGAGGATATTATATTAAAAACCATTCAAGAGCATTTCTAGAACCAAAGAAATGAATTTCCATATGGAAAGGGCCTACTGAACACCCAGCATAATATATGGAAAGAAGCTGTGTAATAGTCGTTCACTGTGAAATTTCAGAACAATGTGGACTAAAAGAAGATCCTAACAATTTCCACAACAGAAATAAAGATCACAAAGACTCAAAGATTAGAATGCTATAGAACTTCTCCTCAGCAAACTGGGGATTGCAAGGAGCAGAAGCAATGAGGGAGAATGAGTTGTTTCTTTCTTTTTTTCTTTTTTTTTTTTTTTTAATTTAAATTCAAGTTAGTTAACATATAGTGTAGTATTGGTTTCAGGAGTAGAATTCAATGATTCATCACTTACATACAACACCCAGCACTCATCCCAACAGGTGTTGTCCTTTATGCCCATCCCCAGCTAGTCCATCTTCCATTCACCTCCCCTCCAGCAACCCTCTTAACTATAGAGTTTGTTCTCTTAACTATAGAGTCTCTTGTGGTTTGCCTCTCTCTTTCTGTTTTTATCTTACTTTATTTTGAGAGAAAAATGATTTCCAAACAAGTTGTGAATTAAGCCTGTGGCTAGAATAAAGATATTTTCAAACACACAAGGTCTTGAGATTTTTACCTCTTAAGCCTCTTTTTTTCCTCCTGCAAGCTGCTGGAGAATGTGCTCCCCCACCCCCCAAAATAAATAAACCAAGGAAAAGATGGCATGCAATTCAGAAAGAGAATTCCCTGGATGAAAAAAGTCCCTGTAGGCCAGCTGGGCAGAAAACAACCCATCCAGATTGCATGGAAACAATGAAGGGCTCCAGGAGGGCAAATTGGCAGATTACCCGCCATGTTTGATGGGAAGGAAAGGTCTTTCCTGAGTCAGAGATTCTCCGGATGATTCAGTTTTCAGTTCAGAGAAATTGACGTAAATTTTTAAATGAAGCAACTAACTCAAGGAATATTGAAATAAGAAAATTAAAATAAGAAAGAAAATGGTGGTGGTTGACAGGGTCTGAGGGGTGGAGGAAACAGGGAGTTGGTGTTCAATGGGCATAAAGTTCCAGTTATACAGGATGAATAAGTGCTAGACATGGGGCCCATAGCTTACAGTTCAGTATCGTTATGAATAGATTCACCTCCATTCAAGTATGGAGGTGACTGACATGCTGATTACCTGGAGTGTGGGGATGGTTTTCACAGGTATAGCCACATCTCCAACCTCATCAAATTGCATACATTAAATATGTCCCAGCTTTTTTTTTTTGTCTATCATTTATACTGCAAGAAAAGCTGTTTAAAAAATGTATTCACAATACTAGAACTTCAGCTATAATACTACAGTCATTCACAATCTAAGCACTGAATATTTATTTTACCAAGACTTGTGATAGAACTACACTGAGATGTAAAGTGTGTGTGTGTGTGTGTGTGTGTGTGTGTGTGTGTGTGTGTTTAGTGTGTGGTGGAAGGCAGACAATAAAAATGGAAATCCTCACTTTCCACAACAAAAAATAATGAGTAAAATTGAAAAAAATAAGGGATTATTATGTAAGCACAATTTTCAGAAATATGTAAGTAAAGATTTAAGAAAGATTTTAGAGATTGCACATTGAGGACCAGGACAGATAGGTCAGGGGCACCTGTTTCTCATTATATGACCTTATACATTTAGCTTTTGATAGCATGAACATGTTTACCTTCAATAAAAATGTTACTTTTTAAAAAAGTTATCAGTCCCTTCGAGAAAACAGTTTCATTACAGTTATAGTGGTAAAAGCCAATTGTGCACAATTTGATGTGAGCTACAGGATGATGGGTGGTGAGGACGTTGGGGATAGGGCAGGGGGAAGAGAACCAATTATGGGAGTTGAGGCCCAGGCACTGCAGAACCGGGGCACCAGAAGAGCATCTCCCTGGATGTGAGAATGAGTCCAGATACTGAGGATGTCAGACTGTAGAGCATCCCTCTACACCATGCCTCAAAAACTATTGGAACTTCCAGGTAATGGTGGAAATGAGGGTAGTGCATATTTACAAAGACTGTCTCCATGGCCTATCTTCTTCTTCTTTTTTTTTTTTTTTTTCAGATTTTATTTGAGAGAGAGAGTGCATAAGCAGGGAAAGGGGCAGAGGAAGAGGGAGAAGCAGGCTTCCCACTGAGCAGAGAGCCTGATGCGGGGCTCAATCCCAGAACCCTGGGATCATGACCTGAGCTGAATGAAGGCAGACTCCTAACCGACTGAGCCACCCAGGCACCCCTCCATGGCCTATCTTTAATCAGGCTCCTCTGAGCCATCTGCTCAACTCTGCCTCACTTGGGATTTCCTCTCATCCCAATGAGAGGAATGGAGTCTTTGTAGAATCCATTTTGAGCAAGAGAAATCACCTACCCTTGGTGTCTGACCAGCCTTAATATCTTATTACTCTGGTCTACCTTCAGCAAGAATTATTTTGAGTGGGCCCAACAAGAATCCCCCTTACCCCTGAAGTCTCCTCTTAGTAATTTTCTATCGTCTGACCACCATCCTACTCCTTGGATATAAATCCCCTCTTGCCCTCGTGTAGCCAGGGTTGAGTCCAATGTCTTCCCCCCCAGTGCAAGACCCCATTCAGTGGGTCCTTCACCCACCTCGTTGCTTCCCTTGCTTTACCATGCTTGAATACATGTCATTTTTTTTCCTTAACAGAAAAAATATTTTTTCCTAAAGAATAAGGAAAGAAAAGATCAATGTGAGAGCTTGCAGATCCTGATAATTTATCACACATAAAGAGGTATGGACCTCTTACCTTAATACCCTCTTCCTTTTCCTAAGAATTACAGCTACCTGCTTCTGTGTGATAAAGCTCTCAGTATTTGTTTTATGGATAAGTTGGCCATACTCACTCCACTGGTTTGATCTTTCTTCTCCAGAACAAAGAAGGA
Organism: Vulpes lagopus; assembly: GCF_018345385.1. Taxonomy (NCBI): domain Eukaryota; kingdom Metazoa; phylum Chordata; class Mammalia; order Carnivora; family Canidae; genus Vulpes; species Vulpes lagopus. The sequence goes on from NC_054833.1 coordinate 12,817,420, forward strand.
TGTTGAATGATTCTGATGATCATCTCATATCTTCATTACAAATTTTTGCAGCGAGATATAACTTCTAGGAACAAAATAATCTCTGTCCAGCTACATATTTTGTTGTCCATATGGAAAAAATAAGTTGACCGGTATTGACTATTGGAAAGTGGAGGGTAAAAAGCAAATTCAGGGGAATCCCTGGGTGGCTCAGTGGTTTGGTGCCTGCCTTTGGCCCAGGGTGCAATCCTGGAGTCTCGGGATCGAGTCCCATGTTGGGCTCCCGGCATGGAGCCTGCTTCTCCCTCTGTCTGTGTCTCTGCTTCTCTCTATCATGAATAAATAAATAAATCTTAAAAAAAAATCTACATATATATAAAAAAAAGCAAACTCAGATCTCAAACATCTTGCTTGGAACTTGGCTCCAGCACTTGTCACGTGACTCCTTCAATCGCTTCTCAGGGTGTAGGCTTTACTGTCTGTAAAATAAGGCATTTGGACTATGATGTCTAAAATCTTCCCAGCCCTAACATTCAAAGATCAAAAATTTAAATCTGGTACATGTCTTTCAAAATTTGGAACATTGGGTTCCATTATTTGAGAATTAACTGTGGAAGTTTCATAGACTCAAAAAATAGCCAGTGGTTCATAATTCTGCTGGAGACCTCCTTCTGCACATATTTAGATATTTTCCCAGTGTAATGTAAAGACCGATGCTGACACAGGGCATAGAGCCATAGTTTCAATGTGTCATCCCATAAAACTCTGATAAGAATATAAATTGCTTAATTTGGAAACAAGTGGTATTATCAACATTTTACTGTCTCTGCTACTGGAAGCCTGTTCCTTTCCTCCTTTGCATTTTGGCATTCTACTTGGATGTACTGCCAAATTGTGACTTTCTTCTCGACTGTCTTTTTAATTCACACACTGGTTCAGTGATTTACATCTGCAGTCAGATTCCATATGACTGTTTTATCAATTCTCTAGTGAAAATTTCATAAAATGTGCCCCCGCAGAACACTAATTCCATGAAATATTAATAGATGTTTGAGAAAAAGTTTGATGGTTTCTTAAGTTAGAGAAAACATTGGACTAAACCACTAAATAGGTTTCTTTAACTATCTTACAGGCCTTCAGTGAGGATCTTTGAGAGGAAGCCAGAGTTTGCACAGTTACTGAAACATACTCAGCCATGAAGCCCTCTCTTCTGAAGCCATCTACTTGGACATGTTCCATGTCATGTATTTTGGAATGACCTGCTTTAATATGATACTCTTTCCAGATACCGTGATTGTCTTTATATTTTTTTCACTGAAGCATGACATGCATGGACTCTGTCAAAGAGTCAAGGAATATTTGTATTCTATGCATAATAGGTAGTCAGTGCTATGGGTTAAATAATGAATCTAAGTGTTTGATCAAAAAACCTGACAAAGTTCAAGTTCCCACTTGGAACAGAAAGGTATAGGTAAGGAAAAGGACTAAGTAATGGCAGTGTGGTCCTCCTCCTTGGCTCCAAGAACAGAAGTTAGTATTTTTGGCCTTCTGGTGCCATTTCATTCTACCCTCCACTCCAACACCAGAAAAACCCACAAAATTACAGTACATTTTGCTCCTTTTCAACTGGTGATTAGAGTTTCTCAAATTATAGGCTGGAAATAGTTCTATAATATTAAAAGCTCTAACCAAAGATAAAACTTGTAATAACAACAAATTTAACCATAGAAATACATCATTCTAGCTGGAACATCTTGAAAAAAACCACACCAAATGGAAGCCGTGTCAACAACCTGTCCATTGTGTAGCTTGGGATGTTCTCAGTTGCTTAGTAATGGTGAACGCTATAAAGGAGGAGACAATTACCCCCAAGACAAGCAGCTGAATCCATTATTCTAGGAGTAGTCAGATACGTAGTTTGTTAGAGGTCACAAAAATATTTTGAAATGGTTCCTAAATGGATAATTACCAACAGGCAAAAGACTAATGTGGTACTCCTTTACAAATCTGTTTCATAAAATGTGAAGACTTGGGATGTGTAGTGTGTGTGTCCACATGCACATGCGCACATGAGGAGGTGTGAAGGAGGGGGACAATGAGGAGCACTAGGTTCTTCCATAAGTGGCATTAAAGAAATCAAAGAAAATAAGAAAGAAGGAAGAGTGCAGGAGGTTTTGGCTCAGGACGTAACAAAAACAGATGTTCATTTGTTGACTCGAGATGTTAATTTAGCATAAAAATAACATTTCATAGCTAAAGTGTCCTCTTAATCCAATTAAAATTCCATGTTAGGAGAGAAGTTTTCTTATCTATAGATATGAAACAATAAAAAGCTTAATTTATTCTAAACTATAGAGACGGAATTTGAGATGAAGCCAGCTCTCAGAATTACCTTACTGTATAGTCCAGTACACATTTATTAGCCAGGGTAATTTATGACTGGCTCAACCAAATTGGAATTGTATTGGCAAGGATTCAGGGGAGATGTTAAGTTTAGAATCATGCAGCATACATTTTAAGAATAATGCTTATTAAAACTTTACAAATATATCTAAAGACTACAGAATTTATTATGTGAGTTGACATAATAAAGCTCTGCACACATCCCACTTGCTACTCAAGGGACTGGAAAATCTAATGGGAGGGTGCATACAGAAAAGTTCTAGATTATTATCACAATTAGGAAAATACGGTGAGCTTTATGGAAGAATCCACTGCCTGGAAAGGATTTTAAGAAGGGAGAAAATGGTCAGATAATAAACAAGTGGTTATTCTGGTGAAACCGGAGGACTCTGAAGATAAACTGAGGAGTGCACTAATTGCTAGAAAAACAAGAGAATAGAGCTATCTGAAGTGAAGTGTTCAAGAAGATCTGACAAAGACTGAGGCAAAGGAATTTGGAGGCTTGAGGGAAATGATAAATAGTCCCAACATGACTAGAGATAACCAGAGTTGATTAAGTAACTTAAGCCAGAGAGTCATAATGTGTTTCTGGTGGATAAATATCCAAGTGGTATTTCAAAGGTTTGAGGCTCATCAAGTACATTATTTACAAGTTTCACAAAATGTTACTTCACAGAAGATTTGGGTTTCTTTTTTCTCCGAGATTATAGAAAGTATCTCAGGAGAGGGGCACCTGGGTGGCTCAGTTGGTTAAGCATCCAAATCTTCATCTTGGCTCAGTTCATGATCTCAGGGTTGTGAGAGCCAACCCCAACTTTGGGCTCTGCACTCAGAGAGGAGTCTGCTTGAGACTCTTTCTCCTTCCCTCACCCTCTCACTCTACTCCTCCCCTTGCCCATGCTCTTTCTCAAGTACACAAAATCTTCAAAAATTTTTTAAATGAAAGTATCTCAAGACTGATAAAAGATTGTTATCCATTTCAGTTTATTCATTCAATAACTGAATGACTCTAATGATGCATTACAACCATAAGATTCACTGAAGCTTTAGACAGGTATAGGCTCCTATGAGTCTATGTCCTCAGCATTCCTGCCAACAGGTAACTGGACCACCCTCTCTTGAAATCCTCCAGGGAAAGAGAAGTTATTCTCACAGAATAACACATTCCAAATCTTTGGGAAATGAAATAACCAATTCAAGCAAGGATCATCACTGGATGCTAAGGGTCATCAGGTAGAAATTATCAAGGAAGATGATATTTGCATGGTGCCCAAATATCCCCCCACAGGTGACTGTGGAAATGAGATGCCTGGGTGTCACCACCTTAATTGAGTGATGAAACAGCACTTCGTATTGTGGAGCGGACTTTCAATCATGCCCCCCATGTGATGCAACACCAAGTATACAGCGCCATTTAGAAAAATCCTTGCCCCAAATCTGAATGCAATCAAAATCGTCTAATTTTGGGATACTTGGGTGGCTCAGTGGCTGAGAGTCTGCTTCAGCTCAGGTCATGATCCTGGAGTGCTGGGATCAAGTCCCATATCAGGCTACCAGTGGGGAGCCTGCTTCTCCCTCTGCCTATGTCTCTGTCTCACTGTTTCTCATGAGTAAATAAAATCTTCAAAAAAAAAAAAAATCCTCTAACTTCCAGTTTACAGGAAATACAAATGATAGAAGAAGAAATTCTATTTCCTCACCACCATGAGGAAAAAAAAACATCCAGAATGTGAGATATTGTTCAAGATAACAGGCCTCCTTTCTTCAAGCAGTCAATGTCACAGGGAAAACAGAGCAGGGGAACTGTTCCAGAATAAAAGAGAACAAAATACATAATAACCAAATGCAACACATGAATCTTGATTAGCACCTGCCTTGTGTTTTGTGCTTCGAGCTATAAAAGATATTTGGGAATAGAAAAATTTATTGAGACTGCATATTAAATAATTAGAAAGTTTTTTCAATTGTCTTAGATATAATAATGATATTTTAGTCAAATTAGAGGAAGTCTCTTATTTTGGGGGGGAGAGAAAAAACAAATATGGCAAAAGGTTAAGTGCTGACTCTAAGTGGTGAGTGTACCAGTGACAATTACACAATTCTCTGAACTATTTCTTCACGAGAAAAGCTTGATAAGCCTTTTATTCAATAAAGTAATCTTCCTCTGCTTCCACTTGTATTCATCTAATCATCCCAATTCCACCTGCTTCCTCTTGGCCTTTGTGAGCACACATCCTCCAATGTTTGTTTTTCTCTTTCCTGGGGCTCTGGCTATACCAATGCAGTCCCTTTGCTGGCTCCTCTACTGATCATTGAAAGTTTGAACTTCACAGAGCTCAACCTTGACCCTCTCCTCTCTCCTGCTCTTCATTTCTCTACTTCTTTGGCTTCTGTTTGCTGCTAGAACACCAAAGACTCTCAAATGTATGTCTTCTGGCTAGACTGCTGATCTGAGGTAAATGGATCTGAATGCTGGTGGGAAAAAGAAAAACAATAACAAGAAAAAAAAAAAAGCTTTCTTACCTAAAGCACTGAATTTCATGGGAAAACCAAGATCTGAAATGACCTACTAAGTCAGAGCATGTTCTCTCTCCTCTTATAAAATCCCCACAATCTCAGTTTGAAGGGAAAATGTTAATGCGGTGCAAATCTAATAAACTCCTGCCCAATTAAAAATGCTTATAGAAAAAAGATGCTTGTAGAGTGATTGTTCCAAGTAATTGAAGGTTTTTGTTAAATCAAGTTTTGACCACTTCTAAAAATACATTACCACATAGCTCTACTTCGTATACACAATGTGCAGGGCATAATTTCTGATTTTTTTTTATTCCTAAATTTAAAGCACCTTCATGTCAAAAACCATAAATATCTGTATACTGAGTGTACTTGAGATTTGGATTATACCAAAAATTTACATGACATAAGCAACTGAGTTGAATCTGTATTGCCCCCACACTCACTTGGAATTTACAAATTTAACATCCGACTATCCACTTATTTCTTTAAAAAAAAAAAATCTCTTTCACACAAAAGTAAACCTGTCAGGGTAGACCCAATACTAAGCATCTAGTTCCCTACAGAAGAGTGAGACTTCATAAATCATTTGAGGCCAAGAAGTAAACATCTAATGGGCAGAGATGTGGAAAATACATCTGACTCAAGCTTCAAGAGCCAATGCTGCAACTTTTTCAGAGATCTTACCTGTCATCAAGCCTTCTATTGGTTTTAAGGAAAGCTCTGGAATATGTGGTTTTCTGTGGTGTTTCTAAGGAATTAAGGCAAGTATTTGCTTTTTGCCAAGAAGAGTGAAAAATAGAACAAGCCTCAAAAAAAAGTAGAAACACAGAGAATTATAGTTGGCCCTCATTATACTCAGGTTAACTCTTTTTCACACCTGAACTCCAGAACTCACAGAGGTGGCTCTTATACTGTGGTATCAGTTTCTCTGTCAATACAGGATTCCTTCAGCATCTGTGTCTACCTGGATGACATATTAGAGCATTTCTTCTAAGCCAGGGTGTCTGTTTACAACCAGGCACATGCTCATCACTTGTGGGTCTCTCGGCGGGGAAGCATGACTCCTCTACGTTATGACTAGTGCAGGTAATGCCTTTCCTTAACCAGATTCTTTGCTCATTTATGTGAAGATTTCAGATGTGAATGAAAACCATTACTCTTGATTAATGTGTGGTACCAATTCACTAATAATCATCAATATGTAACCAGTACATACTTCCAAGTGATTTCTGCTTTGCCTAACAACGGTCATATTTAAAGATCAGGGAATTATAAAAATTTGCCCAGATCACAGAAGGTTAGTGATTCCCCAACTAAGATGGACACTGTTTTGCTGAATGGCTAGGCAGATTCTAGAAAATAAATCAAACAAATTTAAACCAAAATAAAAATGTATTTATCAAGATAAAGACAATGGTTTTGTTTCATCTTCCCAAATTCCCTCCCCTGTTTTGTTTTTTTAAGTGGAAAGCCTTTCAGAGGTGGCACAGGTTAGATCAGAAAGTTCTGAAATCTTCATCCATGTGAAAGAGGTACTTCATTGGTGTTTCTGAAAGCTCAGGTTTGCAATTAGCTAATATTAACAGAAGTCCAAAGAAATAACTGAATCTCAACCAATGAGTCAGAGAAATCAAACTTCTGGTATCGAAACAATAACAATTTAATGGACAAAATATTATCACAGTGAATAAAATAGTGAATGAAGCATTGTCCTATTTTCATTCAACAGCATTAAGAGTTTTTTTGCTGTCTTACATTTAAAACTCTTTAAAAACAAATTAATTTACTGGCAACTAAAAAAAAAATCACAATTTACAAATAAACACAAATTTAGCACTGCAGACATTATACAAATAAGCAAAATACACAGTACCCACACCCAGAGCTTTCTAGAAACCTCATCATATAACTCACCAATTTATTTGATGTTACATGTCAGACAAAATGAACATTTTGTAAAAACCTTATAAATATATAAATCCAAATCACAAAACACCTCCTAAACATTTTGTTTACTCTAAGTACAATGGATTTTTGGAAACTGCATTCACAATGCTATCTAAGCTAGATTTTATGAAATTATAAATGTCTTTATCTATAACTTGGGGCTTAAATTCATTGGACCACACCCCACATATGCTTTCTCATCATACTCACCATGGGTGTATATATTCTCAAAGTCAGGAGTTATGCGATTAAAATCAAACTACTAATCTAAAAATAAGTGTCAATTCTTCCTGAATAAGGAAATCCAACTGGTCCACAGGAACCATGTCACACAACAAATGTTTCATCACAAACAAGTGGAAGTCATCTTAGTATTGCCCTTTCCTAAGAGTAATAAATATTTTAATGTTAATCGTCACTAATGGGTCTTAGAAACTGAAACGCTTTTTTTTTTTTTTTGGCCCAGTTTCTGTGGACATTCTATTCCCTCAAACCTAAAATCTGCTAAACAATTTCTTCTCATAAATATATACATTCAACTTCTCCTACATCACGAAAAGAAGTTCATTAACTCAAGTCACATAGCTTATGCTTTTATTTGAAATAAATTATGTAAGAACATGAATCCATTCTAAAATGGACTTTAAAGCAAGAGGCACAGCAACACATCACGTTGCTCTCTGCACCTGCATTTTACTGCCCTGGAGGGTCCTCTCCAGCAGGCATCGGCGCTGTGTGTCTCTTGCCCATCTCTCTCTCTGGCTTACTGCAACCCCGTTTTGCACATAAGCCTAAACCATTGTGTTTTGGTCCAACCCAGTACAGTACAGCAAAAATACTTCAAACGGCGAGCCAGAACATCCCAATAATTGTTTCTGGGTTTCCACGGCCACAATTCACCCCAAACTGTTATAGGATTAAGTTAAACAAGTCCATCATGGAATCTGAAATACAATGGGGGAAAGAATCCTCGTGTGCTTCCAACAACTAACTGAAGTGGAACCACATTCAGGGTAAGGCGTGGGGCTCGCTGAACAATGTAGTTAACAAAACTCAGTTGAAATGTTTCAGGGCAAGACTCAAGATTTATTTCCGTGAACAGTAACTGCTCTGTGAGAATTTCAGAGAAGATGGAGGAGAGAGGAAAATAAATATGGAGGAGATGGCTTCAAAGACAGGTGGCCATATTCTATCATGATGTTTGCTTCCATGCAAATTCCACTGTCTAGTAATGTGGCAAAATGGGTATTTAATGGAAACCACACAAGGGCAGGAGGCGGTTTCCTCTTGGTGAAGGAGTATGTGCAGAGGGAAGAAGCACCTCACTGGAGCAGCAGACCACAGACAGTGGCATTAACTTGAGAACACATGAAGAGGACTCCAGGAAATATCAACAATGGAGGGGTGTGGGAGGGCTGTGAGGGGGTTGTGGAAGGGGGATGCGGGAGGGGTGGGAGGAGGATATGGGAGGAGTGTGAAGAAGAATTGTGTGGGAGGGGGATGCGGGAGGGGTGTTGGAGGGGGATATAGGAGGGGGCGTGGGGTGGGGGAAGTCACACCTTTCAAGTGGATGTGTCTTGGAACAGCTTTCCTCTCGTGTCCACCATCCATCAGAGATTCCCGAGGATTAAGAGAGGAGTTAGTTCATCCCTGACGTTCCACAAAGACCCCAACTACTGCCTAACACACTGTACCTCTGGTGCCTGTCTAGCAGGGCTGAGTGAAATCCCACCCTTTCTGTGGGAAGACTCACAAGAAGATCTTTATGAAGGCTTACCTTAAACATTTTGCGTCTCTAACACCTAGGTAGAAACGAACATTTTTGATGTCCAGCACACAGGAAAACCAACTGAGTCAAAATTTTTATAGAAAACAGACCACAAACATTTGGCCAGTGGCTTGTTAACATCACAGACACTAATCAGAGAGAATATAAAATAAATAAACGATAAATTACCTAACTTTAAAGATGGCAATGTGTGTCAAATTTCTTAGTCTGCATATCAATTAAGAAGAAGGTGCCATACAGTCTAGAAATTCATGACAAACGCACTGGCAAAAACCATACACCATGAGAATAACAAGGCTCGAAGGGACGAGGCTGACAAAGACAACCCCAAGGGTGACCTTCTTAGACACCAGTAAGTAGATGCCTAAAGGTAAGGAGCTGAAGTAGAGCAAACCTAGCAGCCAAACCAACACGCGGATAGACGTCTGAAAGAGCAGGGATGTGCAGTTCCACACAGTCCAGTTGTGTGACACAGTGGTAACAGAGTCGAAGCTTGCGGGCCTGTAAAATTCTACCACAGGAGTGGAGCTCAGAGACGGGGAGCTCTCTCGCTGTACCTCCATGATGGTTATGACCAGGCAGTTGGAGGAAGCGTGTGAAGGACTTACAAGAGATGCCAGCCTCTTGGGAGTCAGCAGCAGCTCAGTAGGGTTCTCTGGCAGGCACTTCTTGCCTCTGCCTCCACAAGTCAAGTTTACCAGGATGTTGTTGTCGTCCGGCAGGCTGCTGACTTCATCATCTGGCAGGCATGTCTCGAACCTGCAGAAAGGACAGACGATGACGCCTTGTGGGGAGTCCCCAAAGTCTATGATCTTGTAGAGGCATTTGGCACAAACCCGATGACAACACTCCAGCACTTTGGGTTTCCTCTGCTTCAGGTTGTACCGATTATAACAGATCTTACACTCGAGCTCGTCAGAGACCTGAGCCTCTGCTGTGTCTTCTGGAGGCTGACTGGCCATCTTGAACCGTGCGTACTACCTCCAGCCAGAGGCCACTCGCTGACAACGGTGTCAATTAAGGCGTCCCTCTGAACATCACCTCATCCGAATCAGGTGGTGATGCAAAAAGGCAGGGCATGTAGCGACAGAAACCAGGAATCTTCCAGGCATTTTCAGCTTCTACATTCACTCTGTCGCAAACACACATTTACAAAGGCCACATGAGAGGTCTGCAAAGGAAAAAAGAGATTCTAATATAGTGAACAGTTCACTGAAGAGTGCTTCATGGAATGTTCTGAGCTTCAGTGGGTAGAAGCAATAGGTTTCAAGGTTAGAGCCCCAAAACAGGAAAGTGCTTAGCTTTCCCAGGCCATACATACGATAGTACAGGAGGAATGAAGACTCCTATTGGTGTAAACACATTCTCACACACCATCAAGGAGTATGAAGAAATAAGGAGATTTTTCTCTATGAAACCTGTAGCAAGTTCTGGCCTCTTTGAAAACAGAACGGGACACGTATCGGAAGTAGATAAATTTGTAATCAAATTCTACTCAATATAGGCTGATTAATTCAGATTATCAACAGTGTAAATGCCAGTTATCTAAATACCCTTACTATTGCCTAGGGATACACAAAAGAAGGAAAATCTCAAGGATAAATTCCCTCAAGGAAGAATGAAGCCAATGACACCTGACAGCAAGTCTAACTCTCAATGAAGAGAAGTAAACACACACAACACGTGCATAGTAACATTCCCAAGCATGAAGAATTGTGCGCAGGTGGCTATCACCTACTCGCCAACTTCACGTCATGTAAACTCTTTCTGTGGTGAACAGAAAGCATAATACAGCCCACAGGACTTCCTGCTGGCCCTCAGGTGCTTGTCACTGGCTTTAGACAAAAAGGTCAGGGTTGATTCCATGTGTTATGGTCAGTCCCCAATTATTAGCACCAATGAAGGGGGCAGCAGTAAGGGATATCTTCATAACATCTGTATATGGCTTTGACATAGGTGACTTTTTTAGTAATAGATTTGTCTTAAATGATGTTTTGCTTGTGGAAATGTCAACATGTATTTGAGTTTCTTTTTTTTTTTTTTAAGATTGTATTTATTTATTCATGAGAGATACAGAGAGAGAAGCAGAGACAAAGGCAGAGGGAGAAGCAGGCTTCCTGTAGGGAGCCCGTTGTGGGACTCGATCCCAGGACCCCAGGATCATGCCCTGAGCTGAAGGTAGATGCTCAACCACTGAGCCACTCAGGTGTCCCTGTATTTGAATTTCTGAGCACACCCCCACACACTGTAGTGGAAGGCTGCCACAACAGTTCTAAGAGGTAGAGAACAGCTATGCTGGAATTAACTTTGCTATGGGTCATCCTGCTTAACAGGAAAGAGGTGGTGGGTGGCTCAACTTGAATATATTTGAAATTATGAGTAGTTGGCTGTGAATACATAATACCTTCCTTTTTGTCACTTCAGCTAATTTTTTAATTGACTTCATGTAATATAAGAATGCATAATAGGTATCAATTGCAAGACATTCTTGATGGGAAAAGGAGGTCAATCAATAAATAGAATCTCTCTTGTCAACAAAAGCACATAGATAGGATTTTTTTTAAAGTTTATTGTATTTGAATGTAAGTATTTCAGAACTGCTATCATAAGCCGATTTCTGTATATTCACTCTTACACACATACACAGACACCAACTCTTCTATGCCTTTCCCTTCCATGTGCCCTTAATGTTTTCTTTACTCCTGAACCTGTTCATGAAACATGTGTCCATATGGTCAAAAAATGTAACTGTATCTTGCCCACAATTCTACAAAGCTGGCTTCTTATTCTCCTGGTGGATGAACATCTATCCAGGAGGGGAGTCACCATTCCCATTCCTTGCTACCCTTAGACAATGGGCTCTGGCCCTGGGCAGGTTGTTGCAGGTTCAATTCTTGGACAGCTCCCACTCATCAGGCCTCCTGGCTGCCACGCGCAGACCAAAAAGACCCATCTAAATGGAACATGTTCTGTACTCTTTGCAGCTACCCTCCCACTCAGTCTTAATTTCTTCAGGTGTACTGAAACGGACAGGAAGAGCAGAATTGACAGCAGTGATTCCCTCTACTGCCATCGAGAGGACTGGTGTATATGAAGGTGTTTGGAAAAGGAAGAGACGGTATGTAAACAGACAGACATAAAGACACCCGGAAAAGAGAGAGTAAAATATCCAGTGAAGATAAAGAAGCAAAATTATATCTGAAGGCATAGAAAGCTAGAATATTCATCTAAAAACACCAACAAATGGCTTATGTGTATGTGAAAATTCAACATTTGATGATCAGCTCATCATATTAGTACTTTCTGTACCCGATTTCCAGCCATCAGAAGAGGAGCGGGAATATTCTACACTGGGCCAGCCACAATTTCTAGTTTATAGTTCTTCGAACAAAAAATCACTTGTTTGACAATATTGAGCTATTACTTGAAACAAAGCTTTCCTTTTTCTCAGAAACACACTTTCAGACTTTTGAATATGTTAAGATAATGTATAACACATTATAATAAGGTCCATATTCATAAAACTTCACATAACACGCAAAGAAAATACTGGATGTTCATATATCCAATCAAAAAGACACCTACTTTGGGGTGTCTGGGTGGCTCAGTTAGTTAAGCATCTGAGTCTATTTCTGCTCAGGTTATGATCTCGGGGTCATGGGATGGAGCTCTGAGTCGGGCTACAGGCCCAGCAGGCAGTCTGCTGGAAATTCTCTCTCCCTCTCCATGCCCTTTCCCCTCCACGCTCTCTTCATGCCCCCCTCCATGCTCTCTTTCTCTCTCTCTAAAATAAGTAAATAAGTCTTAAAAAAAAAAAAAGAAAAGAAAAGAAAGAAAAGATACCTACTTTAATTCTAAGACTAACTCTAACAAACCAGCTCCACTAGCTTGAAATACTTCAAGTCCTGCCACTGAGAAAGGCACTTCGGGGCAGGACTGGCTGACAGCCTTGAGCTCTGGTGCATCCCTGGAAATGCAGCCAGGACAAGTGTTTCTTCCTAGAAATGTCATAAAGCAGCATGGTGATTGTTCCTCTTGGGAAGGCGGGGTACCAACTGCTCGAGTTCTTAAAAAATAAATACTTCATCTGTCTCATTGTCACTCAAAGGTCCCTCAAAGGACTTGATTAATAACCTAAAATCTATAACTTCATAGGGTTGCCATGAGTCAGAGTTATTTGGTCCTCTGAAAGCTAGGCGTTCCCATCCTGCCTTGCTCTGGACAAAAGCGGTGGACAATGATTCTGATGCAGAGTAAGGAAGCAAGACCCAAAAGAGCACATACTCTATGATTCCATTTCTGGAAAATTCAAAAAACAGGCAAAACTAAGGTGTGTGGATACAAGTTTAGGTGGTGAAACTATGATGAAAAGCTAGGGAGTTATTCACATATAAGCTGGGATTGCTGCTGCCTTTGATGGGGTGGAGCAAGCAGTCTGGGGAAGACACATGCTGATGGGCTGGGGCTGATGGGCTGAAGGGCTGACAGCGCTCTGCTTCCTGACCTGGATAGTACTCAGGAGTGTTTGGTGTGTGATACACCATTGGGCAATACGGTTTTCTGTGTTACCTATCACAGTAAAACATTTTAAAAGTGTTATCTATCACAGTTAAAAACAAAAAGAGAAGGGAAAGCGAGGGTTGAGGAGAGAAGGGGAGGGGAGGGAAAGGAAAAGACATCTCTGGCTAAATATTTTAGGCATTTTTTATAGCACAGATTTTTCTGTCAATAGGTATTTTGGATCAGCTTATCATCTTTTCCTCTATGGTCTGTAATTGCATTTATTTTTTTTCACAAAATAGAAATGTCAATTATTTATCACCTAAATATCCAAGCACTACTGTAAGTCAATATTAAGATGGATAAAATCTCTAAGATGAGTGCATCTGGTGCATTCGTTGATGAGAGCAACCGTCTCAGCAGGCACAGGGGAAAGAATCTGGCACATTCAAATTGCCTCAAAAATAAATGCATGTGATTACCTGAGATGACGGATGTGGTTACTAATGTTACTGTGGTAAACATTTTGCAATATATATTGGTATCATATAATGTTGTCCACCTTCAACTTACACAATGTTGTGAGTCAATAATGTTTCAGTAAAGCTGAGGAAAAATACAAAAGGGTTTCTTTTCTTAGAAAAATACATATTCACATATATGAAGTAGATATTCCTTATTAATCTTAATAGACATCAATCCTTCTGTAAATCATCCGGGGGAAGGCTACGTGCATACATAATCACCTATTATAGATCTTGATGATATTGGACAAATGTTTACTTTCCCTGCATGGGACTTACTGTTTGATTCAAAGCCACTTGCTCTACTACTTAATTCCTTTGATATTAAAGATGCAAACTTGGTCCTATATTTGAAGCAAAGCCCATCATTGGACATCTGTTGTTTCTGTCCACCTAGGATCTTTCTTTCCTCCTTTAGACTGAATTGGTCTGCCTTCTGCCACCACTTCTCTGGGGAAGTGCTCCCCACTCACTCAAGTCCTTGTGATCGTGCTTGCACTGTCACTCATAGTACCTCCCTTCTCTCCAAAGGTGACCCACGTCTGGCCCATGGCACTACTCCACCATTGCCCTGCTCACAGGGGGTAGCCAGGGTGGGCAAGGGACCCAGACCAGAGTCAGTGCTCTTCCCTAGGACTTTTTTAGGTGAAGCCAGGGGGAGAAGGAACACAGCAGGGGCCAAGGGAGGGAGCAATGACCAGAAAAAAGATGTTTCAAGGAACTGTCTTGCCCTCAAGAGGGACAACACAAGAGAATAAAGCTAAAAATAAAAAGAGAAACACAGGAAAGCAGAAAGCAGAGATACAGACAGAGGCAAAAGACAGACACCTGATGACAGCTCCACTGACCTGAATGATGGCTCCCATGAGCCAATAAATTCCTTTTTTCACTTATGCTAATTTTTTCGTTGGATTTCTGCATCTTACTTACAGCCCAAAGAGCCCTGAACACAATTACCATGCTGTATTTGATTTGAGAATTTATGTTTTCAGATCTAGGTGCCTCCTTAGTTATACAGAAATTGTAAATAATAAGATCGAATAAACATAAAATTCATTTACATGTGTATGTACAGCACATATGTTTAAATTTAATAAATATGCAAACATCATAAATATCATTGTTTATTACTGGCATGTGTGTGTTCTTTTTTATTTTGTTACTTTCCCCTCTTCACCTCCCCATAACCAGCCTCAGTGCTGCCCTCTTCCCCCCAGTAACACATATTAACTACCTGGTATGTTTCTTCCCTATATATTTCCATGTACCCATATTTCTCCACTTACATATAATTACACAGATATAAGCACAATTTTTCCATTGTGTTCTGACTCCTATGTAATACCCACTTTCTGCACCTTGCTTTTCCCATCCAATAATGGCTCAAGAAAAGCTCTCAATTCAACTAGTAAGAGCTTTAAATTCAATTTAATAAATACATATTTCACCATTTGGATATACTGTAAGACAGCCAACCATTCCTCTCCTAGCAAACACTCATTTACCCCCATTCCTCCCAAAACAAACATTACAGCACGACACAACCTTGCGATACACACCCTTACATATGGGTGTTTTTATTTCTGTAGGAGACAAGGAGTGGAACTCCTGAGTCAGATACTACCCCTGACATGTGCTGCCAGAGTGCTCTCCAACAGGAGTGTAACACAGACTTTGACCAGGAGTAACAGGAGGACTTTTTTCCCCCAACAGCAATAGATGTTAGCGGACTATAAATTTTTGCCCATCTGAGGAATGTCAGACCATGATTTGGGTTTGACTACCTTTTATGTGTCGGCCTTCTGCATCTGCTCCTCTCTGAATTCCACCTTCTTCTTTTTTGCTTATTTTTCTATTGGATTGCTGGGCTTTCTGGTCAATTTGTAAACGTTCATTGTTACGAGACATATCAAACTCTGTCCTCCGTATTGCACACACTCCCTCAAATTTTAGCATTTACTGGCTTTGCTTAGTATCTTTTGAAAAACAGAATGTCTTACTCTTTGGACAGTCATAGGCTTATCCTTTCTCTTGTAGCTTCTAGATTGCCAATCTGAATTAATACTGTTCCTAATATTATGTGTGCGGTTATTTTCTTATAAAGTTTGTCTTGCTTTATTTTTAACTTGTTTTCAGTTTTACATACAGTATAAGATACAATCCTAATTTTATTTTATTCCAAATTTGGACATTTATCTTTGGCAAGGAAATAACCCATTTCTTCTAGTTTTTCAAGTTCGTTGCCATAGCGTTGAATACAGTTATCTCTGTTGTCTGTTTTGATTCATTCCTGCCTCTCTGATTACATGTTTGCTCTCATTTCTGGTCTCATAATTTTTTTTTTTTACTATTTCTTAATCAAATACATAAATCTTTGTATCTATTTTGTTGTTTCAAAGAACTATTGTATGTATTTGTCCTTTACATTATTATTAACTTTGGCTTTTATCTTTATTATTCCTTCTAATTTATGTTAGTTTTGTCATTCTCTTTTTCTCATTTCATAATAAGAGTACACTTTGTCTTTATTCTTAAATAATGAAAACATCTAAAGGCTGTAAAATTTCCACTAGCTACAGCTTTCACTGTATTCCATGGCTTTTGCAATAAATTGTGCTCCTTTGATTGATTTCTAGGTATCTTGCAGATAGACTTTTGTTTTTTCCTTTGATGCTAAGGTTGTAAAGAATGTTTTTAAGTTTCCAAATAGTAAAGGTTCTTTTCGCTATCTTCTGTTATTTATTTCTAATATTACTGGGTTATGATCAGAGAACAGGATCTGTAAAAAATCCCTTCTCCTTTCAAGTTGCTAAGGTCTCCTTTGTAGTCAAATATATGATCAAGTTTTGTAAGTGATCCAGAAAACAAACATTCTGTATTGAAGGAATGTAAGGAGTCACATATCCATTGAATCCAATTTTTTTTTTTATTTATTCAATTTCTACATCTTAGGGTTTATACAAGATTAACACAGGTTGAGACAAGCAAGTGATGTTTATTAAGGTATCTCATCATAACTATATTTGCATTTCTAATACCTTTGCTTTACAGATTTAGTGGCTATGTTATTCTGTATATACAAGTTTGTTTACCTCCCTCATTAACTACGCCTTTTAAAAGTATTATATAATGCCTTTCCTTAACCTATTTATGCCTTTATCTTAAATAGTACCTGTCTAATCCTCAATATTACTAATTCTTCTGACTCTGCCTTTGCCTGGGATCTTTGTCCATCTTTTTGCATTCACCTTTTATCACTGTTTCAAGTGTTTTTTATAAACACCAGATAACTGGGTTTTGCTTATTAACTCAGTCTAGTATCAAATGTTTCATGGGGGAAAAAATCGGTTCATTTTTATTTAATGTTAAGACTGTTACATTTTAACTTATTCTTTCCTTCCCACTTGAGTTAACTGATTAATTTAGAAAAATTCCCTCTGCTATCATCTCCCCTCACCTTGTGGTGTTTATGATGAAGTTTTTGTTTAGGTGCTTTTTGTTTGATACTCTTTCTTGGGTATCAAGAAAGAGGTTAGAAAATGGGGGATGGCATCTCTGATTCTAACAGAGCAGCAAATTTCTTATACCCTGACAGGGAGATAACAGCTTGAGTATATATCTGGCTTTCAGGCTGCTGATTTTTTTTGTCTCCATGGTCTACAGAAGTTACTCTACCTGGGTCATTCATGAAAAATCTGGGTCTGGTCTGATACTTCGTAATGGTAGATAACCAGTTCTCTCTGCCTGGAAGCTTCTAAGATTTTGCTTTTTATTCTTAGGAGTAAAGCACTTTTCCAGTATCTACTGGGATGTCTTTTTTCATAAATCTTGGCTGGAGCTTGATGAGCCATTTGAATTTATAGACTCAAGTCCTGACTTTTAAGCTCAGAAAATTTGTTTCTGATATTTATCTAATTATTGCCTTTCCTCCATCAATTCCTTTTCTCTTTTTGGCTTTCCTGTTACTCACATGTTATGTTTCCTAGATCCCTTTTCTCTTGATTTCCATCCCTTTACATTTCTGGCTCTGTGCTTTTAGATTCTTCCACTTGACTGACCAGGCTACTAATCAAGTCTCAGGAATGATCATCACCTCCTTTAATTCATTTTACTGGAAACACGTGATTGGAAAATCATACATTTCATCTCTAGGAAGTCATTTTATCTTGCATTTAAATCCCCTTGTGTGCTCTTAACTATTTTTTGTCAGTTTGTCATCTGTCTCCAGCTACTGCTGTATTGCATTAATCCTGTGTCCTATCTGTTCTCATGGACTATCCTCTCTTTGGCTGTGATGGCATTATTTCTCTTTGTCACATCACTGCGGCTCAGGTCTGACTGTTGGAGGATGCATGTGGCATCCAGGGCCCTGCCAAGGCACCAGGAGGAAGGACTTTATGCTCCAGTCTCCTTACACTCTCCCAGCCTCCCAAACAGGGAAGACTCAGCTCAAGTGTTCATTTTCTCCTTGGTCTCTTATGGGAAATGCGCGCGCGCGCGCGCACACACACACACACACAGAGTCACACACATACAATGGGGTGAGGGACATTTTCAATCTTCCTCCCAGGAGTCCCTCAACCTCTGTAGATCAAGCTCTATATAGTATCCCATGCATTCTGATCCTCTCCTATGACCCATCGATGCCTGCCTTTATTACCAGCCCAGCCCAGTCCAAGAAGAAACCCCTCACCTGTTGTCTTTCACCCTTAACTTCCACACAGTTCAGGGCTTCACCTGCACTGAGTGCTCGGGCTGGCTCTAGGAATGGTCTGGGTCAGGAGAGGCAGGGTAGAATGGAAAATAGCACGAGAGTGAGCCATTTTACCTTGCTATCTCCCCAGAATCTTCACCAACTGTAATTCCTGGATTTCTTTTTCAAATACTTATCCAGATGGGAAATGTGGGAATTTGTGACAAAAGCTTAACTAGGGGGAGGAAGATGGCAGTCCTCATCATGTTTGGTGACTATTATGTAAAGATACTATCAAACTGATATTTATCTCTAAGTTCATAACTTTTTGAAATTCACTTTTTAAAAAAATTCTCCTATCTGCATATTCTTTTGTTTTCTTTCTTCTATACCCCTAGGAACACATAAACTGGACACCCAAGAATACCAGAATCATTTTACCTTTTTTCTTGGCTATCTTGCCTAAATAAGACCTGTCAAGTTCTACTTTTTATATCAGAGAGTTGTACTAGTTAGCACATATCAGTTATACCAAAAAGCCACTAGATAAGAATTCTTCATATTTTTCTATTTTTTTTATATTTTTTTTTATATTTTTCTATTTCAAAAATATTCATATATACTTTTAGAAACTTGGATGGTTCGTGGTCTTCACTATTTGGGTCTTAGGCTATTTTGGGTCTTCTTATCCAGTTTTTCATGATATAAGTCTTCTATTTAAATTTTAAATTTATTAGTAACCCATTTTACCTAACTATCCTTTGCCCTTCCTGCATCATGTGTAGTAGATTGTTTGGACACAAATAGGACTATAATAATTCTCCACAGCCCTTTGCAGTGGGACTTTCCTTCATCCCATCAACAGGTAGAAGAATCTGCTTCCCCACCCCTGAGATCTAGGCTGGCCTTGTGACTTGCTTTGACTAACAAAATAAGGTTGTCCCCTTGGAACCGTGGCATGGCTATGTGAAGAAGCCCAGGCTAGTCTCCCTGAAGACGACAAACCCAGACAAAAGGCAGCACCAATATCAACATCACCCATGTGAATGAGACCATCACAGAATAACCAGTCTCTTGGGGATACCTGGGTAGCTCAGGGATTGAGTGTCTCCCTTCAGCTCAGGTCATCATCCTGGGGTCCTGGTATTGAGTCCTGCATCGGGCTTCCCGCGGGGAGCCTGCTTCTCCCTCTGCCTCTGCCTCTGTCTCTGTGTGTTTCTCATGAATAAATAAATAAAATCTTAAAAAAAAAAAAAAAACAAAAAAAACAACCGGTCTCTGTTGAACTCTCAGTGATTATAGCCATTTGAATGAATGATCCCAAGACAAATCAGCCAAATAATCATCCCTACTTAACCCAGTAGAATATACTGAATCCTGAGCAAGTAAAATGGCTGTTATATTAGCCACCATGTTTTGAAGTAGTTCGCTTTACAATAGGTAACCAACATACCATGCCAAACTAGCCCTTTCTGACCTAATCCAAAACTAATCTCTGTCCAAAGAAATTATTTTCTTCATTTATTATGGCCATCATTCCTACCTAGAAGACTTGGACTTTCTTACTTACTCTGAAGCTGCCTAACCCTACAGTTCTTGCAATTCTTGTTTGTGTTAAAAAAATTCTTGGTCATAAAACAGTTCACATATTTTTTCTATATATAAACTCATAATTTTTATTATCATAGCTTCTGTTAATAGAATCTAAGAAGCTCAAAATTTTTTAGAAATATTACATAACCTTCATAACAGTGAAGGGCAATTATATATCCCGACTTAATAGATGGAAAAAAAAGCTTACCTTCTATGGGCATTTACACAAGATGCCATAAGTCAGGACAAAGGGAACTCAAAAAACAAGCTTCACTGTGATCCTATTTTTTACCCATCTGAGGCTCTGTCCTATATATCACTCTGCTGTCTGTCTGAGTTAATTTTCTACATCTCAGGGGGAGTTCAGGTTCTTCCAAAGTGTTTCTCACACAGGTTTCATTTAACCTGAATCATGCTCCCAGAGTCCATCAACCATTTTAATTTGGCACCAATAGGACAGGTTATATTTTTTCCCCTTATGAAACAGCAACACCTGCCAAGTTTCAACTCCCATTTCCTGGATCCTCCTCCCACCGTGGAAAATAAACATTATTAACATTGCTTTCTACATGATGAGCCAAGATATTTTAAAGGGCTCTCTAACAACAACAACAAAAAAAGATATAGACTAAAGGACCATTATTTCCATGATCCATGGTTTCTGTTTTTAGAACTGGTGCTAACAATTTGCTTCTGTCTTTAATTTCTTTCTTTTTTTTTTTAATTTTTGCAAATGGACTGTCACTCTTCAAACACTGAAACGTTGTCATTTAATGAGCGCTGCTTTTTATGACAGCCTATATTGTTTAATAATTCTATCCCCCAACATATAGGTGAGATTTGGGCACTAGAGCATCATTCTTCTTTGTGAATGATCAAGACAGAACATTGGTTTTGGAGCTTTATTTAAGATTTATTTATTTGTTTGAGAGAGAGCAGAGAGGGAGACAAACAGACTCCTCGCTGAGTACACGACTGACATGTGGCTTGATCCCAGGACTCTGCGAGTCAAGAGTTGGATACTTAACCGACTGAGTCACTCAGGTACCCCAAGAACACTGGTTTTTAAACTTAGCTACTGATATATGATACACACTTGCCATCTCTCTAATGACAAGTCTCTCATTCACAAAAACCAAATCTTAGCGTCTGTAGTACTTGAATCTCAAATTAAGCTGAAACCATACATGTGGCATTTTACCCTCAAGAAAGTCCAGTTTTTTCATCTAGATATTTGTAATTTGGCTTCCAGTTAAAGTATGAGAAAGTCTCGTTACCATCAATAATTACTAATCACCAATATTATGCTGGTCTCAGCCCCAGTTATAGTTCTCCCTTGGGAAACATTAGCAATATTTGAACTTTCTTCTATAGCACAATAGTCTCAGAGTTCAGGTTTTTGCCATTACGGCTTTTCTTTAAAAACAATCTTTCTTATTATAATAGAAGGCTATAACTTAGAAAGTCCTAAAAGAATAGGCTCAACAGATGGCAAGCACTCATTTTCAAAGGATTGACAGCTGACTTTAAATGAATTTAAGCTGCAACATCAATAACCTTTAATGGTTGTTTGGCAGCATACTGAGAATTCCAGAAAGATTCAAAGACTCAAAGATTAAAACTCTTATTTTACCCCTTCTCCAAGACCAAGCAAATTAATTTGATAGGGAATCATAATCTATTAGAATACAACCAAATTAATGACCTAGAATTCCAGGCCATTAATTTTGGATGAGAAGCCGCCATTTATACACATGGAGACATTAATGATGCATCCTTTGATGCTAACAATCTTACGATGCTACAATGAATGTCCAACAACAGGAGGAAAAGATAGGTACTCCTCACCCTATGCATGCTAGGAGCATGACCGTCACTTTCAGGCAGTCCAAAATGGAAACACAGGGATCTGGAATCAGGAGACCTAGATTTGTGGGCTGGCTCTATAAAGTGACGGGTTATGTGATCTTGAGCTAAGAGACCAAGAACACTGCCTCTCACAAGGTTGTCGTAAGGATTCAATGAAATCATACAGGCATAAATATTTTGCATAAACAAGCACTATATGGATGCTATTTGGAATGTAGAAGTAACATATCCATTGATATTTTTAAAGTACTTCAGCATTCTCAATTGGTAGTACATCTAAGATTCCACATTGAACACAGTACCAAAAGCTACCCAGGTTTTCTATCTATAGACAGAGCGCATTGCAAGTCAAGTATAACCTACCAATTTTGCAATAACATAGTAACCTCTACTACCTGATGAGTTGAAAGAGAAATTTCGTTATGTTTTTCTTATTTATCCTATCTATACGGGGTATTAACAAATAATGAATAAATCTTATAAGTTCAAATTGTTTGCTTTGTACCTTCCTCTATACTTAGAAGTAGCAAAGGTATGATTTAAGATCAAGAGTTATTAGGAATACAGGCTGAAAATTACATTCTTAAAAGTGACTGAATCCTTTCCCATTATAACCAATCTCTTCGCTATTAATGCCTTCCTCCATAATTTCCCTTGACCAAGGCTTTATAAAATTCTCTAACCATATCAAGAAAGAATAAAATGTCTAAAAAAATTGAAATAGATGGCTTTGTATCATTTCTGTAATTTCAAACTTAGGTGGAAGTAGCTTAATTATTGTGCTGCCAATTTCACCAAATGAAACTAATATTATACACACATACACGCAAATATTCCCTTCTTCCAAACTAACATAGCCACTTTTCTTTTAGAACACAGAATATACCTACAGATAAAAAATTATGCAGTTATACTCTTGAAACCATTCTGAAAGTCAAAGACTTCCAATATATTTCCATCAGTATATTAGTAATTAATAGAAAAGTTGTATCGATTGCTATGGAAACTCACTCACAAGAGCAACAGTTGGATTTAATTTGGGATAGACTCCATGAAGTAGCTCTCTTTTGACTCTTATCTCTTTCATTTAATCTTTGAACAAGTATTTTCCTAATGCTTATTTTGTGTTGGGCTAGATGGTAGATGCTAGGGATGCAAAGACAAATAAGGCAAGATTTCTTTTTTTTTTTAAGATTTTTATTTATTCATGAGAGACACAGAGAGAGAGAGAGAGAGAGGCAAAGACACAGGCAGAGGGAGAAGCAGGCTCCATGCAAGGAGCCTGACGTGGGACTCGATCCCGGGACTCCAGGATCATGCCCTGGGCTGAAGGCAGGTGCTAAACCACTGAGCCACCCAGGGATCCCCTGAAAGCAGAAGCTGATTACAAAGGTAAATGGATCCTTTTCTGCCTTCATCTTGTTTCACCTCTCAATAGCTTTCTACCCAGAGACCAACACCCCCTTTCTCCTGAAACCCTCTCTTCTCATTGTTTCAGTGCTGTAACACTGTTCCAGCTCTCTTCCTGATCACTCTTTCTCAATGTTCTCTCCCAGCTCCCCTTCTATCAAATCTCTAAATGCTGGAGCATCCTAGTACTTGGCCTTGAGCTACACTGTTCCTTCTCTGTTTGCAATCTTTCCCTTGGATTGCCTCATCTACTCCAACAGCTTTAAATACCAACTGACACCTCCCCCAGTTTTGTGTTTACAGCTCATACCTTTCTTCTGAGTTCCAGACTGTCTATTGAAAAGCACTATTTGTATTCTTATAAATATTTCAAATTTGGGACTCTGGGAGGCTCAGTCAGTTAAGCATCCAACTCTTGATTTCAGCGTCGGGTCCTGACCTCACTTGTGAGATTGAGCCCCACATGGGGCTCCACGCTCAGCAGGGAATCTGCTTGGCTTTATCATTTTTCCTCTGCCTTTCCCACCCTTCCCCCCGCTTTTACACTCTTTCTCTCTTTCTAAAATAAATAAATAAATCTTTAAAAATACTTCAAACTTATTGTAAGTCTAAGACCAGTCTTAGTCTTCACCTCTAATTCTCACTCAACAGTTTCCCCATCATTACAAACAATACCACCATTCTCCTAATTTTTCAGGCTAACAGTGACTTCAGCTGAGAGTTATCTTTGATTCCACACTGTCTTATCTTCACACCCAATCCATTACCAAGTCAAGTCAATTCTGCTTCCAGAGTATGCCTCTAATCTACCTTCATCTGACCTTCATCCTTGTCCACTATAAAACTGCCTCCTAAGTAATCATCCTGCTTCCAAGTGTTCCCTACTACCAACTGTTTTCTTTGCAATAGCCAAAAGTGAACTTCTTAAAATATAAATTAGATTATATCTATTGCCTGCTCGATAGTTTTCTTTTAAGTACAGATTGAAATCCAAACGCCATATAGCAAGGCAGTATGGAGTTTAGAATACAGTCCCTCCTTGAACCCCAGTCCACACTGCCTTCTATCACATGCACCTTTGTTAAGTTCTATGAACACTCCAAGCTCTTTCCTGCTTAGGATGGGGAATGTCCTTGCCACACTCATTCTCTTTCACAGAGCTCAACTTCAGGATAGTCTTCAAGGGGCACCTTCCTAATTACCTCATTTTAAAAATTCCTTTCCATTTATTTTCTATTATAATATCATTTTCTATCTTTGACAGTCTTCCACAAGCCCAATTTGACTAATTAATTTGTCAGCTCTCAACCTCCACTACTAGAATGTAATTTCTAAGAATAGAAAAGCCTTTGACACATTGTTTACCACTGTAGCACAAGCACCTATCAGAAGCCAGCACAGAGTAATTACCTGCCTAATAGATAAATATATTAAATTGTCTCCAAGATTCCTCCTCTCTCCATTTATGATAGTGCACCGTACCTGGCTAAGTGTGGTGCAGTCAGCACTTTGTCTTGATATTCTTAAATGCTATACATTTTTTATCTAGATTTTTAAATTTTAAATCTAATACCCCATAATTTCCATATAGAAATATAGAATCTGATCAGCTGAACTTCTCAAAAATCTATAACTATAAAATAAAATATGTATGTCAAAATATTCATAAATCATAGCAACTAGGAAGCCCTAATATATGTTGAACAAATGAATGAATCTCTTTATCTTTACTACCAAAAATCAGTTTTCATACATATTTGTCTACCAGTTTCAGGTGTGGGCTCATCAAAGACATGGATTCATAAAATCTGTAGGACACAATTCCTCTGGGATTGTTTCTCTGTAAATGTCCAGACATCAACCTGAGAAGGTATATGTTGTCTTTAATTTTCTCTAAACACACCCTTATATACTAAGCAAAACAGTCATCACTACTATATCTAAATACAGCTTTCTCAAAATTATTATAGACATAAGAAAAGCTAAAAATATTATTTTTAGCACAAAATTATTTTTGTACTATTACTCTAAAATAAAAACAAAGTGACAAAAATATTTTTCCTTTTCATCTCTCCCCAAAGTGTTTTGCTCACTTCCCATAATTCTAAAGAATATATCATCTCTTCTCCAGCATTAAGAAAAATATTTACAACACCTCCTGAAAGGGAATATATTTACAGTTACCAAAGTCCAACTGTGCTCTGACTCAGCAAAATGAGAACAATCTAATTCATGAAATGCTTCAGCTAATAATGAGCAAAAAGATTTATAAAGGGAAAAGAATCACTTTCCAAATCCTACCACATTTACTATATGTCTTAGTCCAAGATTGGCAAGGAGAAAGAGAACTATAGTTAGACTTTATTGCATTTATTTGCCCTAGAAGGCTTTTCTCAAAAGGCCTTTCAGATTCAATCTTAATGAATGTGTCACTCTGCAAAACAGCTACACAATGTAGCATTACTGATTGACATATACTCCATGGTGAAGATTAGGATAAAGTGAAAAGCTACAATGTTTTTCCGATGAGATAAAAGTGATATTTGTACAGGAAAAGAAGCACATTGTTAGGGAAGATAGTTTTATATTTATTACATATTAAGGTTAAGGGATTGTGTTGTGTGACAGACCCATTAAACACTCATGTCCTTAAAAAGCAAAGCCAGAAGAGCACTGCTTTCTTTCTTATCAGCTCAGAAAATAACTGGCTTACAGAAGCTTTTAAGTTATGGGAAAAAATTCCTCTTAATTTTATGGTTGAGAGAAAAATGTAGCTCAGCTGCTGGTCTCTTTAGATGGTCAGAATTAGTCTGGAAAATCTTCATGAAAAGGAGGGAAACGTGCCATGGGACAAGATATGTTAAATACAGAAGTCATAGATGTGTCTAAAGCAAAGGACAGCCAGCAGAGACTGGGCCAACACAGACAGGATGTAGTGGAAGATTAGAACAGATAGCTATTAACAAAAGGAATGCAGTGTGAAGTGCAGAAGCAAAAGAAAGCAAGGATGTACGTAATCATGAAGTGAAGGCTTAATCTCAGAGAGGAGAGCCTTAAAAAGAAGAATAGATTAAAACCTCTAAAGAGAAAGAAAAGAAAGATCCCAGTGCACTCAAGGAAAGAGAAGTCTCCCAACATCCTTCCTGCTTCTTTTTCCAATATAACACACAGCTGGACCCGCCTTTCCACATCCTGGTTGATACTAACTTTATCAACTTTTCCATTAAAGCCAAACTCAACTTAGGACAAAGATGGACTGTCTGTATACCAAGTGTGTCCCCTATATAACTGGTTTGTGATGGCTGAAACTGAGCAATTGGGGCAGAAATATCAAATGTCTCTAAGGATTGCCAAGGATCCAAGATTTGAATGATGACCATGCACACACAAAGAAAGCAGATGAGTGCTTAGTATAGAGAATAACTCAGCACAAGTGTTACACTGTAGCCACAGCTAACAGGGACCCTAAATGAAGGATGTGAAGATCCCTGGAGTTCCCACCATGAACATTTCTAACCACAGGTACAACACTGAGTGGATGCCAGAGGATCATGGAGCCCCCTGTTCTAATGCTTAATAGAGTTTCTCAAAAAAAAAAAAAGAGTTTCTCTGTATTCCTTTACCAACTTTTTCTACTGCCAGATCATATAGCTATATGAGTTATAGAATGAATTATTATTCCACTTACTCATCTGCTCTGTTATGAGCTGAGTATGGTTAAATACACTCACTTTCTGATGTTGTTTTGAAATTGATATTTCACATCATCTTATAATTTGTTTCAGGGTGCCTGAGTGGTTCAGTGGTTGAGTGTCTGCCTTCGGCTCAGGTCATGATCCCGGGGTCCTAGGATCGAGTCCTGCAACAGGCTCCCCAGAGGGAGCCTGCTTCTCCCTCTGCCTGTGTCTCTGCCTCTCTCTGTATGTCTCTCATCAAAAAATAAGTAAAATCTTAAAAAAATAAAAATTAAAAATAAAATAAAAATTTTTAATCTTTTTATAAACCAAATGATTGCTCACAAATTAAATTAAATTAAAATAAATAACAAAGAGCTTATCAAATTCA
The DNA here is from genome assembly GCF_018345385.1 of Vulpes lagopus. NCBI lineage: Eukaryota > Metazoa > Chordata > Mammalia > Carnivora > Canidae > Vulpes > Vulpes lagopus. Next base: position 12,844,709 of record NC_054833.1, read on the forward strand.
ACACCCAAAAAACAAATAATCCAGTTAAGAAATGCGCGGAAGACAGGAATAGACACTTTTCCAAAAAAGGCATCCGGATAGCTAATAGACGCATGAAAAGATGCTCAACATCACTCATTAGGGAAATACAAATCAAAACCATGATGAGATACCACTTCACACTTATCAGAATGGCCAAAATTAACAACACAAGAAACAACAGGTGTTGGCAAGGATACGGAGAAAGGCCCCCAAGAAAGGGAACCCTCTTACACCTGTGGTGTAAATGCAAACTGGTACAGTCACTCTGGAGAACAGCATGGACGTTCCTCAAAATGTGAAAATAGAACCCCCCATGATCCAGCAACTGTGCTACTAGGTATTTACCCAAAGGATACAAAAATACTAATTCAAAGGGGCACATGCACCCTAATATTTGTAGCAGCATTATCAACAATAGCCAAACTATGGAAAGAGCCCAAATGTCCATCAAATCATGAATGGATGGAGACACACACACACACACACACACACACACAGCCAACACAATGGAATATTACTCAGCCATCAAAAAGAAAGAAATCTTGCCATTTGCAGTAATGTAGATGGAGCTAGAGTGTATAATGCTAAGTGAAATAAGTCAGTCAGAGAAAGACAAATACTGTATGATCTCACTCACATGTAGAATTTAAGAAAGAAAACAGGAACATATAGGAAAGGGGGAAAAGGAGAGAGGGAAACAAATCATAAAAGATTCTTAGTTACCGAGAACAAATGGAGGGTTGATGGATGGAGGTGAGTGAGGGATGGGCTAGGTGGGTGATAGGCATTAAGGAGGGCACCTGTTGTGATAAGCACTGGGTATTGTATGTAAATGATGAATCTACTTAATTCTACTCCAAAAACCAATACTGGACTGTATGTTAAAAAAAAAAAAAAACTTACTAAAATTTAAATTAAATAAAAATATAATAAGCTCATCTTCAAAATCTTTCACGGATTAGCCAGCACCCAAGCGGGGTCCATGATGACATGAATACATTTAAAAGGTACCTCTCTTCCCTTGGATTTTATTTTTACTTGCTAGAAAAAGTCAAAGTTGAAACATCTGATATTCCACAATAAATATGGAAATAGAAACATCAGAGCTCAGAATGAGACAGTTATAAAAGTCATCTGCATATGAGGAGTAACTGAAATACTGAAAATAAGACTGGCAAATCATGAGCTTCCCAGGGAAGTTAGAGCAACTTAGAGAGAGAAAAATGCTTAGGATACATAAAAAAGACCTGGGAACATTGTTAACATGCTGGGAAAAGAGAAGAGAAAAAAAGAATCAAAAGGTGAGCAGGAAACAAAGGTTATCCATAAATCCAAGGAAAGAAAGGGTAAAGGGAAGTGTCAAAGTAGCCAGCAGACTGATGGGACAAACAAGAAGAGGAGATCACACATAACCATAAATGTCCCAGAAGACAGACTACAATGGGCCTGGGTAAAAGTTTGGCTGTAGCAGAGAGAAAATACAGACAATGAATTTGAAGAGCTAAAGTAACCAAGAAAAGAACTGAGGAAGGAAATTATCAGAACCAGTTGAGCTAAGTGAAATATAGATGATAAATCAGGAGAGAGCTTTTTGGAATGTACCAGAATTTGAGCTCTTCAAATATGCCCATTTTTCCCTACTTGGCACTAATGAAAAAACATATGGTATTAAATCAAATTTCACATTGTAAGCTAATGAAATAAAGTTGCATTTTGAACTTTCAAATGTCAATTTGGCTCAACAGCGACCCAGCCATGCTAAAAAATAAATACATAAACAAGTATATTAACCCAGATAAAAATACGTAAAACTACAAGAAAGAATCTAATTTTTGAGTTTAAGAAACATTAAATGTTTTCCTTACCTAATAAAACTGTAAAACTGTAGCATCATGGATTTTACAGCTGCAGAAAGAGACCATTGCTTTATTTGATAATCACTACAAGTGAGGCACACACATGCACAGACAAGGCTCTCGCTGCATTGCCAAAGCCTGTGGGCACACGCAGACAAGATATTTTCCCACTGCCTTTCTGAAGCGAGCATGGCCCACCAAGTACACTCTCCAGCTGTCTTGCTCATGCCAGAAGTCATGGGCAATCCACACAGGAGACATCTGGGCACCTGGCCCTGGTGACCAAGAAGGCTGGTGTTCCAGAGCTCCACAGGGATGTAATGATCAGAGAAATAGCTCTTGGCAGGACACCATCTCTAGGGCACCACTACACAGACAACAGAAGGAAACACAACCCTAATCTTCCTGAGGTAAAAAAAAAAAAAAAAAAAAGGCCTATTTACTTTGCCTATAGCTTCAGCCTGAAGGGCAGGCTAGGCCACACATCTAGCAGCTAAGGAACATAGCAGGGAACATAGCAGGGAGACACCATCCTTTGCACAACCCTTTGGCCTTGCTACAGCCATGATTATAGCCCCACAAGACTATATATACTTGCATACTTTAAGAGCTGCTGCCTGAGGGTCTGGCTTCCAAACAGCCTGTATCTAGGTGTTAAACAAGATTCTTCCCCTTGGATCACTGACAGGTCTTGGCACTATCTGAAGCAATGAGGCCCATTAGGAAGTTTTGACAGTCACAAAGGCTTGAAAGACAACCAGGAGCTAAGGCAGGTCTGAACAAGAAGGATCACACCTACAGAAGGCCACACCTTCAAGACTGAGAGAGGTAGATGTTCCACCTAACACACAGAGACAAACACAAAGAGTCAAGCAAAATAAAGAAATAGAAAAACATGTTCCAAACTAAAGAACAAGACAAAACTTCAGAAAAAGCCCTTAATGATACAAAGACAAGAATTTTATCTGATAATTCAAAATGATGGTTAGAAAGATGCTCACTGAACTTGGGAGGAAAATGGATGAACACAATAAGAACCTCAACAAGAAGATAGAAAACAAAAAAGTAACAAACAGAGGTCATAGAGATGAAGAATACGGTAACTGAATGGGGAAATACACTAGAGGGGTTCAACAGCAGTCTGGATGAAGCAGAAAGATGTATCCATAAGCTGGAGAATAAAGCAATGGAACTCATCCAGATAGAGCATCAAAAAAAAAAAAAAAAGAATTTCTAAAAATGAAGATAACTTGGGACACTTGGGTGGCTCAGTGGTTGAATGTCTGCTTTCAGCTCAGGGCATGATCCTGGGCACCTGGGATCAAGTCCTGCATCAGGCTTTAGGCATGGAGCCTGCTTCTCCCTCTGCCTAAGTCTCTGCCTCTTTCTCTGTGTCTCTCATGAATAAATAAATAAAATCTTTTTTTAAAAAAAATTAAGATAACTTAAGAGATATCTGCAACAACAGGTGGAATAAGTCACATATTGGGGTCCCAGAAAAAAAGAACTGAAAAAGGAGCACTTATTTCAAGAAATAATGACTGAAAATTTCCCTAACCTAGGGAAGGAAACAGACCTCCAGATCCAAGAAGCCCAAAAAGTTCCAAATAAGTCGAATCCAAAGACAGCCATAACAAGACACATGAGAATTAAAATGTCAGAAGTTAAAGAGAGTATCTTTAAAGCCTCAAAAGAAAAAAAAAAGTTGTTATGTACAAGGAAAACCCCATAATGCTATCAGATTTCTCCACAGAAACTATGCAGGCCAGAAGAGGGTGGCATGACATATTTAAAGTGCTGAAATGAATACATTTCCAACCAAAAAAACACTACACAGCAAGGCTCTCATTCAAATCTGAAGGAGAGATGAAGAATTTTCCAGACAAGCAAGAACTAGAGGAGTTCATCACTACTAACTCAGCCTTACAAGAAATATCAAAGGGATGTCTTCATGCTGAAAAGAAATGACACTGATAACAAGGGAACACACAAAGGTAAAAGTCTCACCGCAAAAAGTAAATATATAATAAAGGTAGCATATTAACCCCTTATAAAGCTACCATACAAGTTAAAAAGACAAAAGTAGTATAATTAACTAAAACTACAATAATTAGTTAAGGTGTAAAAAATGACATCAAAAGCACCAAACATGGTGCAGGGAGTAAAATATAGAGTTTGAGAATGTGTTCAAATTTCAGTTGTTATCAACTCAAAACAGACTGTTATATACATAGGAAGTTATAAGTGAACTTTCTTATAAACCACAAAGCAAAAACTTATAATAAATACACAAAAGAAAAAATGGGAAAGAAAATGAAACATAAAACTAAAGGAAGTCATCAAACCACAAGGGAAGAAGAATGGAGAGAAACTACAAAACAGCCTGAAAACAGTTAACAAAATGGAAGTATTATTTTAAATGAAAACAGATTAAATTCTCCAACCAAAAAACATGGAATGGTTAAATGAGTAATAAAACTAGATCCATCTATATTTTGCCTACAAGAGATCACTTCAGAAGTAAGGACACAGACTGAAAGTGATGGCATAAAAAAAAAAAATACCCCATGCAAAGGGAAATGAAATGAAACCTGGTATACATACACACTCATAAAGACAAAATAAACTTTAAAACAAAGTCTATAATAAAAGATAAAGAAGGGTACTACATTATGATAAAGGAGTCAATCCAGCAAGAAGACATAACATTTATAAATATATATGCACCCAACTTAGGAGCACAAAAATATATAAAATATATAAAGCAAATATTATTTTTTATAAAGCAAATATTAAAAGGTAATACAGTAACATTAGGAAATTTAAACACCATACAAACTCACATCAGTGGATAGATCATCCAGACATAAAATCAATAAGGAAACCATGGTTTTAAATGACATTAGGCCAGATGGACTTAATAGATATATACAGCACATTCATCCAAAAGCAGAAGAATACATATTCTTCTCAAGTATACATGGAATATTCTCTGGGATAGATCACATGGTTGGCCACATAACAAGTCTCAATAAATTCAAGAAGACTGAAATCAGATCAAGTATCATTTCTGATCACAATGGTATGAACCTAGAAATCAATTACAAGAAGAAAACTGGAAAAACTATAAATATGTGGAGATTAAACAACTGGTCATAGAACAACTACTAGGTCATAGAAGAAATCAAAGAAAAAATAAAAAAATATCTAGCGACTAACATAAAAGAAATACAATACACTAAAATAGATGAGATGCAGCAAAAGTGGTTATCACTTTTGTTTTTTTTTTTAATTTTTATTTATTTATGATAGTCACAGAGAGAGAGAGAGACAGAGAGAGAGAGAGAGAGAGGCAGAGACACAGGCAGAGGGAAAAGCAGGCTCCATGCACTGGGAGCCCGATGTGGGATTCGATCCTGGGTCTCCAGGATCACGCCCTGGGCCAAAGGCAGGCGCCAAACCGCTGCGCCACCCAGGGATCCCTGGTTATCACTTTTGATAGTTCATAGCAATATGGCCCACCTCAAGAAATAACAGAAATCTCAAACAATTTACTTTTACACTTAAAAAATACCTTTAAAAAGAAGAAATAAAGCCCAAAGTTAGTAAAAAGAAGAAAAAATATATAAAGAAATAAAGATCAGAACAGAAATAAATTAAGACAAAGAAATAAAAAAGATCAATGAAGCTAGGAGCTGATTCTTTGAAAAGATTAACAAAATTAACAAGCCTTTAGCTACACTCACCAAAAAGAGGGTTCAAATAAATAAAATGAGAAATGAAAAAGATGTTACAATTGATACCACAGAAATACAAAGGATCACAAGAGATCTGTGAACAATTACATACCAGCAAATTGAACAATCTAGAAAAAATAGATAAATCCCTAGACTTTACAATCTTCCAAGACTAACTCATAAAGAAATAGAAAATCTGAATAGACAGATTACTCATAAGAAGATTGAATCAGTAATCAAAAACTCCAAAGATAAAAGTCCAAGGCCAGATGGCTTCATGAGTGAATTCCACCAAATACTCAAAGATTTAATACCGATCTGTCTCAAACGCTCCCAAAAAAATTATGAGGAGAGAAACTTTCCAAACTCATTTTATGAAGTCAGCATACCAAAACCACACAAGGACACCACACATGCACACAAACACAACACACGCAAAATTATAGTCCAATATCCCTAATGAACATACGTGCAAAAATCCTCAACAAAATACTAGCAAACTGAACTCAACAATACATTAATAGGAGCATACACCATACTCAAGTGGGATTTACTCCAGCAATGCCAGGATAGTTCAACATCTGCAAATCAATTAATGTGATATACCGCATTAACAAAATTAAAGATAAATATCACATAATCATCTCAATAGATAGAAAAAGCACTTGACAAAAACTCAACATCAATTTACCATAAAAACTCTCAACAAAGCAGGCACAGAAGGAATATACCTAAGGCCATATATGACAAAATCAGAGCTAATATCACATTCAACAGTGAAAACCTAAAGGCTTTTCCTCTAAGATTATGAACAAGACAAACACACCCACTATCCCCACTGTTATTCACCATGGTGTTAGAAATCCTAGCCACACCAATTAGGCAAGAAAAAGAAATTAAAGGCATGAAAATTGTAAAGAAAGGAGTAAAACTGTTACTATTTGTAGATGACATACTATATATAGAAAACTCTACAGACTCCATAAAAAAAAAAACTGTTCGGATAAATGAATTCAGTAAACTTCCAAGATACAAAATTGTTATACAAATATGTGTTGTATTGTTTGTATGCACTAATAATAAGCTATCAGAAAAAGAAATTTAAAAATCCCATTTACAATCACATCAAAAAGAATTAAGAGCCCATAAATAAAATATGCTTATATGGACAATTAATTTATGACAAAGACAAGAATATACAAATATATAAAGGACAGTCTCCAATAAATGATGTTGGGAAAACCAGACAGCTACATGCAAAATAATGAAACTGGGCCATTACGTTATACCATATATACAAAAAAAAAAAAAAAATCAACTCAAAATGGACTAAAGGCTTGAAGGAAAGACCTGAAACCATAAAATTCCTAGAATAAAACCTAGGCAGCAAGCTCCTTGACATTGGTCTTATGATGTTTTTTTGTTTGATTTTTGTTTTTTAAGAGAAACGCTTTTACAATCCTGAGGTCTTTTATTGTCTTTACAGTTATCATGCCATGAATTCATAGGGAATGGGTTCCAGCAGTTCAGGCTCCTTTCCATTGGTTCTCACAAAGTGTGCTTCTCTGGGTGGGGCAGGCTGGCGCTTCAGTTGGACCCAAGTACCTTTCTCTTTGGCTTCCTCTTTTTCTGATCATTTTCCTTCACACGCTTCAGTAAGCTATCTCGGCTCTTTGAGTGTTTAATATGCTCAATGCGGACATTAATTCTCTGGGCAAGAATCTTGCCCTTAACTTGTTTGTTTACAACAATGCCAACAGCATGCTGAGTAACATTGTAGACTCTTCTAGTTTTGCCATGGTAACATTTGTGGGGCATTCCTTTTTGAACAGTGCCCATTCCCTTGATGTCCACAATATCACCTTTCTTATAGATTCGTATGTATGTGGCCAAAGGAACAACTCCATGTTTTCTAAAAGGCCTAGAGAACATATAGCAGGTACCTCACCTCTTTCCCTTTGTGTTGGTCATTTTGGCGAATTACTGGAAGATGGAGGTTCCCTTATGATGTTTTTTTGGAAGATCTGACTCCAAAGGCAAGCAGGGCACCTGGGTGGCTCAGTCAGTTGGACATCTGCCTTTGGCTCAGGTCATGATCACAGGGTCCTGGGATTGAGCCCCACATCGGGCTCCCTGCTCAGCAGGGGACCCTGCTTCTCCCTCTCCCACTGCCTGCCATTCCCCCCTGCTTGTGCTCTCTCTGTTAAATAAATAAATAAATAAATAAACAAACAAACAAATAAAATCTTTTACAAAAGAAGAAAAAAGGCAAGCAAACATAAGACTATCAAACTAAAAAGCTCTGATAGTGAAGGAAACCATCAATAAGATGAAAGAAAGGACCACCTACTGAATGAGGGAAGATATTTGCAAATCTTGTATCTAATAAGGGGTAAATATCCAAAGTACATTAAAAAAACATATGACCCAATTACAAAAACAAAACAAAAAAGCCCAAAGAATCCAATTTAAAAATGGGCAGAAGATCTGGATACACATTTTTCCAAAAAAAGACACAGATGGATAACAAGCACATGAAAAGATGCACAATATCACCAATCATGGAAATGCAATGAGATACCACCTCACACCAGACAAAATGGCAAGTATCATAGAGACAAGAAATACCAATTGTTGGTGAGGATGTAGAGAAAATGTAATCCTTGTTCACTGTTGGTGGGGATGTAAATTGGTGCAGCCACTATGGAAAACAGTATGGAGGCTCTTCAAAAAATTAAAAACAGAGCTACCATATGATCCAGCAATTCCACTATCTATCTACTTGCATCTATCTGAAAAAAATGAAAACACTAGTTCAAAAAGATACATGCAGCCCTATGTTCCCTGTAGCATTATATACAATAGCCAAGATATGGAAACAATCTCTGTGCCTATCTGTGGATGAATGAATAAAGATGTCTCTCACACACACACACACACACAGGAATACTACTGAGCCATAAAAAAGAATGAAATGTGACAACATGGATGTACCTCGAGGTACACAACTACACTAAGTGAAATAAGACAAATGCCACATGATTTCACTTATGTTGAACTCTATAAAATAAATAAAACAAAACCCAGACTCAGAGATACAGAGATAGGTGGCTGCCTGAGGGGAAAGCTGTTGAAGATGGGGATGAAATGGCTAAAGGGGATTAAGCAGTACAAACCTTCAGTTATAAAATCAACAAGTCATGGGGATGTAATGTGCATCCTGGGTATACAGTCAAGAACACTGTATTAACTTTGTAAGGTAACAGGTGGTAAGAGGACTCATCATAATAACCATTTTTGCAATGTACACAAATGTCAGATCACTGTTGTACACCTGAAACTAACATACTACTTACTGTATGTTAATTATACCTCAATTAAAAAAAAAAAAACTACAACAGACATTCTGCTATGGAGCTAATGGTGCCTCTGAAGTTTCACGTGGCTGCAGTGTGACACTAACAGCCACACGGCCTATGTCTAGGAAGGCTGAAATATCAAATACGTTTAATATCCATAATTTCATGATGATTCTTAAACCAAACTGATTACCTTTGGAGGATGCTAAGAAACCAACTCCTTATTCTGAAAGTAGATAATAAACAAAGGGAAAGACTCGAGCATTTATCCTGCCCTTCCTCTACAAATAGTTCCTTAGAGTAAATCAATAATGGATGAAGTAAAATTCTTCACTACAGAAGCACTTCAATTAATAAACAAAGAATGATAGAATTAGTATATTATTTTGCAACCCCGAATTTTGAAACAACCGGTGTAGGTCAGGAGTTGGCAAACAATGGCTAGCGAGCCAAATCTACGATGGCAAATACAGTTTTACAGGAACACAACCATGCCCATCACTTACGTATTCCCCAAAGCTGCTGGCCCACCACGATGACAGAGACCACATGGTCTGCAAAAGCTGAAAACATGCACTACCCAGCCCCTTACAGAGAAAGTCTGCTAATCCGTGATCTTGACAATAATTATCAACAGTTGCTAAAACCATTAGGCAAGAAGCAGATGACAATGTTTATAATGCAGGCATCAGGCTGACAACAGCTGTGCTCACTGTTCAAACTTCACCTCACAAAGGTGGGGGACAAGGTATTATGTGCCCCTGATGCCATGCGTTAGAAAGCACATACCCCACCTCTGAAGTCCTGCCAAAAAATTAAAAATATGATCAAGCCTTTGTTTCTAATTACCAGTTTACAAGAAATATAGCAAATAGAAAAACAAATTAAACGACACCATGGGGAAACAATTAGTAAAAATTCACACTGTGAGAAATTCTACAGGCAAAGGATCTGGTTTCTTCAATAAATAAACTGTAAGGAAAAGTAAAAGGTGAACCTATAGATTAAAAAGTCCTAAGGGAGGACACCTGGGTGGCTCAGTCGGTTAAGTGTCTACCTTCAGCTCAGGTCATGACCCCCAAGGTTCTGGGATTGAGTCCTGCTAAACAGGGGGTCTGCTTCCCCCTCTATCCCCACCCCCTGCTTGTGTTTTCTCTCCCTCCCTCCCTCTCTCTCTCTCAAATAAATAATATCTTAAAAAAATTTTTGTAATAAAAAACATGCCCTAAGAGATTTGAACCCACAACTATATGGTTAATCAATCTCTAAAAAAGCAGGAAAGACTATCCAATGGAAAAAAGATGGTCTCTTCAAAAATCGGTGTTGGGAAAACTGGACAGCAACATGCAAAAGAAAGAAACGGGAACATTTTCTTACACCATACCAAAAATAAATTCAAAATGGATTAAAGACCCTAACTGTGAGACATGGAACCATAAAAATCCTAAAGGAAAACATAGGCAGTAACCTCTTTGACATTAGCTGTAACAAATTTCTACATATGTGTCCTGAGGGAAGGGAAACAAAAGCAAAAATTAACTACTAGGACTTCAAGATAAAAAGCCTCTGCACAGCAAAGGAAACAATCAACAAAATGACAAGGCAACCTATGGAATGGGAGAAGATATTACCAAATGACATATGGATATGTTAGTATCCAAAGCATATAAAAAACTTAATAAAATTCAACACCCCAAAAAACGAGTAATCCAACTAAAAAATGAGAAGAATGAATGGATATTTTTCCAAAGGAGACATATGTGACCAACAGACTCATGAAAAGATGTTCAACATCACTCATCATCGGGGAAATGCAATCAGAACCACAATGAAGGGACACCTGGGTGGCTCAGTAGTTAAGCACTTGCCTTCAGCTCAGGGTGTGATCCTGGGGTCCTGGGATTGAGTCCCACATCGGGCTCCCTGTATGGAGCCTGCTTCTCCCTCTGCCTGTGTGTCTGCCTCTCTTTCTCTATGTCTCTCATGAATAAATAGATAAAATATTAAAAAAAAAAAAAAGAACCACAATGAAACATCACCTCATGACTGTCCAAATGACTAAAATCAACAATGCAAGAAACAGCAGGTGTTGGTAAGGCTGTGGAGAAAGGGGAACCCTCTTGCACTGGTGGTGGGAATGCAAACTGGTGCAGCCATTCTGGAAAACAGTACGGAAGTTCCTCCAAAAGTTAAAAATAAAACGACCCTAGTATCCTGCAACTGTACTAGTTAGGAAATTTACCAAAGAATACAAAAATACTAATTCAAAGGGCAACACACACCCTGAGGTTTACAGCAGCATTATCTGCAATAGCCAAACTCTGGAAACAGTCCAAGTGTCCATCAACTTATGAATGGATAAAGGAGATGTGGTGTATAAATACAATGGAATATTAATCAGCCATGAAAAAGAATGAAATCTTGCCATTTGCAATGACATGGATGGAGCTAGAGAGCATAATGCTAAGTAAAATAAGTCCATCAGAGAAAGACAAATACTATATGATTTCACTTGTATGTAAATTTAAGAAGCAAAACAAACAAGCGAAGGGGAAAAGAGAGAGGCAAACCAAGAAACAGATTCTTAACTATAGAGAACAAACTGATGGTCACCAGAGGGGAGGCGGATGGGGATGGGGGAAATAGGTGATGGGGATTAAGGAGGGCACTGGTCGTGATGGGGATTAAGGAGGGCATGGTGTTGTATGGAACTGCTGAATCACTGTATCATACACCTGAGACTAATATTACATTATATGTTAACCAACTAGAATTTAAATAAAAACTTTTTTAAAAGTCCTAAGAGATTTATCAACTAAATCATGTATAGTCCTTATTTGGATTCTGATTCTATCATAACCAACTGGACAACAAATTTAACAAGACAATGGAAAATCTGAGTACTAATCCAATATTTGATAGCAGTAAGGAATTACTGTGCTATTTCCTGGTGTGTTAATAGTGTTGTGATTGGACTTTTTAAACAGCCCAGTCTCTTTACTGTTTTAAAGGCACATACTGAATGTATCCACAGATGAAATAATATGACATCTGGGCTTTGTGTAGAACAATCCAGTGGGGAGGGGGAGAGATAAATGAAGCAAGATTGGCCATATGTTGATCATTGTTAAGGCTGAGTAATTAGTAAAAAGGGATTAATTCTGCCATTTTTTTCTACTTTTGAATATGTTTAAACTTTTTCATAATAAAAAGATAAGAATTAATACAACTAAGAAAGCTTTCTGTCTTTACTTCCAACATATGTGTTCATGGATATTTTGTTTCCTCCCCTGTCCATCCACCATGTCTATCTGTTCACACCAAATATTTATCGAATACTTACTACACATGGTCCCTGTGCTAGGCGCTGGCAATGACCTTCCCTCCCATGATCTACAATGTAGAGGTGGAGCCCAATGAGTAACTCAGCTATTATACAACTGAGGATAAACGCTTCAAGAGAAGGACCCAAAGTATGGGAAGGGAACAATGCAAAGGAGGTAGAGCTACACGTTTCTGCATTCCTCATTCCTACCCCTTAATGTTATCTTGTGGTGGTAGTCTATCCTGATTTTCTACTTTCCTCTTCTAAGGACTAGTTTGCCTTTCTCTGAGTGGTCCTGACTTACCCCATCTTATAACCCAGGGTTTCCTACTGCCTATTCCATTACTCCATGAAAGTGAAAGACTAGATTCCACCTCCGTCCTGTCTCCCATAAACCCCTTACATCTGTAGGGATGGACTCTCATAAGCCCACACTTCTATCTCTGCTCTCTGCTGTCCTAATTCCATCATGCTCACTGGTCATTAACAACCACACACACTCACACTCAGTGCAGTGCTAACCTCTCTCTTCACATCTTCACTAGTAACTCACCTGCCCACTGTGTGACTCAATGGCATCAAGAGTCCCCCAAGGTTTCCATGTCCAGGGATCCCCTCACCAGAATAAAAGGGACACCAGAAAGGCAGAGGAAAAGTGGGACCAAATCAAACTGAGAAGCTTCCGCAAAGCAGAGGAAACAATTAACAGAGTGAAAGACAACCTGCAATATGGGAGACAATGTTGGTAAACCATGTGTCTGATGAGGAGTTAATACACAAAATGTATTAGGAACTCCTCCTACTACTCAATAGCAAAAAACGTATAAGCTGACTAAAATATAGGCTAAGGATTTAGATAAGCACATTCCCAAAGAAGACATACAAACAGCCAACAGGTATATGAAAAAGTGTTCAGTTTTGCCCATCAAGGAAAAAGGCAAATCAAAACCATAATGAGATACCACTTCACAACTGTCATGTTAACTAGTATCAAAAATCAGAAAATATCAATAAGGCAAATGGCAATAAGGATGTGAAGAAATTGGAATTCCTGCACACTGTGGGTAGGAATGCAAAATGGTGTGGCCATAATGAAAAACATGCAGGATCCTCAGAAAATTAAAATTAGAACTACCTGGGTGGCATCATCAGTTAAGTGTCTGACTCTTGGTTTCAGCTCAGGTCATGATCTCAGGGTTGTGAAATCGAGCCCTGCTTGGGGTCCACACTCACTGCAGTCTACTTGGGATTCTCTCTCCCTTTCCCTCTGCCCCTCCTGCTCCTGTGCGCTCGCTCTCTCTCTCTCTAATAAATAAATAAATCTTAAAAAAAAAAAAAACAGAACTACCATATTATCCAGCAATCCTATTTCTGGGAATTCATCCAGAATTGAAATCGAGATCTTGAAGAGATATGAGCACCCTATGTTCACTGCAATACCACTCACACACAGTAGCCAAGATGTGGAAACAGCCTAAATGTCTATTGACAGATGAATGGATAAAGAAGTGGTAGAGAGAGAGAGAGAGAGAAAGAGAGAAAGAGAGAGAGAGAGAAATACTACTCAGCCACCCCCAAAAAGGGAAATTCTACCATTTTCAACAACATAGATGAATCTTTGGGACATTATATTGAGTAAAGTAAACCACATTATATTAAGTGAAATAAACTAATCACATAAAGGCAAGTGCTGCAGGATTCCACTTAAATGAATGTCTAAAGTAGACAAATTCTTGGAATCAGAGTGGAATAGCAGGGAGAGGGAAATGAAGACTTACTAATCAACAGGCATATGCTAGAAAGCAAGACGAGTGAGCTTCCGAGATTGGCTGAACAACACTGAACCTTTAGCCAACAAAATGGCATTGTACACTTAAAAATTTGTAAGGGAGGTAAAAGTCCTGTTTAGTGTTCTTACTACAATCTTTTAGTGGGTTATTTTAGCCCAAAAATAGGAGAGGGAAACTGTTAAAATGAAAATTCACCCACAGCAATGATAGAGGTTAAACAACACGGGAGGAAAAAAAACCCAACTTACTGTTTAATACCCCAAACAGCATAAATTAATGTTTGGACACAAGGAAGAGGAGTGGTATTACTTCAATCTTTGAAATTTTTAAAACATTGGAATGGACATATTTAGGCGAAAAAAAAAGTTTAAAAGTTTGGTTTTTTAGATCTGTGTTAGCTGTTTTGTTGTCATATCGCTGTTTATTTTTGCTGAAAGTGTAGCGGAGGTGGGGCGGGTCACTGGAAAGAGACTTAGCAGATTCAGGCAGGAGTGTCTGACACAGAGAGCTCTGCTGGATCACCTGATGGGGCTGCGGAGACACTGCTGAGTCACTGTCACCTCCACCTACAGGCAATTTCACCTCTTTTGGTTATTTTCTAAGAGAATGCAGTAGCGACACTGTGGCAGTTTGACATTGGATAAAGACATGCTGTGATGATGACATCTTAGGGTAAATCCCCAAATTGGGCCACAGTAATTTTCAGTTAAGCCAATCCCAGCTTTCCCTAATGAGCAAGCTCTGGGATCTTGAGTCAATCACTTGGGGAGATCACCTAACTTTTCTGGGTCATAGCTTTTTCATGGGAGAAATTAAGATTCTGGGCTACAGACCTTCCTGTTTCGGCACTACTGAGATCTGTGATCAGGAGCAGCTTTTCCATGTGTATTGGGGTGTTAGCAGTAATTCCAATGACAACTGAGAGTATTTATATCCTCCAAAAGCAAAGGACTAGTAACACTCTTACTTTCTCACTCAATGTTTATCAAGACTTGCTAAATTTTCTTCTTAGGATTTGGTACAGACAGTAAACAGCTTATCAATGCTAACTGTTACTAATGTAAGTTATTCCTAAGAAAAGCAAGTTGCTATATAAGAACACTAAAATACACGTTGGTAAGCATATATGACAATGTGTTGGCAACTTGAAGTCAAATGACTCTGGGTCTGAATACCAACTCCAGCGATCATGAACTTAGATGACCTTGATCATGTTACTTAAAACATCTGAGTCTGTGACTCATGATTCAATATGAAGATAGTATCGACCTCACAGGGTTATTAGAAGGATAAAGTAAAAATAACAGATGTCATGTGCCTGGCTAAACAAACATTAGTTCCTTCTCCCCGAGCTAGTCCTGGACATTAAATTCTAGATATTCCTGATTTCTACCTCTTTTTTTGGTTTCACTTTACATTTCCACACATAAAATACCCTCGTTCTCTGTGTTATTGACAAAGACTCTCTTTTTCACCTAGCTTTGTCCAGGCTCCTCTGAATCTTCTCCTCAATCAGGCTTCAACCCTGGTCTATGAAAACTGTAACTTTCAGCACAAATTATTTCATTCCCCACCCTAAGAGACTTCCACAATCACGAGCATAGTTTCTATCAGCCCAAAGCCATGTTCCTAGTAGGAGGAACTCAGGTCTCCCAATCATCTATCCAAGAAAGCTCACTGCTGCTGATGAATTTACTGTTTGTTCTAGTCCTAAGGCTGATGACAGGCCACTAAGGATAGGCTCCCTTCTCTTAGAGCACTTCCCTTAAAAAGCTTGCAATTGTAAATCCCTGTACTGCCCCGCTGAGTTGTTAATCTTCTACCATCTGAAACATCTCCTTAAGGACTTGGAAGCCACCTCTTTGAAATGCAAACATCTAGGGAGGTAGCTCTCCTGTTCCCCTAGTTTCTACAGGAGGGTAAGAGCCTAACTGGGTTGGGTGCCTTGCTCAAATTTGCAAAACTACTTCCTGTCCTAAAGATAGGAGAAATCTGTTTCTCCTCCAGATAACTGCCAGATTGCCTAACCATACAACCTCTCTTAAAGACTTTTTGGTACCTTTCCTTTTGTGCACCCCAGGATGGAAAAGGCCTCTCCCCTTTTGTTTCAGTGGTGTCGAGCTCAGTTTACACTGAAGTCTCTCTCTCCTACTGCAGCAGTACTAAAAGCTGTCCTTGCCATTTTTAACAGGTGTCTGGTACAAAATTTTTCTTTGATGGGGTTTACTTAGCCAGTGTTTATGGAATACTTCTCATGTGCCAGGTACCATATATCCAACAATGAGCACAAGGCTGTCACCTTTCTCAGAGAGCTCACAACCTACCAGCTAGGACAGAAATATATGCCAAATATAGCAGTTTCCGGGCAGCGGGAGAAGCAGTGCACACTTCTACTGCCACCTTCATATTCATTTATCTCATAATTTAGTTCCTACAGAACGTTCTGCTTCTGTGTCTCCATCAAAGAGGCAGGAACTTGTTTTTTGAAGGAAAGTTAGAATAACTCTAAGAATTTCAGAAAAAAGAGAACAAGATTTTCATATATTCTGGAAAGTCACTGATTTATCTCTTTTTTAGTCTCCAGTGTACTATACACATGCATAAACTTAACATCTTGAACAAAAACAATGAAATTTATTTTAAAATGTTATCACCTCAACTTTTGAGCTTCTATTAATTCAAAATCAATGGCTACCAAAAACACATCCTTAAGATCATTATAGTCCATCATTATATTGGTTATTTACTACAGGAGTATAAGGAAAAACAGCACCTAACATATTTAGGTTATCAATTTAGAGTTAATAATTAAAGCTTATCCAGCATATATCAGAGCAACACTGGTATATCAGAGTACGTAAATGTAATTTCTGTGGATCTGGTAAGTTTTTTGAAAACTTTAATGTTCTTAGAGCAATTTAAGGTTCAGAGTGAAATTGAGAGGAGGGTACAGAGATTTCCCATATACATAGACCACACATTATCAACATCCCCCACCAGAGTGGTATATTTGACACAATTAATGAATCTTATCTAATAATTTTTGAAAGCTATTATCAAGACTGATTTTTACTTTGATAATGTAAAGTGTTCAATCCCAAAGAAACCAGCATTACAAATTAAGCATTCAATGTCATTTCACTAAAAAACTAAAAAATAATAATTTGACAATGAGTTAAGCTAGATGTTTGTGTTTTTCTAATAATAAATTCAAATAAAGTTGGTCTTAATATTCCACAAATTACAAATAAAGATCAACACTAAAAGCCATCATCAAATTTTTATAAAATTGCCTTATATATTTGATTTTACTCTAAGAAATAATGAAGAAATTAACCAGTTCAAGAGAAAAGTATTCCAAAGACCAATATTATAATAACACTGCAAGTCAGTTTATCCTTTTATGCAAAAAAAGTTTAGTCTCTTAGCTATTGAACAATATTGAATAGAGGTTCCCTAGCTCAAATTTTGCAAGATAATTTAAAAAATTTTTCTGCCTGGTCTTAGTATCTTGAAGAGACAGCCTTGGATGATTCTATAAGAAAAGACCCTCATCTAGAGAAAAACAATTGCAATGATCATGTTTTTGTCAACTTAGGTTAAATAAAGTAATGATGGTAAAGAATGCTTTTGGAGATCCACTTCCATAAAGAAGGAAGTCATTTATATCAGACCAACCCTCCATGAAGAAAAGCTAAGCAAAATTCACAAAAGCAAAAAAAGTTCAAATTTTCCGACAGCAACCAAAGCCACCAGGGCTTGATAGAGACCCTGGAGGGAAAAGAAATGAACTGAGCTGACATTCTCTGCCATTTTTGATTAAGGCATTTGCCAATTTCTTTGCACACTCGGGGGGCCAGGAGGCCAGAAAGAAAGCAACACCTCAAAAATTCTGGCTTACTGAGTTATGCTCAGAAATAAAAGTTCAGGTTTACCAAAGCAGGTGGGACTGGAGGAGCCAAGATCCCCCAAAAAGGGGAAGTGCAAAGAACCAAGACCAATATTCTATACAACATTTCCCTTCAAGTTTCCAAAACCATATAATATGAGAAGCCAGAAAACCAAAGAGAAAGTGGCACACATGAAGTTAAAATACCAGCAGAGTTACTGGCAGATTTGTAGGGCACAGGAAAAAAGAAGTAGAGCTCAGGGTCACTAAAGAGGAAGGCCCCAGTAAACACCTCAGGCTTATAACTGGGATCTCTAAAATGCTAGGAATAAAGGAAAGCCAAGAGGAAGATATCTCTCAAAGGGAACAAAACCCAATGAGATTTTTTCAAACTCTGACTAAATAAAAATAGGCTACCCCTACTCTGTCTTCCAGAAGAAAAATAACACCATCCAGGGCTTCCACAATCTTTTCAGATCCACTGTCTCACTTTCTAAAACCTGGGCTCAGAGGGAATGAGAGAAAGTGATAATTCAAATACTGAAGGTATCAGATATGGACATTAACAGAACTATGATTAATATGTTCAAGAAAACAGATGACAAGTGAAGAATTTCACTAGAGAATTGTAATCTCTTTTAAACGGGAAAAAGAAAGAATCAAATAAAGATTATAAATCTCAAAGATACAATAACTAGAACAGACTCACTTCAGCATGATGGAATGAGGAGGCTGATAAAGCCTCTCCCCACAAGGCAACTACAAAACTGCTCAAAACTGTCAAAAATGAGAGTTTCAACACTTCAGAAATTCCAGCATACAACAAACTGAGAAGCATTCATCCATGAAAACAAGTAACTTTAGGTGAAATTCCCATACATACTGTAGTATTCTTGCCTGGGGCTGCTCCCCTCACCCCATATCCTTCTTCAGCATGGTAGTTCAACCAGGGCATACCCACCTATGGGAAACAGCTTCACTGCTACTGTCAAGGAGGTTCACTAGTGTTTAAAGTGGTCATCTCAGGGGCACCTGGGTGGGTCATCTGCCTTCTGCTCAGGTTATGATCCTGGAGTCCCAGGATTGAGCCCCACATCAGGCTCCCTGCTCAGGTGGGAGTCTGCTTCTCCCTCTACCTTCCCCCACCCACTTCCTGCTCTCTCACCCACTCTCTCTCTTTCTCTCAAATAAATAAATAAATAAAATCTTTTTTTAAAAAATGAAGTGGGGGCAGCCCCGATGGCCCAGCGGTTTGGCGTCGCCTTCAGCCCGGGGTATGATCCTGGAGACCCAGGATCAAGTCCCATGTCAGGCTCCCTGCATGGAGCCTGCTTCTCTCTCTGCCTGTGTCTCTGCCTCTGTGTGTGTGTGTGTGTGTCTGTCATGAATAAAAAAAATAAAATATTTTTTAAAAAATGAAGTGGTCATTTTAGTCACAAGGTAGCAGAGAGACAACAGCTTCATAGCCTAAGATAACAATTCTGTTTGGAGCCAGTCATAAACTGACAGATGAGGCAGATATGGTATTCAAGAAGTTAAGACAGCCAAAGAAGACTTGAAAAACTCTCCACATGGCCTCAGTTAACCAGAGGCTGAGCACACCCATAGTAGAGACTAGAGCTTAACACACAAACATATTAATGACAAAAGAGCCTGAATACATGCACAGAGTGCCCAGTGAAAATAGAAACTAAGGCAAACTCGAAAGCAGTCTGAACTTTGAATGGACTCCCTAACCCACATCCAGATTTATCTGTAGAGAGTGGAAGCCATGCTGACTTGAGATATTTGACCATAACCTCTGACTAATCTTTAGCTGTAACTTCAGCTATGCCGACACAGGAAAGACCCCTAGGAAGCCAGGTTTAAAAAAAAAAAAAAAAAAAGATGAGGGGTACCTGGGTGGCTCAGTCAGTTGAGCATCTGCCTTCAGCTCAGGTCATGATCTCAGGGTCCTGGGATCAAGCCCTGAGTCAGGCTCTGTACTCAATGGGGAATCTGCTTCTCCCTCTCCCTCTGCCTCTTCCCCAACCTCCGTTTGTGCTCTCTTGCTTACTTACTCTCTTCTCTCAAATAAAATCTTTAAAAATAAATGAATGCATAAATAAATAATAAATAATAAAAGATGAGAAAAAGAACTGAACAGAGACATCAGCTGCATGTTATGGGGAGACAGATTTCACAATTTAGGCCAGTTACATTACTCATCACAAACAAAATAAAACAACCACCATCACCACCACCCTCACCACAACTGCTATAATATGTTTTTCAAAATATCTGAAATTCAACAAAAAAAGTTAAGATATGCAAGGAAACAAGAGAGTGTGACCTATAGTCAGAAAAAAAAAAGCAATCAATAAAAACTATCTCTGAGTGACCCCAAGTGTTACATATAGCAGAGACCTCATGCTGCTATTATGATTATATTTATAGAACTTTTTCTTAAAAGCTCAAAGAATTAAAGAAAAATCTGACAACAGTGGTAAACAAATAGAGGTTATCAAAAAAGAGATATTATTTTAGGGGAGCCAGAGTGGCTCAGTTGGTTAAGCATCCTGGGATGAAGTCCCACATCAGGATCCGTGTTCATCAGGAAGCCTGCTTTTCCCTCTCCTGCTCCCCCTGCTTGTGCTCTCTCTCTCTCTCTCTCTCTGAATCTCTCTGTCAAATAAATAAATAAAATATTTTTTAAAAAGAGAGAGAGATTATTTCAAAAGAATTAAATAGAAACTAGGAGTTCAAAATTATAGTAACTGAAATGAAAAATTCAGCAGAGTGACTCAATAGTACATTTGAGGTGGTAAAAACAAAATCAGTAATATTAAGATAAAGAGATAATATCCAACCTGAAGAACAGAGAAAAATGTTCAACAACAAATAGAGCCTGAGAGACATGTGGGACAACATAAATATATCAATATATGTATAATGGGGGAATCAAATGGTATAGAACAGAAAAAAATATTGGAAGCTACACTGGCCCAAATATTTTCCAAATTTGATGTAAAAAAACTAGCCCACAAATCTAAAAGCTCAGTGAATTCTAACAAAGGTAAGTACAGAAATCCACACGAGGACACATCTCAAACTGTTGAAGACCAACAGAATGATAAAATCTTGAAAGCAACAAGAGAAAAAACATTCATCATATACAAAGGAACAATGAGATTAACAATTAACTTCTCAAAAGAGATAATAGAGGCCAGAAGTCAGTGGATGACATATTCAAAGTCTTGAAAAGAAAAAAACTCTCAACCAACTGAACAAAACAAAAAATGAAGATGAAAGGGACACTTAGGTGACTCTGTCAGAGGAACATGCTTCTCTTGATCTTGGGGTCATGAGTTTGAGTGCAAAGATTATTATTTTTTTTTTTTGAGTGCAAAGATTATTTAAGGAAATAAATAAAACCTGTATATCTTTTTAAATGAAAATGAACATATTCCCAGAAAAAGATTGAAAGAATTTGTTCCTAGCAGAGACCTGTCTTATAAGAAATACTAAAGGAAATCCTTCAAGCTGGAAGAGAATGACATCAGACGTGGGCTTGAAATGGCAAGAAAAAATGAAAAGTGTTCCAAATTCTAAGCATGTAGGTAAATACAAATGTATCATAAATATATTTTTCTCAGGCACCCAGGTGGTACAGTTGGTTAAGCATCTGACTCTTGGTTTCAGCTCAGGTCATGATCTCAGGATTGTGAGACTGAGCCCTGATCTAGCTCCATGCTCAGCAGAGAGTCTGGTTAAGGCTCTCTCTCCCTCTGCCCCTCCCCCTACACTCATGCACTCTTTCTTGCTCTCTCTCTGAAATATATCTTTTAAAAATCTTTTTCTCATTTTTTCTCTTATCTTCTTTAAAATACACAAAATTGATAAAGTAATAATTATAACATTTCTAGGTTTGAAATATTTAGAGGTACAGTTGTTTAGTTCTTAATATATGTAGACATAACACTGATGGCAATAAGAACCGTAAGGAAGGGAGAGGAAAAGGAGAACCATAGGAACAAGTTTCTATATTTTACTGGAATTAAGTTACTATTAATCTGAAGTATACTGCTATAAATTAAGACACATTTTGCAATCTCACTAAAATAACAACAGAAAAAAAAAAGCAAGCATAATTTAATAGTCCACAGAAAAAACAGCTGACTAAAAAGTAGTTAATGCAAAAGGAAGTCAAAGAGAAAGAGATATGAAATAGGAGATACATCAAACACCAACAGCAGAATGGCAGGCATAAAACCATATTAATAATTACATTAAAGGGATACCTGGGTGGCTGAGTGGTTGAGTGTCTCCATTTGCCTCAGGTCCTGATCCTGGAGTCCCAGGACTGAGTCTCGCATCGGGCTCCCCATGGGGAGCCTGCTTCTTCCTCTGCCTGTGTGTCTGCCTCTCTCTTTGTGTCTCTCATGAATACATATATTTTTTTAAATTAACAATTACATTAAATATAAATGGACTAAATATCTCAATCAAAAAGTAGAGACTGACTAAATGGAAAAGCACAACTGAATTAGGTGCTATCTACAAGAAACACACCTAACATACAAATAGACTGGAAGTCAAAGTAGAGAAAGATATATCATGTTAACAGCAAACATAAGTAGGCTAAAATGGATATAATATCAAATAAAACAAACGTTAATGCAAGAAATATTGCTAGAGTCAAAGAGACATTTCATAAGAATAAACCTATTAATACATTAGGAAGACATAACAACTATAATTTATATACAACTAATAATAGAACCCCAAAACTCAGAAAGCGCAATCTGACCGTCATTACAGGAAAAACAGACAATTCAACAATAACAATTGGAGATTTCAAAAACACACCATCACTAATTGATAGAACATCTAGTCCTAAAATCAACAATGATAGCCAACACATAAATAAAAATATCAACTAACTTAAGCTAACTGATATTAGTAGAAAACTCTATTCAATGACTACAGAATACACATTCTTTTCAAGCACACATGGAACATTCTCCAGGATAAAACACATGCTAGGAAAAAGCAAGTCTCAAGAAATTAAAAATTATAATCAACAAAATATATGTATCACAATGGAACTTTGAGATCCACGACAAAAATAAGGAAAAATCCCAAATATTTGGAAATTAAATAATACACCTAGATCAAAAAATGAAAAGAGAACTATAATAATATTTTGAGGGGCATCTGTGTGGCTCAGTCGATTAAGCATCTGTCTTTGGCTCAGGTCATGATGTCAGGGTCCTGGGATTGAGCCCCATGTTGGGCTCCCTGCTCAGCAGGGAGTCTGCTTCTCCCTCTCCCTCTAACCCCTCTCATGCTCTGTCAAATAAATAAATAAATAAAATCTTTTAAAAATAGATATAAATAAAAATATGTTGAGCTAAATGAAAATGAAAGCACAACATACCAAACTGGATGGGATGTACTGAAAGCAAAGCTTAGACTTATAGCTACAAATGCCTATATCACATTAGAAGAAAAGTCTTATTAACCTAAGCTTCCACTTCAAGAAACTTGATAAAAATAAATGCCCAAAGCAAATGGAAGGAAGGAAATAATAAAGATTAGAAAGAAAATTAATGAACCAGAAAACAAAATAATAGTGAAAACCATTGAAACTAAATGTTGGTTGTAAAGAAGAAATAAACGAAATTGATAAACCAACTAAGATAGTCAAACTATTTCTAGCAAAACAATAAGACATAATGTTGGTTGTAAAGAAGAAATAAACGAAATTGATAAACCAACTAAGATAGTCAAACTATTTCTAGCAAGACAAGAAGACATAAATTACCAAATTATCAAAATAAATAGAGGAAAATACTACTGATGCTACAGAAATTAAAAGGCTTATAAGGAATATTACAAACAACTACATATTCATAGACCTATACAAGGGAAAAAAAAAATTGAATTGGTAAATTAAAATCCTCCCACAAAGAAAAGCCCAAGCCCAAATGCCTTCACTGGTGAACTCTCAAAAATTTAAAAACAAAACAAAGTCTACTCTTCACAAGCTCATTCAGAAAGTAAAGAAGAGAATACTTTCTAACTGTGAGGCCAGTATTGCCTTGATTCCAAGGCCAAATAAGGATATCACAAGAAAACTATAGTTCAATATACCTTTTAATACAGACACAAAAATCCTCTTAAAAAGTACTAGTGGGCTAAATTCAACAATACAGGAAAATACAGCTAAGACAAATGAGATTTAATCTTGAAAGCAAAGTCCACTTAAAATTCAAAATCTGGGGTGCCTGAGTGGCTCAGTCACCTTTGGCTTAAGTCATGATCCCAGGGTCCTGGGATGGAGGTTCCGTGTTGGGCTTCCTACTCAGTGGGGAGCCTGCTTCTCCCTCTCCCTGCTTGTGCACATGCTCTCTCTCAAATTACTAAAATCTTTAAATAAATAAGTAAATAATAAAATTCAAAATCCAATAACATAATGAACTATATTTGTAAACACAATATTAATAAGAAGGAAATTAATAAATATTAATAAAGGGAGAAAACATGATTATCTCACTACATGCAGAAAATTATTTAATAAAAATCAAATGTTCATTTATATTTTTTAAAAACTCTAAGTACAGAAAAGGTCTTCCTCTATCTAACAAAAGGGCATCTATTAAAAAAACTAGAGTTAACACCATACATCATGTTGAAAGACTGAATGCTTTCACCCCTAAGTTCAAGAACAAAGCAAGGATGTCTGTTTTTGCCACTAAAGAGGCAAGATTGTCCCATTTTGCTACAATATTGTAGTAGAAGTTCTGGGCACTGTAATAAGGAGAAAGAAAGAAGGGAAAGTAAAAAAAAAGAGGAAAGAAAGGCATTCTGATTTGAAAGGAAAAAAACAGAACTTTTTAATTTGCTGATTATATGGTCCTATATGTAGAAACAATTCCTGGAACTAATAAATGAATTTGGCAAGACTGCAACACACAAGAACAAACACAAGAGTCAATTATATTTCTTCCTATCAGCTATAAACCAGCTAATATGCTACATACTAGCAACAAACAATCCAAAAATGAAATAAACAAAACAACTTCATTCATAAGAGCATTAAAAGGAATAAAACACTTAGGAAGAATATTAACAAAAGGAGTGCAAGACATACACACTGAAAACCACACAACAGTACCAAAGAAAATTAAAGATCTAAGTAAATGGAGACATTCCATATTTACGAATTGAAAGACTCATTGTTGTTAATGGAATTTCACCCCAAATTGAGCTATAGATTCAAAAACAATCTCTAACAACAATAGTGTTGTTGAAATTGGCAAACTTAAAATGTATGTGGGAGTGCAGAGGACTTCAAATAAGCAAAACAATTTTGTTAAAAAAGAAAAACAAAGTTGGAAGATGACTTATTTTACTTTAAAATCTGATGTATACAAAAAAATAAAAAATAAAAAATAAAATAAAATAAAATCTGATGTAACTCCACAGCATGATACGGGGTGAGGACAGATGATAGGACAGAATTAAAAGTTCAGAAAGAAACCCTTCTGTCTACTATCAGTTGACCTTTGACAAGGATGCTAATTCAATGGGGCAATTATAGTCTTTTCAGAAAATGGTGCTGGTAAAAGATTTGACATCTACATGCAAAAAAAGACAGATAAACAGACCTTTACCTCACACCAAATGCAAAGAATTAATTCAAAATGGATCATAGGGATGGAAGCCTGGGTGGCTCAGTGGTTGAGCCTTTGTCTTTGGCTAGGTTTTGATCCCAGAGTCCCGGGATCAGGTCCCACATAGGGCTCCCTGCATGGAGCCTGCTTCTCCCTCTGCCTGTGTCTCTGCCTCTCTCTGTGTGTCTCTCATGAATAAATAAATAAAATGGTTTTAAACAAAAAAGGATCATAAACCTAACTGTAATAAGATTGCAAATCTTCTGGAAGAAAATAGAGAAAATAACTATATCTCATAAAAACCTAGAAAACCTCAGATTAGGCAAAATTTCATTGGTACAAACAAAAGCATGCCATACAAGGCAATGCTACTAAACTGAACTTCGTCAAAATTAAAATGCTTTTGTACTTCAAAAGAATGCATCATAAAGAAAATGACAACACCAGTCATAGATTTGGGGGAAATATTTGCAAATCACAGATCTGATAAAAGGCCTGTATCTATAATATACAAAATACTCTTACAAATCAATAAGAAGACAACCCAATTTTTAAAATGGGCAAGAGAACTGAATAGACATTTTACCAAACAAAACTTACAAGTGGCTAATAAGCCCATAAAAAGGTGCTCAACATCATTAATCATTAGGAAGATGCAAATTAAATCACAAATTAAACTCAACACATCCACTATAATGACCATAATCAATAACTATTGGACAATGATATGAAGAAACTGAAGCCATCATATACTGCTGGTGGGAATATAAAATGTTAGAGGCTCTTTGGAAAACAGTTAAGTATTTCCTAAAAAGGTAAACATATACACACACCATGTGACCCAGGAATTCCACACTACCTCTCTTACCCAAGAGAAATTAAAGCATAGGTTTTCACAAAGACTTACATGAATTGTCATAGCATTATTCAGAGTAGCCAATAACTGGAAACAACCCAAGTTTTCATTAACTGATGAATGGATAAACAGACCAAAGTATATCCATACAATATAAATCTACTCAGCAATAAGAAGGAATAAAATACCAATCAATGCATATTACAATATAGACAAGACTTGTACGTTTCAAATGCTAAGTGAAAGAAGACACAAAGACTACATTTGTATGATTGAATTTATATTAAATGCATAGAAAAGGCAGTTATAGAATAGTGGTTACCCCACAGCAAAGAAAACACTCAACAAAGCTAAAAGGGAGCCTACAGAATGGAAGAAGATATTCGCAAATGACATATCAGATAAAGGGTTAGTATTCACCATCTACAAAGAATTTATCAAACTCAACCACCAAAAAACAAATAACCTAGTTAAGAAATGGGCGGAAGACATGAAGACACTTTTTCCAAAAAAAGATATTGATGTGGCTAACAGACACATGAAACAATGCTCAACATCACTCAACACTAGGAAATGCAAATCAAAACCAGGATGAGATACCATCTTAGACCTGTCTGGATAGCTAAAATTAACAACATAAGAAACAAAAGGTGTTGGCAAGGATAAGGAGAAAGGAGAACCCTCTTACACGGGTGGTGGCAATGCAAACTGGTGCACCACTCTGGAAAACAGTATGGAAGTTCCTCAAAATGTAAAAATAGAACTACCCTATGATCCAGCAATTGCACTATCAGGTATTTACCTAAAGGATACAAAAATACTAATTCAAAGGGGCACATGCACCCTAATATTTGTAGCAGCATTATCAACAATAGCCAAACTATGGAAAGAGCCCAAATTTCCACCAATTGATGAATGGATAAAGAAGATGTGAGGTGTGTGTGTGTGTGTGTGTATTTAAATATATATAGGAATATTGTGTGTATATATATAAATATATATGAATATATAGATATAGGAATATTACTCAGCCATCAAAAAGAATGTAACTTTGCCATTTACAATGATGTGGATCGAGCTAGAGGGTATATAATACTAAGTGAAATAAGTCAGTCAGAAAGACAAATATCATATGATCTCACTTGTGTGTGGAATTTAAGAAGGAAAACAGAGGAACATATGGGAAGGGGGAAAAGAAAAACACAGGAAACAAACCATAAGAAACTCTTAACAGAGAACAAACTGAGTTGATGGAGGGAGATAGGTAGGGGGATGGACTAGATAGGGTGATGGGCATTAAGGAGGACACTTGTTATGATGAGCACTGCATGTTGTATGTAAGTGAAAAAAAAAAGAAATAGTAAACACAAATAGATATCAACTGCCCAAAACAATGTATTGTGTGGTGTACTTATGTGTGAAATTAAAAGAAATGACAGTAACAGTAGAGTAGGGGCTTTTTCAGAGTTAAAGTGTTCTTAGAATCCTGTATGGTGAAGGAAGTTAAGTGCTGAGTAAATTCCTAAGTGAGGATGGATAATTCTATAGAGAAACTATTAAGACTAACAAGTCAATGTAGCAAAATCCTTGGAACCTGGGTCAATACACCAAGATCTACTGTATTTTGCAAACATAAGCAACATGAAATTAAGAGGTAAAACTTTAAAGACATCATTTGCAACAACAACAAAAAGAATCCTGATGAAAGATGTGCAAGAATGGTACAGAGAGAACTTGAAAACACTACTTGAAAACTTTGAGGAATTAAAGATAACCTAATCATACAGAGAGCTCTACTGTGTTCATGGATTAGAAGGCCCAACACTGTTAAAATGTCAACTCTCTCAAATTGATCTACAGATTCAAATGCAATTCCAATCAAAATCTCAGCCAGTGTTTTTGTGAACATTGATCAGGTGATTCTAAAAATGTTTTAATTTTTTTTAATTTTTATTTATTTATGATAGTCACAGAGAGATAGAGAGAGAGGCAGAGACACAGGCAGAGGGAGAAGCAGGCTCCATGCACCGGGAGCCCGACGTGGGATTCGATCCCGGGTCTCCAGGATCGCGCCCTGGGCCAAAGGCAGGCGCCAAACCGCTGCGCCACCCAGGGATCCCTGATTCTAGAAATTATATGTAAATGCTAAACACCAAGAAAAGGCCAAAACGAAATTGAGAAAGAAAATCGAAAGACTTACATTATCTGGTATCAGGACTATAATAATTTAAGATATTTTAGGGGAACCTGGGTGGCTCAGTCTGCCTTTGGCTCAGGTCATGATCCCAGGGTCCTGAGATCAAGTCTGGAGTCGGGCTCCCTGCTCAGTGGGGAGCCGGCTTCTCCTTCTCCTCCCCGCTTATGCTCTATCTCTGCCTCTCTCTCAAATAAATAAAATCTTAAAAAAAAATTAAGGTACTTTATTAGACAAGTAGCCCAATAGGACGGAATACAGAAAGTCTCCAGAAACAGATTCACAAGTTTTAAAATAGGCAAAACTGATCAATAGTGATAGAATTCAGACTAGTGATCACCTTGTGGGTGAGAGTTAACAGCTGAAAGCATGAAACAAATGGATTCTAGGATAATGATAATATTTTCTGTTTTAATGTGAGCAGTGGTTACAAAGGTGGATTACTTTCAGAAAATGGAAAGAGCTACCATCCTGCAACTTGTGCACTTTTCTGGATGCACATTAATCTTCAATGACAAAGTTTAATTAAAAATAAAAACGGGGCAGCCCTGGTGGCCTAGCAGTTTAGCACCACCTTCAGCCCGGGGTGTAATCCTGGAGATCCGGCTCCCTGCATGGAGCCTGCTTCTTCTTCTGCTTGTGTCTCTGCCTCTCTCTCTCTGTCTCTCATGAACAAATAAATAAAATCTTAAAAAAAATTTTTTTTAAATAATAAATAAAAAAATAAAAATAAAAATGATCCTAGGGTGCCTGGTGGCTCAGTAGGTTAAGCATCCAATGCCTGATATCACCTCAGGTATCACTCTCAGGGTGGTGAGTTCAAGTCCCACACTGGGCTTCCAACATGAACCCTACTTGCCTACTTACTGACTGACCCACCAACCAACCGACCGACCGACCAACCAACCAAATAAACAAACAAACAAATAAATAAATAAGTAAAAATGATGCTGCCTTGTATCTTTACACAATACAGGTAAAGAATGCTGTGATTTTGAAAAAGTCTATATAGTTGGGACACCTGGGTGGCTCAGCAGTTGAGCATCTGTCTTTGGCTCAGGGCATGATCCTGGGGTTCCGGAATCAAGTCCTGCATTGGGCTGCCTGTGAGGAGGCTGCTTGTCCCTCTGCCTATGTCTCTGCCTCTCTCTCATGAATAAATAAATTTAAAAATCTTAAAAAAATAAAATAAAATTTTACAGGCAGCTCCCAGAGAGATTTTCTAGAACTCAAATCTGATGATTCACTCCCCTCTGGACAGAGATTAAGGTCTTCCTAATCTGGCCTTGCTGGGGCCATCCTTCATTCAGCATTGATAATAATTATTCCCAAATCTTGTTCGGATGCCTCCCCTATGTGCTTCCATGGGCATCACACGCCCTTCACATCACAGTCTAGTGGAACAACTGGTCATTACCCTATCAGCAAGGTGTTCGCTTCGGGGTCATGAGTGCCTGGCACAGTGCCTTATACATGCTGGATATTCATTAAGTGCCTACAGAAAAACTTAAGTAGTAAAGTCAACAGAATCCTTGATGCATTTACCTAAGAAATTTGTCCTTTCTACAACACAAGAGTTTTACATGGGCTGTCTAAATTTTCTCCTTTTTTAAGCTGATTTAGTCTGGCAGAAAAACCTATCATCTATAGACCAATCGACCATGACCTAGAGGTTAATAATCAAACCATTTAAATTTACTGCAGAACAAAGAATAATTGAATCTCAGGCCAGATATAAATTAGACCTCTAAAATGCTTTAAGCTCTTCCTAATTATGTGTCCCACTGTCTGAATAAAATTGTTTAAAGGTTTCAGACTCTTCCATCATTGTCTATAAAGACAGGAGGAGAGAAAACATTTAATCCGTTATGTTGCTAGTTCCATACCAACACTACATAAATCAGTATCATGGTTCATTTCGAATGCCCCATTAGAGTAAGTGAGGTCGGTCTTAAATAAATCACAGTTATAGGTCTGATTTTTTCTAATTAAATGCTCTAAGACATCTTTTATGTATACTCAGATGTAAATACACAGAGTAACTTTCCTACTCATAAATTACCATGGTTTAGAGATCATAACAATCTCAATGGCTTCAGTGACAACATATGGTTATAACTAACATGGCATCATTTTTGACTACCAAACGTTCCCAGATTCCTTGTGAAAATACCTTCCACTCACTAATATGTCGCTTGTCACATTTCCACTATCCGAGTAAGAGGAAGGACTAGCAATTCTAATCTGAATATCTGAATAAAGCCCTTGCTATTAACGACTTCACACATCTTTTTCCTGTTAACTGTAATAATTTCCTAGGCCATGATGCATTCCTCGATCTTCTAGGCATAATATCAGAAAAACACTGAATGGACAGTTACACCAACATATATGGACTACGTCTTATTCATTGTTTCTCATAAACCTTATCTAGCTACTCAAGTACCATGTCAACTGAGTGCCCATACGCTGCCAGTCTCTCAAATAAACACTGAGAATACAACTTTAAGGAGGGGAAAAAAAATTGCCTCTTCTCTCATGTTGCTTACAGTTCACGGAGGGCAGTATCAACCAAATGAGCACATAAATAAATGTAAAATTACAACTGTAATAAGTACACCACATTTCACCCTGGACTACTGCAATAGGTTCCTAATAATTCTTCCTGCCACCATTCTTGCTCACTCACCCATGACCCAAACTCTATGTGCAAGAATATTTCCCAAATGTAAACCAAATTATTCCCATTTCCCCAATCGCCACCTCCACAAAAAGCTCTACAGCTGCTTCCCATGGCACAAAGAAGAAAACCCAGTCCTTGCCACGAATTATAAAACCTTGAGCAATCTGGCCACTCCTTCCCTCTGTGACATCGTCTCATACCATTCTCCTGCCTTCTCTCTGCCTCAGGGCCTTTGCACTTGTTCCTTCTGCCTGAAATTGCTCTGCTCCTGATAAAGGCTCCCCTTGTCACTCAAATCACAGCTTAAATGTTACCTTGCCTCCGAATCTAAGGTAGCATCCACTCACTTGCCTTACTTATCTGTGTTGTATTTGTCCCTGCTAGTTTTCTTTTTTATTTGGATTTCTGTTTGTGTGTGTGTGTGTGTGTGTGTGTGCGCGTGCACGCACACGTGCATGAACAGAAGGGAACCTTGTCTGTTAATTTTCCCAGAGCTTAGAGCTCTGCTGGCCCACTGTGGCCACTCAATAAATATTTGTTGAATGAGTACAAATGTCTGATCTGGTCAAGAATGCAATGGAAATTTTCACTAAGCAAGTAACAACTGAATTGAGATGTGACAAATGAGCAGGAGTTACTAAGTGAAGACAGAAGGAAAAAACATCCACACAGAAGGAGTAGCCAATGCAAAGGCCCAGGGGCAGAAGAAAGCACTGCACAAATGAGGATTAAAAGAAGCCCTATGAGGCACCTACCTGACTTAGTCAGTGGAGCATGCAACTTGGTCTCTGGGTTGTTAGTTTGAGCCCCACACTGGGTGTAGAGATTGCTTAAAAATTAAATCTTTAAAAAAAAAAAAGAGAGAGAAGCCTCATGAGATAAGTTCAGAGTACAAAAGATAAGGAAGATGTTAGAACTATTAGCTGTATAAAAAATACAAAGGCAAATATTACACAATGAAATTAATATGCCCTCAAGTTAGAGCAAAAACAAAAGCCAAATTTAAAAAAAGAATTACTAAAGAATTCTTCCATAATAATAAAATCAAACAAGGTATAAAAAACAAGATAAAAATGTATCCAATTAGTAATAATTTTAGAAAAGGAGCTACTATAACATAGTTAACCTAAATCCCACAATTTAATCATATCTGTTCTTATTTCTCTGACCTGATTTCACTAAATTGCTGTCTTAAAAAAAAATCTACTACATAAAAATGTCTTATAATGCACATCAACTGATGAAAATTTACTTGTAGATTTAGTTTAATAAGAAATCCTTATTTTATTAAGATATTACTGCCACTATCATTTTTGTCTGACATCTTAATATGTTATACTATTAAATTTTTTTAAGCAGACTCACAATGTAGTTTTATAATTACATATTGGATTCACAACTTTATATTGGAACACAACTATAGAGACCTTGAGAAAAGAAAAAGGTAAAATGCCAGAATTCTTTTTTTTAAAGAAATGATTTAAAGTGATCTTCAAGTAATTAGTCTTCATCTCTTAAGGGGAAAAGGCAGAAAGATGGGAGGTCATGTGATGGAGGGAAGAGATGCCAAAGAGCATCAGGCTACCTTTATTAAGTGCTTTTTATCCATCATCCATGTGGTGTACCTTATGTGCATCCATCCATCCATCACGTGTCCTCTTACCCACCACACCCCCTGCCCAGTTCAGATCCCCCCAGCTCCTGGTAGAGCTCCTGGCACCGGTGCCATTTCTCCAAATGAATACATTCTCTTCTAAAACCAAAAGCTCATGGGCTAAGTACAAGATTCACAGCTTCAGAACTAGGCATACAGGAGTTTTAACAGAAAGAGCTGATTATCTGGCTCCTTAAATTTAATTTCATACCACCACCATCGACCAGTAGGAAGAACTTCCTACCTTATTCCAACAAATATATTTGTTCTCCAAATTCTCCAAATTATTCCATCTCGGCCCTCTCTTCAGAGGTAGAGTTAAATCTAAGTACTTCCCACCAATAGCCTGGTACCAGTTGTAAGATACTAAATGCAAAGCCAGGATCCAGCACAGATCTGACTACTAGAAGTCCAGGTTCTTTATGTCCCTGCAATGGAGGCACCATGAACTAGTAAGTCAGACCGCACATTTTTTAGCTCCTAAGAGCTGACTTAATGATCTTCGATACGTCTATCCTCTTTCTCAGAGACATGGATACAAGCTCAAAAAGAAAACGTTCATAAGTGACAAAGATGCATCAG
This sequence comes from Vulpes lagopus, assembly GCF_018345385.1. Lineage (NCBI taxonomy): Eukaryota > Metazoa > Chordata > Mammalia > Carnivora > Canidae > Vulpes > Vulpes lagopus. The sequence goes on from NC_054833.1 coordinate 12,878,313, forward strand.
ATACAACAAACAGCAGAATTGTTTAAATCCCAGGGAATGCGGGAGTGTTTTGTAGTTTCTATAGTCCTGTCAACTTGTCGCTGATTAAGAGACCATGAAAATCTTTGCTAAAGCACCACTTGGCAACCCCTCTCCCCCAAAATACACTTAGTTTTAAAAAAAAATACATAAATCAGAAAACGGTTAGACTGACTTGATTTTGCAGCCTCCAGCTGTTGGGATGCTTATCATTATCATTAGTATTTGAATATCTACAAGCAAACTGTTAATTCAAGCTTATAGAGCAGGGGACTTCTCATGTTTTCCTTTTTATTTCTTCACCCTACAATTGCAATAAGAAATCCTAATTCATATTAACATTAGCAAGGGCTCAAAGATTATTTCCAAATAGTTTATATTCATTTTTACAAAGTCTTTGAGAAGAGAAGGGGACTATATGATACTTTTTTTTTTAAGACTTCAACAAAACAATTAAAATAGAAAGGTATTATTAACAGCTCTCTACCCATTTGAAAAAGTTTCTGCCATGGAAGTGTTGATGTCTCAGTGATTACAGAGGTCTCAAGTTTCACCAACTCAGTAATTCTGATCTGTTCACTAGAATAGAGGATGGCATTTTCTGTGCTTTTCTCTGGGATCACTTAATAAGCTACAGAGACAACCAGTTGACCACATTAAGCAGACAGAGGCTTGACTTTCCTATAATATTCCAGGGTTTTCCTAAGACTGGTCCCCTCTACCAGAAACTTGAATGAATAAGATTATTTTATTCATTCAAGAAGTGTTTATTGAGCATTTACTATGCTCCGGACATATTCTCAAGGTTAAAACTTCCGTAGCAAAAAATTAAAAAGTAAAAAAAAAAAATTTTTTAATTAAAAAAAAGAGCCACTGTCTTTATGGAATTTTACACAATGGAAGAGTAAGACAAACATATATACTTTTTTGTTTACATGATGTGCCAGGTGGTAATAGTAATGTAGAAAAGAACAGATAAGGGAGGAGAAAGTCCTAGAAACAGAAAGATCACAATTTTGTATAGAGTGTTTAGGGAAGGCCACTCCGATAACATCAGCATACAGACCTGAAAGAAACAATAGGGTTAGTCACACTACTATTTGGAGAACAAGCAGTCCCAGCAAAACGGACATTTGTGCTAAGGTTTGGCAACCAGATGGGGCTTGGTATGCTCAAAGAACAAGGCATCTAACTTCATCCAGACCTCCAGCATCCTAAGACAAGGACCTCTCCCTATGTGATGGAGAACATGTTGCTCTGACCCTCGGAGGAGTCCACCCTGAGGTATGGGATGGGTACAGAGTTCTTTTTCATTTCATATAATAAAATAAATTCAGGAAATAGAATATAACTCCACTTAATTTTGTTTTAAACTCTAAAAGTTAATTTAGATTGAGAGAAAGTATTCACCTCTCCTTCTACCCCAAAACCCCACCTGGTGTCTGCAGCGGTAAGCATAAGCAAGGATATATTTTTCTTGGTTTTCTCCTGAGAACTCCCCCTTCCTCTAATGGACCACACCCACCATTCTGAACCTGCCCCACCTGGCAGTCCTCAATGGCCTCTCTTCCCAAAGCACACATCAGCAAAAAGCGTCTTTACGGCAGCAGGAAACAGTCTTTGCCCATAATTAGCAAAGCAATCCTGGTCAACTTCAGCTTGTGATTTAGTCACACAAATCATATATTTAAATTTACCACCTCTATGCAACCTAGATAAGCTATTTATTAGCATCTTATGGCTGCTAGGAAACCAGAGTGAGGAAACAAGAGTTACTCTGAAAATCAAGAGAGATTGCTTGTATAGTATACGTTATAGATTATTATAGATTACTCGGCACCAAGTAAGTGCTCAATAACTGGTAGCTATTACAATATTTATTAAAAGAACCTACAGAACTCTGCTTCATTACTTGCTTTTATGGACACTTGTCTCTTAATCTTTTCACGTAGCTTAAATAAGAAAAGATCACTGAGGGGGCGCCTGGGTGGCTCAGTCAGTTAAGCATCTGCCTTAAACTCAGGTCATGATCCTGGGGTCCTGGGATCGAGTCCCACATCAGGTCCCCACTCAGTGAAGAGTCTGCTTCTCCCTTTCCCTCTGCTCCCGCTTATGCTCACGTGATCGCTCACATGCACTCTCTCTCTAATAAATAAATAAAATCTTAAAAATAAAAAAAAAAGAGAGAAAGAGAGAAGAAAAGACCACTGATGGGCACCTAGGTGGTTCAGTCAGTTAAGTGTCTGCTTTCAGCTCAGGTCATGATCCCAGGGTCCTGGTACCAAGTGCCCTCCATCAGGCTCCCTGCTCAGTGGGGAATCTGCTTCTCACTCTGCCCCTCCACCTGCTTGTGCTCTCTCTCTCTCTCTCTCTCTCTCCCTCTCACTCTCAAATAAATAAAACCTTTAAAAATTAAGACCACTCAAGTTAAAATGCTTAATCACTCTTAATCATTTTACACGGAGTAGTGGAGGAGAAAAGGAGGAAAACACTGAAATTATTTTAAGAACAAATGTAAATGATTTTCAGAGATCCATTTTTCTGCTCCTTGACTGGAATAATCAAAAGCTTATCATAATTGCTAGTATAAAATTAAGCTAGATACTATCTTTTAAGTTTTTAAATTCTAGTGAGTTAACATACAGTATAATATTAGTTCCAGGAGTACAATTTAGTGATTGAACACTTGACATACAACACCCAGTCCTCATACAACAAGCTAGCTACTATTTTTTATGCTTTTTATATATAACCTTTGAGACATGAATATCAGAAATCCATATTAGTTGAAACAGAATTGTGGTATATGATTTTTAATGCTGTATTTTAAATAACTAAAAGCTTAGATTAATTTTATAGTGCCCTAATGATACATTAAACTTGAATCAGTTTCCTAAGGCCCTAAAATTGATTTTTTAAAAGCCCTCACTACTGACTTTGGAATTAGAATAAACTGTAGTAATTTTATATCACATAAAAAATCTTTTAAGTATTCAATTAAGAAAAGCATACTTGTGGGACGTCTGGATGGCTCAGTGGTTGAGCATCTGCCTTTGGCTCAGGGCATGATCTCCAGATCCAGAATCGAATCCCACATCAGGCTCCTTGCATGGAGCCTGCTTCTTCCTCTGCCTGTGTCTCTGCTTCTCTCTCTCTCTCCGTGTCTCTCATGAATAAATAAAATCTTAAAAAAAAAAAAAAGCATACTTGTACCTACCTTATTTTTAGAAATGAGTTAAGACTTAACTCTTGTAAAAAAAAAAAAAAGACTTAACTCTTGTTATTCAGAAACTTACAGTCTAGCACAAGAAAACAGATATGTTTTTTTCAACACAACATGCCAAATTGTTTTTTTTTTTTTAAGCATACACAAAATTCTCTTGGAAGAGAGTAAAAAAAAAAAAAAGGAGTATCATTTAGCCCTTAGGGCAAGAAGTTAGCTAAGGACAGGTGAGCCCAGATTAAGGATAGCCCACAAAAGGCAATGCAAAATAGACAAACATTCAAAAGACATATTTACATGTATATAGCAAGCTAACACCATCAAAAATATGTATTCTTTTTAATATTGAATACAAATAATAAGTGAAAGGACAAATATCTTCAGAAAGTAGCTTTTTTTGTAAATCAATCTGTTCTAGTTCTTTTTTTTTTTTTTTTTTAAAGATTTATTTTTAAGTCATCTCTCCACCCAATATGGGGCCAGAACTCACAACTCCGAGATCAAGAATCACATGCCCTACCAACTGAGCCAGTCAGGCGCTCCCTAGTCTCTATATACAGAAAAGAACACTGGTGCATGTCACAATATGCTATGAAGAAATGCTTGTTTTATGATTTTGGGCTTTGTTTCTTATCATTAAAGTGAGAAAAAAAGCCCACATGCCATTAACAATGAGTGCCATTATTTCCACACTTCCAACAAACATACACACATACACATCAGTGACATGAAAAAAAGCAAAGTTTCCTGCATTCCTTCACATAAAAAGCACTAGGATCCTGGTATGTTTTGTAGACCTTTAGGTCAATACAACAGAGAACGATCACATCAGTTTTCTCCATCTTCAATTGGAGCTCACCAAAGTACCCACCCCATACGGTTCTCGGGAGGTTTAAATAAGCTACTAGTTGTGCCATGCATAGAACAAAACTGGCTCATACGAAGCACTAGAGAGGGTTTGATTGATTGACAAAAAAAAAAAAGATAAAACTGCAATCATACTACACAAGGTCTGAAGAAACCATATGTAACAAGAGGAAATGCCAGAGAAGAACACACACAAACCTTTTATTGTAGATTTACAATTCAAGAGTTTGAGTAAGCATCTGTTCTTCAATGTAATTATGCCTGACATGTCACAGGGCGATGAAACTGTGTAAAATGCTACATCTCCATTCAATGACTATGGTTATAAGAAAGGGAAGAAGGTTCGGTGCACCTGGGTGGCTCAGTGGTGGAGCACCTGCCTTTGGCTCAGGTCGTGATCCCGGGGGCCTGGGGTTGAGTCCCACATCGGGCTCCCCGTGGGGAGCCTGCTTCTCCCTCTGCCTATGTCTCTGCCTCTCTCTGTGTGTCTCTCATGAAAAATAAAAGAAAGGGAAGGAGGACTGATCCTTAGAAACACAGTTTTTCATGTAAATACAACCAATATATTAGTTCCATTACTGTCTTGATTATCTAACTGGTCTACCCTGACCAATTAGATTACGTAATACACCCAGGCAGCAAACCTTTGCGCTCATACCTTAATTTGTGGTTTATAATATTCAGAGTGCACTTAAGCCACAGTTCAAGGGAGTCACTTTTAGGTTAGTCAGGAGAAAAGGTGGGGGTAAGTGACCAGGACCGGCCCTCTGAAAAGCATGGAAACAGCCCTCTGGTGACCGCTTCCGGAGTTTGGACCATAAAGTGATTAAGACATTATTAAGGTCATCAGAGTCTTTTTCCTTCCTATCCTTGGGACCATGTAGCCCTACAGCCTTTCAGCATGTACTAAACTTCCCTTTTTAACATCTTTTAACTCACTGAAGACTCCACCTCATGGTTCTTTGGTTTTCACTTCAACTTATTACAAGGTAGAGAAGCAGGGGATCTAATGTAAGACACTTGTACAATTCATCACCCTACAGGATCCGAAATTTTCCTAATCACCTTACAACTCTGTAAACGTCCAAAATGTGAGATTATAACATGCGCTATTTTTTTTAATGCACACCACTATAAACAAAGTTTCAGATATTCTTCTGGTTGAATAACAAATTAACCAAATCATATTTTTTTTAAAGCCCTGGGGATATAAAATTATTTAAGGAGATTAAGGAATCAACTTTCCCCATAAGAAAAGAGAAGGCTAAAAACCAGGCCAATGGAGAATACTTGGATTTCACATATAACGATTTATAGATAAGAGAAATAATCATGAGAGTTGGAAACAAGTAATTCCTCACCCTAAGATCTCAGATGAGACTTTGATCAAGCAATACAGAATATACAGAAGGAAACACCTGATACACATTTGTTGCCTGATATCCAGAACCAAATCGTTACCAATAACTGACAGGTAAGGAAATCAATCATTAACTTTGAATTGTATTTATAACACTCCCATCAAGTGCCAGACAGTATAAATGTATATATTTTCCCCAACCACTTGTGATTTATAAAATGGTGAAGACATCTTATCTTCATATTCACTGGGAGCACAAAAAAATGAAACATATGCCCAAACATTTCTCAATCTCTATCAGTCACTATTAATAATCCATGTCACAAGAAAACCACTTCCTGTGATCAGTGCCATGCTGTCTCCTATGCCTTGTGTCAGCGCCATCATTATGATCAACAGCCACCCACCCTGCACAGCAGGTCACTTAACCTTCTATTTATGCCATTTTTCCTCGAGGTCTCAGGGGCCATATTACTCTCTCCCTAGCCACAAATTTGAGCCTACATGTTTTGAAAATGGAGAAATCATTAAAAAAAAAAAAAAACTATCATCCTTCACAAATGTACTTTTATAAATGCCACAACACATTGTACTCGATGCCAAATTACCAACCAGGCAGCATGTTAGCACAGGGCAACTAGAAACTGCAAGAGAACGCTGACCCAGAAACCGCCAATAAAGGCTTCAGTGGCCTTATGCTGCCAGGCAGGCTCAGATGGTTACAAAACAACCGACTTTCAATGGCACAAATATAAATGTTAATCCTAACTTAACCGAGAACCTTTCGTGGCTTGTTTCACAATCGTGGACCGGCTTGATTAAGTGAAGTTGCAGAATTTTCCAGGGACAATAATGGCTGTGATTACAATTATCAGACCATTTTTGACAACTTATCCCCAAAACTAGGACCAGTGTTCCCTTATAAAATTAAGAGTTTTAAGCCTAGAATTGCAGAAGACTCACACTACTGGGAAAAATCGAGAGTGACAATTTAGGATTTTTTACACCTGAGGATGTGCTGTGCTGGTCTCTACTTCCACCAGGTGGCTAATCAAAATCAAGGCCATAAAGCACACTCTTCCTTTGCACTTCCTAAGATACTGAGGAAATGAGTTATTTTTTTTCTTTTATTATCTTGGTATGCACATACCTCCAAAAGCCAGCAACATATATGAACATGCCAAATGATTGTTCTTTACTGCACTGATAAAAGCTCCATTTCATGCTTGAGAGCTTGTGTAAATAAATCACTACAAACCGATGCCTGCAGTCCATGACTGTGTATTCCTGATGTTTACTGACTTTAGTTCTTGGCAGAAAAAGAGACAGCTTTAAAAATGCCACACTCTATTGAACCTTGTGCCTTTAGCAAAGGCAACACATGAGTCCTTATTGTGCTGAATTAACACTGGACAACTCCACTCTTCAGAAATACAAATTCCACAATGTAAATGTTTGGGCTAGAACCCATAGGGAGGGTTCCATCTGGCTGAAGAGCAGGTCCAGAGTCCTTGCACCTAATACTGGATTTGCTAACAAATATTTGAATGAAGCTGTATTCTTGGTACCTCTGAGCACAAAAATAATTATTTCTACTACAAGACATGAAACTACATTCTGTGCCTATTTAATATGCCTAGGCTTCAATATTCTGACTGTCTTTCATGCTTAAATGAGAAAATATTTATTTTCTCTCCTGGTTACCTTCTCAAAGCAGATCTACTTCATTTTAATCAATGTACCATTCATTATCACCATCAAAGAGTATTTAACAGAGCATCTGTGAATGGCTGTACAGGTAAAATCAGTTTAGAAACAAACCCAATCGTGAAATAATCCGCAAAATGTTGTTGCAACTTAATCCTTTAGTTCTCGGTACAATCTTCTCATGAAGTAGCATTACTTAAAATTGCCGGCAAATACAAACTGACTTAGAAACCTAGTAATCAGCCGGCTAACAGGTGTTGCAATCCCAAAAGAGAGAAGAGGTATATTAGATAATCACTTTATGCCTGGCACCTTAAGTAGCTTTAATAGCCATAATTCTAATCAACTTAACTCCAATTCAAAATGATCCGTGCCATTGGTTTTTTTTTTTTTTTCTCTTCCACGAACTACCTTTTGGCAAACATCATTTCTTGCATTCCATGTAATGTTGTCTGACTGACCTATTCCAACTTGTGTATTATTTTGCTAAATCGAGAATACAATTAGTGGAATCATTTTCCAGTTACCAGCCGACCTCTCTCCCCAATTAAAGTAAGTGACACTGATGTACTATTTCCTTCCGGATTGATAAACCTCTGCTTCTGAAAGGGGATACTGCCGTCTTTCACGTTATCACACCCAAGATGGTATATCTAAGTAGCCACCAGACAGTCTCGACAATCGTTCTCTTTAATTCATTCTTTGTGTCTGCAACAAACTAAGTACCACGAAAGGATCAGCAAGGCGTGGGGCCCGCTGAGAAAAGGAGCGATGGACCCTAACTTGGCACATCCCCACCCAGGGCCCACGCGCCCTTGGCAACAGCATCTCAACCCTGTCCCTGCCCTCCCAACACAGGTGCAAACACCGCCGGGCTACCTGCCTCCAGAGGGGCTCTGGACCACGTCCTCGCACAGAGCAACGCCGGGCATGCTGCAGCTCCCTCAAGCACCAACACGAAACCTCCCAGAGAAGGCAGCAAGGACGCCCGCGCCGAGCACCTGCACCTGCCCCCACGGTCCTGCTGCTGCACCGGCTCGGGTCGTTGCCTGGATGGGAAACGCGGGCTCCCCTCCCCGTCCCCTTACAGGTGTAACTGCACCTTCCACAAAGGCGGCGGGGCTCGAAATCCGAACGAACTTCGGGAGCACCCGAGGGCTTCGGGTCGTGGGCACCGAAGTATGGGCTCACTTTCCAGAAACTGCAGAAAAAAGAAGAAACGTGTGGCTTCTAGCCCTGCGAGCCTCCCCGTCCCGCCCCGTCCTCAAACAGGACCGGCTGGGAGGCAGGCGCGTCCCCAGGGTGGGAGCCGCGGGCCCCGCGCAGCGCCCGGGATGCTCGGCGGCCGTCGGGGCGCGGGAGGCGCGGGGAGGCCCCGGGGCGTCGGGGGCGCGGCCCCAGCCCTCCCGGCCGCAGGCGCGCTCGCCTTACCTGGCCCGCGGCGGCGGCGGCGGGACCCGGAGGGACCGGGCGAGGGAGGGAGCGAGGGAGGGAGCGAGGGAGGGAGCGAGGGAGGGAGCGAGGGAGGGAGGCGCCGCGGGGGAGGAGCTCGGCCCGGAGCGGGCGGGCCGCTTTGTTTCCACTGCGCGGAGCCGCCGACCCTGCGTCACCATGGCAACGGCCGGGCCCGGCGGGCGGGGGCGGGGGCGGGGGCGGGGGCGGGGACCCCCCTCCCCGGTGCGCAGGGGCCCGGGCGCGCGGGGCTCCGAGGGGACCAGCCCCCCGCCCCAGGAGCGGCCGCGCACACGCCCCCTCGCCGGCTCCGCACCCGCGCGTCGGGCTCGCCCCAGCAGGGGGCAGCGGCCGGGCCGCAAGCCGGGGCCGGTTCTTATTTCCACCCCGGCAGGCACCCCCCGCCCCGCCCTGGATTTCCCGCCCTGGACCTTCCAGCACCCCCCGCCCCCCCACCCCACCACACCTTTCCTCTACGGAGCTGTTCCCTCAAAATGGAAATTCACCGGAGAGAGAAGAAAGAGCAGTGCAAACTGGTGAAGTGTTGAGCAACTGGTACCCCGTGCCCCCGCCGCAGCGCGCACGGAGCTGCCAAGGGACACCATACCTCCTCCTCCTGCTGGCCCTCCTCCTCCCCTCCTCCTCCCCTCCTCCTCCTCCCCTCCTCCTCCTCCTCCTCTTCCTCCTGGCCCTCCTCCTCCTAGCCCTCCTCCTCCTCCTCCTCCTGCTCCTCCTCCCCTCCTCCTCCTCCTCCTGCTCCTCCTCCCCTCCTCCTCCTCCCCTCCCCTCCTCCTCCTCCTCCTCCTCTTCCTCCTGGCCCTCCTCCTCCTCCTCCTCCTGCTCCTCCTCCCCTCCTCCTCCTCCCCTCCTCCTCCTCCTCTTCCTCCTGGCCCTCCTCCTCCTCCCCTCCTCCTCCTCTTCCTCCTGGCCCTCCTCCTCCTCCTCCTCCCCTCCTCCTCCCCTCCTCCCCTCCTCTTCCTCCTGGCCCTCCTCCTCCTAGCCCTCCTCCTCCTCCTCCTCCTCCTCCTGCTCCTCCTCCCCTCCTCCTCCTCCTCCTGCTCCTCCTCCCCTCCTCCTCCTCCCCTCCCCTCCTCCTCCTCCTCCTCCTCTTCCTCCTGGCCCTCCTCCTCCTGCTCCTCCTCCCCTCCTCCTCCTCCCCTCCCCTCCTCCTCCTCCTCTTCCTCCTGGCCCTCCTCCTCCTCCCCTCCTCCTCCTCTTCCTCCTGGCCCTCCTCCTCCTCCTCCTCCCCTCCTCCTCCTCTCCCCAGCATCGCTCCACCTGGGTCTGCTTTCCCTCCGGCCAAACCACGCCTCGGTCCCACGGTCCCACGCGGGGCACCAGTAGGAGAGACTTGGGGGGGTGGAGGAGGGGGGCTTTGTGTTTTTATGATAAACACCAGGATGCACTTGTAACCCTACAAGGTAAAACTCAACTTTCAGGCTGCGTTGTGAATCCCAGCGGCTGCCGTGGCTCCGCATCTCCCCGTGAGCCTACTCTGTGCCAGCAGCCTGCCAGGCGCTACAGACCGTGCACGGCCCTTCCCAGAAGAGAGTGGTGAAGCTGACCTTGGCACACGGCTAGGCGTCCCTTCTTAAGGAAATTCTTGGAGAGGGAGGAAAAATACTAGCGGACCCACCGTCAGGCTGCCTCTAAAGAACAGAGCTACAGGACAGCTACCGTGGGGTGAGTGAGTCATCACCCCATCCTAGGTCTTCTTAAAAGATGAGCTACAGAATCCAGAACCCACAGTGTCTTCGTGTAGACCCTGGGGAGCATGGCATTTATTTTCTGGCATTTGTGAATCACCAAAGGAATGTCAATAACTTAAAAAAAAAAAATCCACAGGAACTGACATTTTCTGGGTTCGCTACCTGTAAGCCATAAAGCAGAACACTGTTATTACCAACTGAAGCCATACATATTAATCAAGGAAAATATAACATCCATTTTATGGTGGAGAATAGAAACAGCTTGCTCCTCAGGAAGGCTGGCCAGTTTCCTGTAACAGGAACATTGGTACTTCCAGATGAAGTCAAGAGACAAGGTCTTCCCGACAGACTGTTAAGCAGTTTGGCAGTATTTGTCAAAATTTAATGCACAGGGGCGCCAGGGTGGCTCAGTCGGTTGCACGTGGGATTCTTGGTTTCCACTTAGGTTGTGATCTTAGGGTCGTGATCTCAGGGTCATAAGATCAAGCCCCAAGACAGGCTCTGAGCTCAATGTGGAGTCGGCTTGTCCCTCCCCACCCCACAGCCCTCCTCTCCCTCTCTCTCTCTCTCTCTCTCTCTCTCGCTCAAAAATAAATTCCTTAAGAAAAAAAATTTTGAGATGTACATACCTTTCACCCTGCGATCTCAATTCTTAGAAATCTGTTGTGCACAAATACACAAGTGTGCAATTACAGATGGACAGGGATGTGCCATGCAGCAGTTTTGTAATAGAAATTTGAAACAGCTATTAATATCCATCAATAGTCACATTGCTAAATAACTTTGGCACATTTATACCGTATAATACTACACAGCCATTACAAATAATAAAATATAGGGGCGCCTGGGTGGCTCAGTAGTTGAGCAACTGCCTTTGGCTCAGGTCGTGATCCCAGGGTCCTGGGATCGAGTCCTGCATCAAGGTCCCCGCAGGGAGCCTGCTTCTCCCTCTGCCTCTGTCTCTGGCTCTGTGTGTGTATGTGTGTGTGTCTCATGAATAAATAAACAAAATCTTTAAATTATATATATATATATATATAAGATACATAGAAAGATATTGGTTTCTTATTTTAAAAAGAGGGGCTGCAAAACAATGTATATGGGGTGATCCATTTCTGCACAAGAGATTTTCTAGATAGATAAATAGGTAGACACATAAACTTGGTCATATAGATAAAGATCTAGAAGAATACATACCTAATTATTAACAGTGGTTAGCCCTGAAACTGGGGTAAGAACTGAAGGAACTCTTACTTGTTACTACATACAGCTCAGAATTATTTGGTCTGTTTGGTTTTTATTCTTTTTTTTCTCGATGAACAGGTATTAGCAATTTTTCAATGAAGAATTTAAAAAAAGAGCCCTACTGAATGCTTGTTGACGGATACATTACTGCTTGGCTGGGAACAGAATACAGAACAGTGAAGGCCTACTAAGTTGGCCAGCCCTGCCCTCAGATGCCAAAAGCTTGAAAAAGCCCATATTGGGCCTCCAGTGTGTGAATTCCTTAGTGACCTGGTTATGCCTTATTCTGAGTTATTCTTACAGACAGACATTCACTTTCCTCAAGGAGATTTAGTTTTATCTTAAGGTCTGCTCTATTCTAGCTTTTAGACAAAATGACAAAATTGTCAGGAAACCATCCTTCTAAAATTTGTCACCTTACCTGCCAGTGGATATATATCATTAGAACAGGTTATGTGGCAGCCATTAATCCAATGTAGTTAAGTTAGAAATGAAGGTACTCAAGCTGAAAAATGTTTCTGTGGATGCCTGACTAGCCTTTCTAATTCTCAGCCTTTCTGAAATTCTGTTAAATGATAAACTTACTTTCCTAAAAAGATTTTCCATAGCTGCATGATCCAATTCAGGGGCCACTAGAAGCCACATGAGGCTGTTGAGCACTTAAAATGGGGCGAGTCCAAGTTGACATATTCAGTAGGCACAAAATACACACCAGATTTCACAGAGTTGGAACAATAACCCCAAAATATCTCATTAAGAGTATTTATAGTATGTATTATAATGGCTTTAATATGTTGGTTTAAATAAAATCTATTATTCAAATTATTGCATTTGTTTCTTTTCACTATAACATGGTTCCTAGAAGGTTAAAGATTAAGTATGTGGTGTATTGGCTAGTTCTGTTTTAGAATGAGTGTTTCTGCTAAAATAGCATCAAAAAGTCCAAAGTTGGGGCACCTGAGTGGCTCAGTGGTTGAGTGCCTGCCTTTGGCTCAGGTCGTGATCCCAGGGCCCTGGGTTTGAGTCCTGTATCAGGCTCCCCGCGGGAAGCCTGCTTCTCCCTCTGCCTATGTCTCTGCCTCTCTCTCTGTGTCTCTCATAAATAAATAGATAAAATCTTAAAAAAAAAAAAAAAAAAGGGATCCCTGGGTGGCGCAGCGGTTTGGCGCCTGCCTTTGGCCCAGGGCGCGATCCTGGAGACCCGGGATCGAATCCCACATCAGGCTCCTGGTGCATGGAGCCTGCTTCTCCCTCCGCCTGTGTCTCTGCCTCTCTCTCTCTCTCTGTGACTATCATAAATAAATAAATAAAAAATTTTAAAAAAAAATTAAAAAAATAAAATAAAAATAAAAAAATAAAAAAAATAAAAAAAAAAGAGGCCAAAGTTAACTGTTCTTCTTAATTTTCAGTTAAAACAAAATATAATTACCTCACTAGTGCTTCCCAACCCATAGATATGCCGTAATATAGCATTTTATGTTATATAATGTCAACTTATTAGAAAAAAAAGTTATATACTGACATTAGCTCATTTGTTTATATTTTATAAAAACTTTACCGCAGACAGTAAAGCTAGATGACCTGGGCCTGAATCCTAGCTCTGCTGTTTATCAGCTACATGACATGAGCAAGCAGTTTGATACATCCAGTCTTCAGTTTCCATATCTGTAACATGGAGGTAATAATGGTACTTACCTCACTGAGTTGTTATAAGAATGCAATAAATAAATGCATGAAAGACTTTAATTATAATGCCTGATCATATAAATGCTGAGTAAATTTTAGTTTTTTTCCTTATATTTTGCCTCTACGCTGTTTTCTGATGCTGTAGCTCTGTTATACCTAGTCTATTAACCTTCAATTCAGGTTAGTCTATATTTATAACGAATCTTTCATCTTCCTTTAAATAAGCTGATTGGAACTGTGGCTGAGCCATCAAAATTTAATTCTCCTCAACCCAGAACTGGTTATAAAATTACTATCAAAATCAAAGAGATATTTTAATCTATTTTAAGTTAGCAAAATAAGTAAGAAGTTTCAATGACCAGATCAGCATTCCATGATCATTTTAATAAATATTAAAAATTCCAGGTTTAACAAAATATAACAAATATCCTCAAGTGGTTTATATTCTGTTTATGATCATCAAATTCCTGATTTGTAAAATAAATAAGATATCGCTCATGAAACATTTGTATAAAAATGTTCCTGTTCTAATAATTTGGAATCTGTCTTCCCAAGTCCTTCTTTCTCAGTTATAAGTCATAATAAGAGTAATATTCATTACACACTGGGTACAAGGTCATTTAGGTGTTTAGTAGGAGAATGACTAGACTCTTTAACCACACACTAAGAAATATCTTTAAATTATTTGAGAGCTTGAGCTCAAACATGTTTTATTACATTAAGCCATGGGTTTTGGAATAGGCAGAGAGAAAAAGCAAATTTCAATGTGTCCTCATTACAACCTCATTAAGCCACTACTCTTCAGCCCCTGCCTTCTGGGCCTGTTCTGACATTGTTTAATGAGGTGATATGAATGCATTCAAAACACGTAGAAAAAAATGCTTCTGTTGTCTATGCCTTAAAATTAGTCTTCTTGAATAGTTTTAAAATTTGATTGGCTCTAACCATTCAGAGAGTTAAAAAAAAAAAAAAGGAAAGAAAGAAAGAAAGAAAAACAAACACCCTGTCAAGTCTATAGAAGCTGAAAAATCCAGAACTCACAAATTCCTTTCTTCCAATAGCCCCACCAGGACACCAGACAAATCTGCTCTAAAAGGCAAATATTGACATATTTGCAATATCCCTGCAAGGAGGGAAAAATGCACTCCTTTATACACTGCTCCTGAGCAGTATGAATATCCTTGCTCAAAGAAGGTGTATTGGTGCCTTGAATTAAAAAAACACCTGTGGCCATACTGGAGCCTTTAAGTCATATTTGTTTCAAAGGCTCCAGGAGATGCCCAATTTACATTGTCAATTCCTCCATCATAGTGAATCTCTTAGAGAAATAAAAGATGCAGCCAAATCGCAAGCATTTCACCTAACTTGAAATGAGGCCCCTGTACGTGTTGGTTGCCAAAGATTTTAGACTACCCTAATGGCTTCAGAAAGTAAAGAAATAAAAAGACATCCAGCCTTCTTATCAGTGCCAAACACTTCCATAACTGCTTATAGAACTGAAGGAGACTAACTTCTCCCTGCAATTCATTCCACAGAGATAAGATGAATTTTGAAATTACATTGCTACTTAACCAGGTATTGTGAAAAATATTGTCAATGTTGGTAGTGGTGATATATTTAACCACTGGGCTCACAGACGTAATACCAGCATGAGAAAGTTGTTGCTAATTAAAGAAACATCCTCTAAGAATTCCAAAGAACACAGCCAAAAGGAGATGGGATTGAGAAGCACTGTCTTAGACATCAATTATTATCCCCTTGCGTTTATTGTGCAAGTTCATTGAAAAATATATACAGATTATTTGCCAATGGGGAAAATGGCAGGTAAACAAAATTAGAGACACGAATACATCACAGTTCTTTGCCAAGAGCTCCCTATGGAGAGATCCAACATAATATCTCTGCCAAAAGTATAATTTGATATTGATCAAATCACATTAAAGTAAACTTTTGCTGTCCTTTTTGATCTGGTTTAAATAAATTTTGTTTGAAATAAGTGAACTCCCAGCTTTGTTCAAAAATTCTGTATTCATGGAGATGGTGTAAAGATGTTGCTTCCTTTTCTTGAGTCCTGAAGTAGAGGCTCACATGTCTTTTCAGAAGTCTCTGGCATCAGACCTTCTCCACACTCAGCTTATCTTGTTTCGGTGCCCAAAAAAAAAAAAAGAAAAATGTGTCGGCATATCAATCAGATCCAATATTATCTGTTTTGAATTCATAGTTCATTTACTTATTGATCCCTGACACAGCTGCAAATTAGCTCTTAGCAAAATGGAAATGATTTGTTTCTAGTTTCCTCATCTATAAAATGAGGGTATTGAAGCCTGCCCTTGTCCCCAGTAATGGATTTCATAAGTTTGAATTAGATCATTTAGTAAAGCTCATTGATCAAAGGTTCTCTGTGACTCTAATGCCATAATACCATTGGAGCGAGAGCCTAGAAGAGGTATCAAAGGGAAACTATGCATCGTACACATCATTCTAATAGTAAAATTATTTTAAAGGCCCTCTTTGTGACTAGATCTTTTGAACATTATAAATGAGGAATTTGACCCCATCAAAGGCAAGCCAAGGGTGTTATGACCAGACAGACTCCTTGTGGCTGAGCTACGCAACATGTCAAAGGAAGGACGCATGGCGCCATTTCCATGGACGCCTCACCATCACTTTGAGAGCATACCTTGATTTGCTAAATTGGCAGAGATCACCGAAAATAACCAGACGCAGGCTTGTTAACTGTAGCCAGATGTGGCAGAGAGATCTTGAACAAGCTCTTTAGCGGGGCAGGGTGGACTCTAGGCAAAGGGCAGGTTAGAGTTGCCAGATAAAATACAGATGAGCAATATTTGGGACATACGGATACTAAAATGTGTTCTTTGTGCATTTCTGAAATCCAAATTTAACTAGACACCCTGCGTTTTCATTGGCAAAGTCAGGCAACCTGAGGCAGGGCACAGGGAAGATTTCAACAGGGGCAGATGCAGCTCCTCTTCTAGGGGGCAGAACAACAGCTCTAGTCAACACGATCATAGTGATGGCTAATAATGGCAGTGCAGCTAAGTGCTTGGCCAAGGAAATGAGGATAGATGTAGGGAGACTGGGGAGAGAAAGAGCACAGTTATTAGAACTGGGCACAGATCAAGACCACACGAAGAGCAAAGCTGGTGCTGACTCCCAATCATTGGGCCACAGGTGTGGGTCTCAATGCTCCTGCCTCCAGACCATTCACAAAACCAAATCCTCTAACTGGGCATACTTCAGATTTCCCAGAGGTATATCAAATTGCCCAACAAGGAGAGAGTCTGAAAAACCCACCCCAAAGCCTCACAAATGAGCAATTAGCAATCAGCAGTTTTTGGAAGATGATTCTAGTTTAGGGAGAATGGATTTGCCATGACCAAGATGAAAGCAGGGAGGCCCACAATACACTAGAGGGGTAGACGAGGCGAGAGAGGATTGTGAGTTGGAGTAGACAAGTGGTGGCAGCCGAAATGGAGAGAAGGAAAAACTCAAGAAGCATTCTGGAGGAAGAACAGAGAAGGGGGTCTCCTTTAAGGGGTCTCCTCTAGGGCATCAGGAAGAGGACAGTGCCAAGAACACATCCTAGGTATCTGGCCTGCCATGAAGGATTCCGTGTTGAGGGAGAAGTCCCCAGCAATTAGATGATCTCTTCTGGCAAAAAAAAAAAGCAGAAGCAGGTGGAAGTGGATACAGCTGAGATGTCATGCTGCACAACTAGCGTCAACTGTGCTGCCCATCCTGGGACAAAAGGAAGATAAGGAATGCAAAGAGAGAAGCAGAGACAAGAGTTCTGTGGCCCCCAAAAGGCCTATGAGGGTGTCTCACAAGCTCTTTTCTGTTCTTTGAACCCAACAAGTACATTCCCATCTGAGTCCCCAGCCCTGCTCTTCCCTAACTTGGAATGCTCTTCCCGCAGATCTATCTCCTTTGTGTCTTTCAGCTACTCATTCAATGTCACCCACTCAAAGAGAACTTTCCCGACGACCACCCAGTCTAAAACAGCACCGACTTTCTCATTATCACATGGCCCTCTTCTATTGTTTTCCAAATGCCATCTTCTACACTGTTACCGGTTAACGTTATGTACTGGCCACCACCCCACTCTCTAGAATGCAAGCTCCCAGACCGCAGGACTTGCCTTCCACCTGATGGTGGGAACCCAGTAAACACCTGGTAAAGGGTTTCTCAGCAGATGGCTTCCTAGTTCCAAGTTCTGGTTGACAGGGAGCCGGCCATACTTTGTTTCCTAGCCAGCTCCTTATAATAACCTTTTCTTTTCCTTCATCTTCTTTGACTGGCTTCTTTTCCTCACCAACAAAGGGGCTATACCAGGACACACGCAGAAATCTAAATCAGCAGAGGGGCTGGAGGAAGGCTGGGGAATGAGCCAGATATGTCAACCTCTAATAAGGAGAAAAGCCACAGATTTAAAAAAATTAGAACAGATAGTCAAGAGAAAAAGAACCCACTAAGATATTAATGTACTACCTGTTGATGAACATCAGCCGATTCAAAGATTTTATTCTTTTGTGCTGCCTCCCTTCCACGTACAATCTCTGGGCTGGGCTAGAGACCTAGAGATAAAGCAGGGGGCAGCCTAGCCATCGGGAAGAGCAGTCTGAAGCGGGCAGAGAAGGGTGAGTGTGTCGGTGGCAGCCCAGGTGGTAAGCACTCTGTGGCAATCCACTGATCATGCTTCAGGCCACCAAGGAGGCAATTTTCCCACTGCCTCTCGAAGCAACAACATTCCAGGTAGAGGTAACAACAGATGCGAGGCTCTAAGGTGCTGAGCTAGCATATCAAGTTCGGAGACCTTGATTCGGTGTGGCCAGAATTCAGGGTGTTTATGGGCTCGTGGCAGGAAATGATATTGGGACAGTAGTAGCAAAGTGCAGATTGGATGGAATTGTGTAAGGAAAAGTCATTCTCTTTAGTAAAATTAAAACCCAGGATAGTAAAATCTATAAGCTCTGGAAAAATACTTTCCTGGTGAATAGGACCTCACAGAGCCTAACTCTGTCCCCTCCTGGATTTTCCTGCCCCCCCCCTGCAGTATTAACTCAATATTATTAACAGTCCTAGAGATCCCTTGTCCTTCCAGCCGAGAAGCTGAGACTTCATCCCCTAGGTGACCACAAACACACACACACCCTTCTTTAAATGCTCTCTTATGTCCTCTATGAGATTGCCTTCAAAGGACCTCACAGCTGACCAGGATTAATAATGAAGTGTATTGGAAGTTAAGAGGCCGGCTGGTCCCAGGCCAGGTTCCCATGGATGGATATCTAGTGTCGCCAAGACCAGCGCGATTGTTAGCCTCATCAATGACAGCTTGCCTGAGACAGGCAGGGAGCCAGGAATCCTCCAAGGCGGCCTGTTGTGTAGGCTGCTGGAGACTGTGGAATCACAGGGGGCTTCGGTTAACTCATCTAACAGGAAAGACATTCATGAGAACAGTTTGACTTTAATAAAAACAAAACCTGTGCGCTGGCAGGGTACTCGGTCCTTTCAGAAACTCACTTTATAGGGGAAAGCTTGGGTGAACTTTTTCCTCTGCCGTTTGTACTGGCCATTTGCCATATTCTATCAACTCAATTTTTAAACTACTTAAGTTTCAAACCCCCCCCTCCTCCTCACTTTCATTTCCATAACCCTACTAAGGGCTTTACTATATTGTATGTGAAATGTCATGATAGCTTCTTAACGGGTCATGTGACCCCAGGCTCCCCAACCTTTACTCATTCTCCCATTGTTGCTGGCTTGAGCTTCTTCAACACTCCGTAACTCCCCATTGCCTATAGGATAACAGCCTTTCCAAGTCTTTTGCTCTCCATAAGCTGGCACTAACTTATTTTTCCCATGGTTATGCCTGCTACATTGCCTTCATTGCCACAGCTAAACTAAAATAGAGCTTCTTTTCTGGAATGGCAAGTTTATTCTGCTTGGATTGCCCTTTTCTCTGACTCTGCTCAGGTTCAAATATTACCCACCTTTCAAAGTTCACTTGAAATGCCAGCCCCCATCTCCATGAAGCAATCTCCTATTCTTTTTTTTTTTCTTTTTAAGATTGATTTATGTATTTATTTATTTGAGAGAGAGGGAGAGCACAGGAGTGAGGGGAGGGTCAGAGGGAGAGAATCTTCAAGCAGACTCCCCTCCGAGCAGAGAGCCCAACATGGGAATCGATCCCAGGACCCTGAGATCGTGACCTGACCTGAACCAAAACCTGGAATTGGGTGCTTAACTGACTGAGCCACCCAGGCACCCCAATCTCCCACCCTCTTGGTGGGATAGAATCTCTCCCACCTGGTACCTCCCATAGCACATGACCTAATATCTCTCTTGTAAAACTTACTACCTTACATTTTGTGCTAGAGTGGTATTTGCATGTGTCAGGAATAAAAACTCCCAAGCCGCATAAGCTGGGTGTCTTATCTTTGAATCCCATGCCATCCATAGCACGCATCTTTCCTCCGGACATGGTATCGTGCCCTCCACTGGGAGTTTGTTGAATTAATCAGTTAAGCATTTCATCCCAGGTAGAACTTGCATTTGGGTCATTGCCATGGCATTGTGCTTAGCCATCAAATGCCAGTGAAGAGTTTGTTTTGTCATTCTGCCCTGTACGGGAGGTGGTGCTTGATTGTTCTGGGTTTTGGGTGAAGGCAACCTGAAGAGGTGCCAGTTTGTAAAATGTGGCCTGGAAATTAACTCATCCCGTTGCTCTGACAGCGCTCTTACTGGCACAAAAGCACAGCTTTGGAGTTGCAATCTGAGCTTCCTTTCCTGTGTCCCTAATTACTCACATGGGCTTCTTTTGTTGGAGGTTTTTTTTTTCCTTTCTTGGACTTTTGCCCTGTTTAACAGTCCTGAACACCCTAGCGCTAGAAACACATTTGTTCCATCAGCTTTTACTCCGAAAGGACTTTATAGGATCAATTTGTTTAAGCAAACTTTTAATTTGGTTTTGTTTTCTCTTCAGGGACTTTATTTGTAAAACTGGGATGTGTGCGCACAGAATCGGATGATTAAAGTGATTGAAATGCCAGGGAGCAGAAAGATAGCTCAGCCTCAGGGGACACGGGTACAAAATAATGGCATATACCCCAGATGGTTGTCTTGACTGTTTTCACATTTGTGGCAGCAGACCGTTAAATTATTCAAATACCTGTGTCTTCATCCATTTGGGCTGCTATAACAAAAAGACCTTATACTGGGTGGTTCCAACAACAAACATCCCTTCCTCACAGTTCTAGAGGCTATGAAGTCCAAGGTGGAGGGGATGGCAAATGCATCTTGGTGAGGGCTCACTTGCTAGTGCACAGACAGTGGTCTTTTTGCTACAGCCTCAGATGGCAGACGGGGAAGGGATCTCTCCTTGGTCTCTTTCATAAGAGCATCAATCCCATTCATGAAGGTTCCACTGTCATGACCTCAGCACCTCCCAAAGGCCCCGCCTCCTAATACCATCATCCTGGGGATGAGGCTCCAATATATGAATGTTAGGGGGACACATTCAGAGCATAGCACCTTGTATATGGTAGGAGGCTTTCCATGGCAAGGAAGGAAATAACCAAGTAAAAGTAGTTCAGATAACAGGTGTTTATTTCATAAAACAAGACATCTAGAGGAAGACAATTCCGCAAGAAGAGAAGCCTCATAACACCAACAAAGGATGAGCTCTTGTCATCTCTCTGCTCTCCTCTCCTAGGAAGCTGGCAGCGGCAGCTCTTATAGTCACAGAATGGTCATCGTGGCTGCAAACTTCACATCTCCACTCAAGTGCCTCCGAACAGGAAGAAGTGGGATGGCTCAGAAGGGCTTTCTCATGCTCCCTTTGATCAGGGAAGAACACCTTTGCCAGAATTCCTCAGCAGCTTGAGTCTTAGTGGACTGATCGGGGTCACAGGTTCATGCCCGGGCCAATCACAGCTGGAGAGAAATTCTGAAGCCATGCTTGGTGTAGGCCAATGACGTCATGCCCTGGAGGCGGGCACATGGCCAGATGAGACCAACGAGCAGGTTGTTGGGCCAGCAACCTACTGCACCTGCCAAGGGCTGCGTCGTACTCTCCGACTGGTTCAATACGCATAAGGTGCTTTATAGGCAGGAAATCAGTACTGATAGGAGTGAATGAAGGACTTTCCACAAAGATCCACCCAAACACAATCAAATAATGGTAATAACTGTTATTGCTATTATTTCCATCATCATCATTATCATCATCATCATGAAAAGGATGATGAAGAAGAGCTGAATCTATAAAAGCTAGACAGTCAAAAAATAAAATAAAATAAAATAAAAGCAAGACAGTCTGCCTGATTTATTGTTTTATGGTCCTGAATATTTTCACATACTGTTACTGAAAGTGTTTATCTTACGTTTACTTCCATTAAGCTGAAAGGCTCTCACTATTCATTCTTTTCGGGTGGATCGCAAAGTGAATAGTGGCTTATGTATAGTGGCTTGGGCCTAGAGGCTTATCCTGCCTTCTGGGGAAATTCCTACCAATCTGTCCATAACCCAGAGCTGTCACTCAAACTGAGTCACCAACCTTTGTCACTTCCTGCTAGCCAGAGGACAGCTGTCATTCACCTTTTATCACTGCTTCACAAGGACGCTTCCCTTGCATTCCTCCTTTGTATTGTTGTTCTTTCTCACCCCAAATTCACTCTATCTACTTTTTCAGGGGTTGCTCTTCCCCTCGCGTCTGGCATTCACACGTTTGCTGTCAATGTCCTTGTGAATGTCATTGCCATCTACCCTTGCCCACAGACATATGAATTCCCCTGAGGGGAACCTGCAAGATTACCAATCCAGTGCAAGACTACAAATATCAGAGTGCTCTTTGAAGCAGGGCTCTACTTGGAGCCATTCAAGAGACAGCAGTGGGAATGAACAGAGCAATTGAGCAATTTCCAAAGGATGACTGAAGTGCCAGGCTCAAGGAAAACTCTGAAGACCGTGGGCCAAACTGGCTGCCAACATCGTAAAGAGACAGGAGGAGCGCAGAAGCTGTCGGAAGTCTGTTCCAGAAGGCTGACTTAGGTAAACAAGGGGATGATGCCTGCGAGATGGCTCTGAGGAGGAGCGATGATGGGCAATTTGATCATCCGCTACTACCAAAGGCTTTCTTTGATACTCAATGACTTTAAGTCACTTTAATAGAATGGCAGTTTCCTTCTGGTTTCTCCTTATTCCCCACTGCCTGCCACCGTCCACCCACTGTCTCTCTAGATGTAACAGCGAAGCAGGAATGGAATATGGAGTACCTAATCGTTTCTCATATGAGAATCATTCTAACTTCAGGCAAAAGCTTTCTGCAAATTTAGTCCCCTTGAAATCTTCTTGTAATACATAATGAAAAATGAAACAGGCCCTATTTCGTGGGCACGGTTGCATATTATTTCACTTTACTTCTCACAAATTCCCAAATCCCCAACCAATTTCATTGCCTGCGCCTTCATTTTCTTCTCTGTAACATTCTTCCACCAACTCTGCGTTCTGACCTACCTCTCCTTCCAGATTCAAAAATAATAAAGGTTAGAAAAAACTGTCTTCCCGTGTACGGCGATGGCTTGGATTGTGTCCTTGCTAACCCTGCTGCACCTGGTTGATATGATGCAATGGAGGGTCCCAGATAGGGAGCAGTAGACAGAGCTTCTGTGCCAGTTCCCTGTAAGCGTGCCCTTTTTTCTTCTATATAAAATGAGGAAAAGATTAGCTAGGTGATCACACACACAGATTTCTCTCTCAGAAGCAGAATTCCTATGACTCAGAGTAGATTTGGGACCTTCATAGTTCTACCGAAGAGATTCTAATGCAGCCTCTCACAAGCTAGGCGACCTTGGCCAAGATCCTTCATCCCCTGTATGTCTACAGTTAAATCCCCCTAACTGTAAAATAAAAAAGATTAAAATACCTACTTCATGAGATTGTGGTGAAGATGACAAGAATTAACATATGCAAAGTGCTTAGAAGAGTACCTGGCAAATAAATTCTACAAAACTAACTGTAGCATATTATGGATTCCTTTTTTTTTTTTTTTAACGATTTTGTATTTATTCATTTGAGAGAGAGAGAGAGAGAGAGAATGAGCCAGGCATAAGAAAGGGAGAGGGGCAGATGGAGAGGGAGAAACAGGTTCCCCACTGAGCAGGGAGCCTAACTCCGAAGCTCTATCCCAGAACCCTGTGATCATGACCTGAGCCAAAGGCAGATGCTTAACCCACTGAGCCACCCAGGTGCCCTTGGATTCTTTTCTTTAACAGCTTTGTTGAGATATAATTCACCCATTTCAAACATATAATTCCATATATTTACAGAGTTGTGCAACCTTCACTAGAATCAGTTTTAGAACATTCTTATGACCTCCAAAAGAAACCCCATATTCTTTAGCTATCAGCCTCCCAACCTCCCTCATTCCACCTCCAGCCCTAGGCAACCCCTAATCTACTTTCTGTGTCTATAGATTTGTCTGTTATAGACATCTCATATAAATGGAATCATAAAATAAGTGGTTTATTCGTGACTAGCTTCTCTCACTTGGCGTAGTGTTTTCAAGAGGTACCTATGTTGTGACACGTATCAGTACTTCACTCCTTATTATTGCTGAATATCACTCCATGGTGTATCTGTTCATCAGTTGATGGACATTTGGGTTGTTTCCACATTAGAGCTATTATGAACAATGCTGCTATAAACATCCATATACAAGTTGTTGTGTGAACAAACATTGGCATTTCCCTTGAGGATAAATCTAGGAGTAGGACTGCTAGGATCTATGGTGACTCTATGTTTAATTATTCAAGGAACCACCAAACTGTTTTCCAAAGCAGCTGCATATTTTTCATTACCAGGTTGTAGGGAATTTCTACATATCCTCACCAATATTTGTGGTTTTCTGACGTTTTGATTCCAGCCATCCTTATGGGTATAAAGTAGTATCTCATTGTGGGTTTGATTTGTATCTTCCTAATATCTAATGATGTTAAACATATTTGCATGTGCTTAGCACCTAT
Organism: Vulpes lagopus; assembly: GCF_018345385.1. Lineage (NCBI taxonomy): Eukaryota > Metazoa > Chordata > Mammalia > Carnivora > Canidae > Vulpes > Vulpes lagopus. The sequence goes on from NC_054833.1 coordinate 12,902,622, forward strand.
TTGTAAGCTATGGATTCTTATAAAATACCTTGTGTCGATGCCTCAGGAGACCTTATACCACCAGAGATACCTTGAGAGCAGATATAGATCCTAGGTTCCCATGAGAGTTTGAAAAGATCCTCTTCATACAACTTGGCCCTTGCAAGATGAGGGTACTGGCCATGTTCTTAATGTTATACCAATCAAGGAAAACTAGAAAAATAGGATAGTACCTCTTAAGTTCACCAGGCTCCTGTTTAGCTTCTATTTTGCCACCCAGGCCTCTTTTATTTCTATGAAAAATTCTTATTTCAGGGTCTTCCAAAGGCTCTAATTACCATAATTATAAATTCTGCTCCCTTGACATCTTTTTCCTGTGTGTGAGCCCAACCATTAAAAAGTATGGAACATTTATATCTTTCATAATACACACGGAAGTAATCTATACATATTGACTAAGAAGGTCAAAGTCTTACCACTTCTCAAGAAGGAGCCTCCTTACACAAGCCAAAGCAGTTTAAACTGAATTTATAAATGTGAACAACTTAATTTCCTCACTGGTCAAATAAGATTCATAATCTCTAATTTATGGAGTACTTGTGAGTATTAAATGAGATGTATATAAAGCATTTGTGCTAGACACATAATAAATACAAAATAAAATGAAAAGTATATGTATACCCGTCAATCAGTTTATGCCTATTTTAAATTATTCTGTCGAAAATCACCTGCACGTTGACTCTCCAGCCTCGTGGGGTTGCTGGTATACATCAGGATGCAGCGGGGGAGGGCACCCCAAAATACAATTTGCTGGGAGGTTGGGAAATAAGAGAGAGACAGAGACTGCAGACCTATAGAGACCAAAGGGACAAGACTGAATTTCCAGAAGAACTTCCATTTTACAACACTTGAGTTGCATGAGTTGAGTTGAATGAGACCACAGAAGACACTGAGCGATCCAGGAAGCCCCAGGCCACTTGCCCTCCCTGCCCGGCCTTGACTGCTCCTTCAATGTTGCTAGGGTTCTTTCAAGCCTCAGAAGAAGAATCTAAAGAGAGCAAAGTTCTCCAGCTCTGAAAAGAAGAGCCATATCTCAGACAACTAAACGAAGCATCCTCCAAGGATGTGGTAGGCTGTCTTCCACTTTCCTCCCTTTTACCATGGTTTTACAACACAGGCTGACCCGGACTGGCTGGGCCAGGTGGGTTAGCAGAGTGATCACTTGCTGCCATCTATGGGTAAGACATGAAAAGTGACCAAAGGGAAAATGAAAATTTCTCCTCTCCATTAGTGCACGTTCAAATGTAACTCTATGGAGAGTACCAAAGAACGTCGTTTGCTTTTGCACTGATTTTCCTAAATGCGGAAATATGAGAAAAAAAGATTTAGGATTTCTAGCAACCCTACAACAAATACCTTCAAATCTGCCTGAGACAAGTGATTCACAGATAATGCTATTGGCTTGAAAAACTAATCATTTCTGATTTGTCTGGCCCACCATAGCCTTTAAGTAGGAGCAAGTTAAAAAACAGAGATCAAGTTAGGTTAGGGTATTTTTTAATAACCAAAATTGTCTTTGTTCTAACTAAAAATAAGCCCATCAAAACCTATTATAACAGAGGTCTATTTGTCATGGTTACCATGGAATTAGAATCTTTGCAATTATTTTAAAATAGTACTTTCTCCCCACAGCTAGAAACTTCTGCATACGGAGACAGGAGAACCAGTTTTAATGAGAAAAACTCAATTGTGTCCTGAAATATTTATACCAGCTTTGCAATTAGGTATAAAACATTTACCAGTTCTGCCTCCAAACACATCCTTGAAAAAGATTGAAACTGTTATCTCTGATTCACCAAAAAAAAAAAAAAAAAACTTGTTTTGACTTATCTGGTCTGCTAATTTTAGGCAAATTAAAAAATCCGAGGTAGAAAAAATTTAAAAAAAAAAAAATCCGAGGTAGGTGAATAGAACAGGAAAATAGGAAATGGCAACTTTATTTAGAGAGATTGAGGCAGACAAACTGTGCACACAATTCTTAAAGCATTCATCATATTCCTGGTTGATAGTCTTCTCTCCTAACTAGATGTGAGGTCTTTGAAAGCAGCAGTGGTATTATATATTGTATATTGTCCTTGTATATTCTGAAGCTATTCCTAGTGCCTGAAGTTTTAACAATAAATATTTGTGAGTATTTAGTCAACAAAAATGTATTTTCTAGATACTTATTCCAGGTATCGTCATAGGTAAAGGGAAAGAAAGATGGATGGATTTTAGTGTGTGTTAAAAACTGAGTGTTAACTTCAGCAATGCAGGCATAATATAAGGCAGGAGAAACACTAGCTTGCTGAATGAATAAGTTCAGATAGGTCACTTAATGTGACTGATAAGTTGGCCATGGTGTAGCCTGCATTACTAAGATGTAATGCAGAAAAGCTAAATTTTGGTGGGATATGTCAACTATGTTGGAGTACAGCAGGTGATTACTTCCAGCTGAGGAAGGGTAACAACTTCACCTTTGGTGGTGGGGGGGGGGGGTGTGGAATCAGTTCTCATCTATTTTGTTTACAGCTGTATCTTTAGCACTTGGAACAGTTCTCAGGACACAGGGTTCAATAAATATCTAAGAATGAACATTATTATTATACTTTCCCATTAGAGGCTTTATGCGGCACAGTTGTGAAAATGAGGCCTTCAGAGAGATGGAATGATCCTCCCAAGGTTATTTAACAAGAAACTTTTGGAATTCCAACTGGTATCCAAATGCTTGATTTCTGAGATCCCAGGGTATGTATGTCATCAGACCAGACCGTGTCATATGCTCAGATCTCGGATTCCAGTCTTCTTGACACCAGCAAATAAATACACACAAAGCAGCAAATATAATGAATCCACAGCTTCTTCACCTGCCTTCCTTACTGTCCACCTTCTGTCTGAGACTATCTGAAGGGTTCCATGATCATCACTGAATTACATAACCATCCAAATGAGATTGTTCTTCCATCTGTTAAGGGCCATCAGAGCCCCCGTGCAATGAATTTCAATTTAAGGAGCTTTATGTCCCATCTGGAGCAAGAGGATTCATTCCTATATAAGAGAAAAAGATCATTGTGATTTTAACCTGGTTTTAATGGAAATGACTCAATCCAAACCTTAAAATTTAAATGATGTTTAAATATTGCATGTCTCAGCGCACTGAGAGAATGATCTTGCCAGCAATTATTTTCAAAGTCCCATTTTCACAGCAGTAAATGCTCATTAAAAATAAACCATATATACAAGAGCGCTCACTGCAGCAGTATTTGTAAGAGGAGAAGACTTGAAACCAACCCAAATGTCTGTCAAAGGAGATGACACAAAGAAATTGTGCTGTGTTCATACCGTGCAGCTATTAAAAAGAAAGAAGGAGGCCTACATGTGCCAGTGACAAGATATTTAACATCTATAAATAAGTGGAAGAAAAAGCAAGATGCAAAACACTATGCATGTTTCTAATGTTGGCAGTTACAGTAATAAATGTCAGTATGTACATATCAAAAAATCTGGAAGTGTATACAAAATAAAGACAGTAAATTCTCTAGGAAATAACATGAGGGGGCAATTTCATTTTCAACCTTATTCAAAATCATCACATATTGCTTCCTTCATTGAAAAAGACTTCTATCTCCTTTTAAATATGAGGTGTAATAAATACATTTCGCACTAATAAATTGAAAATTTCAAATGAAAGTTTACACGAAAATGGAATATGCTCCTTTCAAACAGTTACTGTGTGCTATAAACACTGCATTGTTTATATTCTTCAGTCTACTGATGGTTAACATAGAGAGCCTTTATTCATAATTCTATTGTGACAGCAGAAAACTAGAAACGCCCAAGTGCTTGACAGAGGAATAGTTAAATAAACGGCCACTCCCAATAAACTGTTATGCAGCCATTTAATAAGAAGATTAAGAAGACTATGAAACACTATGAAATGCCCACGTTAAGGGTGACGGTAATGATAATGATCATAATGTGAAGAGTAAATGGCAAGACACAGAAGTGTCTATTCAAATGCGTGCAGTAGGATCTCTGAATGGAAAATATAGCAAAAAGAAATTTTTCCAGGGCTAAGAATAACATTGTTTAGATGGTGGTCCCCTTGATTATTTTCCTTCCTTATACCTTTCCATGTTTTCCAATTTTCTAAGTAACCACTTACTACATTTATAATGGAAAATAATGCAATCACTCCTATCGATGGGATATTGTAAATAGCAACATTCTTCTTACTGGCATGCCATACAAATTTATTCACATTTTTCTTTCACTCTACCTTTGGGTTCATTTTTTCTAAAAAAATGATTTCTAATCCTACGTCTGCCCCTAACTTTCCCAGTGCTTTGGAGTGCACCACCAAATTCTCCACTCAATAGCTGTAAAATTAGACTATTTCATTAGGCTAAGTGAGAAATCAAACAATTTATGAAAAATGGAGTTCCCACAAAAGGAGCCCTATTTTTCTAATGGCTAAGCACCCAGGGGTTATCACAGAGATCCATAGGCCAACATCAGAAGAGTTGGGTTCATCACAATTCAGACATCACAATTTAGATATTGTGAATTTACTATGTTGAGCTAGAATCTAAATTTTAGTCTTAGAATTTTCCTAAAATAAAGGGAATAGATATAGGCTAATAGGCTGTGTGCCTATTAGATAGCTATTACCTTGTTTGACATACAAAGAAACGAACATACAAAGGGGCTGAGAGAGTTGCCCAAGGTCATGACTAAGCTGGGGTTCAGTCCAGGGTGCGTGAATCCCACTAAGATTTTGTAGGGGTGAGAAGTGAGGTTGCAGAGGGATGAATGATTTGTCCAAGGTACACTGCCAGTTAGCAGGAGGCCGACCCAGATCTCTTGACACCACTCATACATTCACTTCACATTTTCCTCTTTCTATATTTTTACAAGTTCATTATCATCAATTATCAGTATTTTCCCTTCTCATTTTATTTTAGGTTTCCCTTTCATTTCCTCTCTTCACTAATTTGCCTCCTGGGAGTGTTTGTGGACCTGATATTTCAGTTCACTAATTAATGGTTCAACTACATGCTTTCTGCTCTGTACCCTATCTCTTGAGTTTGATATTGTAACCATATTTTAATCTATAATCAGTATATCCTTCTATGTACTGTCTTGTCCTTACATCATGTCACGGGCATTCTCTTATCTCTTTGAGGATCTTTATCTATTTGGAACTCTTGATCTATTCAATTATTTCCAATTCCTATAAGTAATGCAATAGTCAAGACAGGATAGGATATACTGCAGTAACAAGTATTCCTGGAGAGTTCGGTGGCTATCTCAAAGCTTTGTTTCTCACTCACAGGCAACTACCCTCTCTCACCATGATCTTGTCCCTCAGGTATACTTTTAATTCTCTGCCCCAGGCATTGTTCTTCAAGGTGTTTTCCTGAGTGTACTCACCTACTATTCAAGGTCTGGAGGGAAAGGAAGGAAGGACCGCTCAGTAGTGGACAGGTAGGCTGGCTCCACTGCCTCCCTGACATTGTCTCTGCCCCATGTCTGCAGCACTGGACAGAAGCTGATGTTTATCCACAAAGAGGCAGGCTGTGATTATCCAAGGCCAACAGATAGGGGTTGGGGGGATCCATGGGGAAGGTGTGCTCAATTTGTCCCAAACTTTTGTCCTCTGCCCCTATTCCATTTCTTCCCCAGCAGCTCTCACAACCTCTTTCTCTCCCTAGGGGTTTCCTGCTCTTTGTTTCTCAGATTCACATACTGTTTTCATTTCTCTGGCACCTTCAGAGATAGGCTGGGTTCGGGGAAGGAGCAGAGGCCTGTCCTAGGTCCCTGTTTTATCAGGCTCCAGAGTCCAAGGCATTTCTACTGCAGCATTTCTAATGCCTCCTGAAATTGATAAGATCTCTAAGATAATGAGCTTTTCCAGAGAACTCTGGACTTCCTTTTTTTCCCATCTTGCAATAAGGGTGCATAGTACTGGCACAGAGTGAGCATTAAAAATATGATAACTTGACTTAAATATTCTCCTATGTACCGTCTTGTCCTTGCATCATGTCATAGGCATTCTCTTATCTCTTTGAGCCTCTTTATCTATTTGGAATTGTTGATCTATTCAATTATTTCCAATTCCTATAGTAATGCGATGTGAAGAGGGAACCACTTCTCATAAAATGTGCAGCTCCAATGAATGTAGCCACACCTAAGTGGATTTTAACATTCTTAGAGGAAGCCTAAACTCAGTGCCCCTCCCCCCCAACCTTTTCTCAAGCTGTTGTTCAAATTTGAACAGTTTAGGAGAATGGGACAGGAGGTCAGACACAATAATCATGAGGTGAGTTGATTTCCTAGTTTGCACCCTGCCTGGAAGTTGAGTTTTATGAATATAATTAGACACCGGGAAGCAAACAAATGACGTATTGCTGTCAGCAATTTTTGTTATCAGGGAAGGTATGTATGATTTGCTTATGACATATGCCTAAAATAAAATCAATATAAGCACTCCAGTCCCAAAAGTATCACCTAAACTACAGATAAAAAGAAAGTCTGGTTTCTCCAACCATGTAATTGAATCACAACACGTAATTGGAAAAATGGAAAGGTCAAATTACTTTTTTCTTTCTTCGGCCCAAATCCCCACTGTAACAGATGCTACTGGTTGCCCAGTTCAAACTCACCCCCTGCTTATTGGTCCCTTACGTATTTCAAACGATAGGGAATGAAAACCTCAGAAATTTGCTTTGCCAATCTACCTTGCAGCCAGTGTGGCTTAACAAGCCAGTTTTGGCCAAAGGTTTGTAAGAGAGATCTCCCTGCGGGAGCAAGGATTATAAACCTGATAACTGACCACTCCTAAGAATGCCCTCCCCATTCTTCCACTTGTTTCCTGCCTTCAGATGCAGTCACCACATCTGGACCTGTTGCATTACCTGGCAAGCAGCACAGCTTAGCAAGAAAAAGCAACATGATAGGGAAGGCAGAGCAGAATGATAGTAAGAAGTCTTTTTTTTTTTTTTTTAAAGATTTATTTATTTATTTATTCAAGAGCGACACAGAGAAAGAAGCAGAGACATAAGCAGAGGGAGAAGCAGGCTCCTCACAGGGAGCCCGGTGTGGGACTTGATCTGAGGACCCCTGGATCATGACCTGAGGTGAATGCAGATGCTCAACCACTGAGCCACCCAGGCATCCCTATTAGGAAGTCTTCTTAAAGTGTCCTTAAAGGCACCATTGAGCTGCTTCACCAAATTTGGAAATGCTTGCCCTCCAAACTTCTTGTGAAGTAAGATAATTAGATGCATCATAGCTTGAGCAACTATTCATCGGTATTATTTTACTTGTGACCAAAACTATGCCTAACACGTGCCCCCTAAAAGGGAGCTGTCATTATCAAAAGGAATAATTCTGAATCTCTGTAACCTGATAAAAGGAGTTCAATAGGCATGAACTGTACTGCAATCCTTTTGTCTTCAAAATATAAAGAGATTCATGATCAGGGTTTTTAGATGGTCAACAAGCCAGGCACTGTGCCAGACCCTTCATGTGCATTACCTACCTACAATTTCTTTTGGTGGCTTGCCTCACAACACTGAAGAGCATCTGACTCAGAGAACTACAAAAGCTTAGTGAGAAGAAAGTTGCTCTGGGAAGCAATATATTTTAATAGTGACTCTGATAAAATATGATGTGAGGAGAGGAAAATAGCCAAGAGTCTATGAAGGATAGTGACTAAGAGTGCAACAGAGTGTTCAGGTCTTTTCCCTGTTGACCCTACATTGACAATCAGGATCCAAAGGTAGGACAAGCAAGAGTTAAGGCTTTCACTTTTTAAAAAAAATTTAAATTCAATTTGCCAACATATAGTATAACACCCAGAAGACCTCCAGTTTCTAAGAGACCTGCCAACAACTAGATGTCTTTCTAGTCTATTAAGGATGCAGAACTGGCCCCCACCACTCTCCACTACGCCCCAGTCTCCTTCCCAAGAGGACAGGGAGAAGGAATCTTTAGAGTACTGGCGAAAGTAGTGTCAGGGGAAAAAAACTTTCTTCTTCGCCATTGCCCTGAAGCAAAGTGGGAGGTTCCTCAAGATACTCTTTCACTGGGATTGACGGTGCCTGCTAGAAAGGGTAGGAAAGACTATCTCATTGGAGAGCCCAACATCTGCATAGAGAACAAATTCATTGGTTAAAAAAATAACTGGAGGGGTGCTTGGGTGGCTAGGTCAGTTAAGCGTCTGCCTTCAGCTCAGGTCATGATCCCGGGGTCCTGGGATCAAGTCCCACATCAGGCTCCCTGCTCAGTGGGAAGGCTGCTTCTCTCTCTCCCCCTGCCTCTCCCCACCACTTGTGCTCCCACACACACTCTCTCTCTCAAATAAATAAATAAAATCTTAAAGAAAAATAATAACTGGAACCCATAGTGACAACAGAAAGATTTTTTTTAACACCAAACCTTTTAAAGACAGTTATTCAGTGAGAATAACTGTACACTGTAGAATGAGAACTGTATTCAGTTTACTATAGTTAATTTAATCACTATTATATATCACAGGTATAAATAACAGAGCAGTGCCGGATCTTAACCACAGATCCCTCTTTTTAGCATTTGATAAAATGCATAGGAAGACAATTCTTTGCTCATCCTCATCCCTTTTTATTGGCACACTGATTTCTCACTATCTCCAATGGGAAAGTCTCTTAGATCATGGCCCTTATTATAAGTGGCAGAAAATTATCCACCTCATGATAAAATTGCTAAAAACTCAGACAGGATTAAAAATTTTTCCCTTGCTTAGGGGCCCCCAGGTGGCTCAGTTGGTTAGGCACCTTCCTTCAGTTCGGATCAGTAATGGGATCAAGCACCGTGTCGGGCTCCCTGCTCAGCTTCTCCCTCTCCCTCTGCTGCTCCCCTGTTTGTGCTCTCTCTCTGTCAAATAAATAAATAAAATCTTTTAAAAAAATTCTTTCCCTTGTTTATAAAAGTATATATATTGATTACAGAAAATTGAAGGAAAGAAAAACAAATAAGAGTCTGTAATAAATTATATTACATCACTTAAATCCCACCAGGTGAAACCATTATTAACATTGTCTTATTTTTCCTATAGGATTTATTTTCTTATAGGATTTTTTAGTGTGAGTGTTGGTGTGTGTGTATATGCAGGCACATGTGTGTATTAAGTAAAATTGGGATTTACTATAAACTGTTAACTATTTTTTCCTTTTATTATTATATTCTGAACATTTTCCCATGCACGTAACTATTCCTTAAAAACATGACTCTTGTATTTAATGATTGTAAAGTATTTCACTCTAAAATTGAATTGCATTTCATTCAACCTTTTCCTTATCATTGAAATTTGATCCATTTCCAATTCTTGAGTATTCTAAATAAAGCTCCAATTGCATATTGTTAAAATAACTATAATAATGACAAGAGTGAGAAGGTAAAGCAGAAAGAGCAGCTGAGGGCCAGCCTGTCTCCCATCATTTGGCACAAGAACACAGGAATGCCCTTCTCTGCAAGGAAGTCATCTGTGCTCCATTTTCTATTATGATCCACTAAAGCAAAGAACCCCAACAGCAAAAGCCTGGGTGTTCAGGTAGTGGCAGGAGCTAAACAGGGGTTCAGTCAATCAAACTGGAGCTAACTCTCCAGTATCAGAGAATTGTTCAGTGGAGAGATCCCCAAGCTCTCAAAAACAAACAAAAAATAGTTAAGAATTCACATAACCTAAGCGAAGCCAGCATTTGGATGCTGCCACTTGGCCGGCCTCAAAAGCCAGACTGTGGCAGTCAGAAAAACAGAGACCACAGTTTTTTGTTGGAATCTTTTGGATATTCTATATATAAAATCATGTCATCTTCAAACAGAGACAACTTTACTTCTTCCTTCCTGATTTGGATAACTTTTTTTTTTTTAAAACTATTTGGTTTTTTATTTTTATTCTTTTTTTAAGATTTATTTTTATTTATTTATGATAGACATAGAGAGCAAGAGAGAGAGAGGCAGAGACACAGGCAGAGGGAGAAGCAGGCTCCATGCCAGGAGCCCGATGCGGGACTCGATCCCGGGACTCCAGGATCGCGCCCTGGGCCAAAGGCAGGCGCGAAACCGCTGAGCCACTCAGGGATCCCCCTGATTTGGATAACTTTTATTCTTTCTTGCTGATTGCCCTGGCTAGGACTTTCCAGGACTATGTTGAGTAGGAGGTAAGAGTGGGCATCCTTGTCCTATTCTTTGAGTAAGAGTTCTCAACCTTTCATTATTAAGCATAATGTTAGCTATGAGCTTGTCATATGTGAACTTTATTATGTTGAGGTGTATTTCTTCTACACCCAATTTGTTGAGTTTTTTATTTGTGAAAGAATATTGAATTTTGTCAAAGGCTTTTTCTATAGCTATTGAGATAATTATATGTTGTGTATCATTTGTACTCTTAATTTAATGAATCATATCTGTTGATTTGCATATTTTAAGCCATCCTTGAATTGCAGGGATGAGTCCCACTTGATAATGGTACATGATCCTTTACTACTAGAGTTAGTTTGCTAGTTGGACTTCGTTGGGAATCTATATTCTTCAGGGATATATGGCCTCTAGTTTTTGTTTCTTATAGTATCCTTATCTGGCTTTGTTATCAGCATAATGCTGGCCCCATAAAATGAGTTTGAGAGTATTTCCTCCTCTTCAATATTTTGGAAGAGTTTGAGAAGGATTGAGGTTAATTTTTCCTTAAATGTTTGGTAGAATTCACCAATGAAACCAGCTGGTCCTAGGCTATTTTTCACTGGGAGAAGGACAGCTCTATTATTTAGATGCTAGGTGATTATATGATTCAGACTACTTTAGCAATTCCTACGTTTCGCAGTTTTTACTTCCATAAGTATAGTTTGGCCAAAGTCCTATTTAGCACGGTTTGTCAATCCAAAACTGAATTCATAATTTAAATGTCTACAGGGCTACACAAATTCCTGGCACAATGCATATAGGACCAGCTGTGAATAGCTAACACTTCATCACAAGATAGCTAACAGCCCTCCAAAAACCAAATAACCACCTGGAAAGAAAGCAGGAGGGCAGGTGCTACAGATGCTAGGGGCTTCCATGACTATCCAAACAAACACTGGATCCATAGACCCCCTGGGAACATAGTAAGAATTTTAATGTTTTCAAACTTACTGATTGTTACATTATTCCAGGAATATTTTTCAGGAAAATCCTCAAAGAGAGGCAAAAATGTGGGTTTTGAATCCATTAAATCACTTCCTAGGTACTCTGAGCTATTTTATCATCTATAATGCAAGTGCTAGTCAGACATAATCCCTCTTTTCGTGAAAGCGTTACCAAATAACCTGAGATTTCAAAATCTGAGATATAAAAACATACCAACAGTACCATACATGCACAATGGTAAGTATTTGTGTTTTCATTGGGTGAATGGTCTGTAGTCAAAGAGTCAACATGGAAAGGAAGCTCAAAAGCTAAAATGGCTCCCACATGTTGTTAGCAATGTCATAACTCCAAAATGAACCTAAAGAAATAGAAAATGGGTTTATAAAATAGGTCACCGTGGTTGACCATGGTTGAAACTTCGTCTGATACTCTTTGTTCTGCAGTTTTTCAACTACTAAGAATTATACAAATATTATTCTTCAGATTGGTAATATTACCACCTCTTTCTTTATCAGCGGTGCTTATCATCGGAGGATGAACTCTGCCATCACACTTAGTTTGATCAATGCCAAAGCAGAGGCGTGAATTTGCAGTACATGCAGATGAAATAAATAGGTACATGCCCTGTAATTTGAGGGTCTGAGGAAGGCTCTCCGGAAACAGACTCTCAAGCAGAGGGGCATGAAGTAGGTTCATTTGCAGATGCTCTCAGGGGATACAGATGGGGAAGACAGGCAATGAAGGGAGGGAGAAGCTACTTTGCAATGCAATGCAATTGTGACAGAGGCCTCAGCCCACCCTTCGAGGAGCTCTGGAGTTTGGGTTACCCTTCAGATTGCCCAGATTGAGGCAAGACAGTGTTATAGACTAACCTGTGCTCCCCACCCCCCACATCCACATGTTAATGTCCTAACCCTCAGTACCTTAGATTCTGACTGTAATTGGAGCTAGGAGCTTTAACGAGGTAATTACTGTTAAATGAGGTCATATGAGTGGATCTTAATCCAGTAAGACTGGTGTCCTTATCAGAAGAGGGAGAGATATCAGAGATATACACACAGGAGAAAGGCCATATGAGGATACAGTGAGAAGGCAGGCAGTCATCTGCAAGCCCAGAAGAGGCACCTCACAAGAAACCAAACCTTCTAACACCTTGATCTTGGACTTTGAGCTTTCACAACTGTGAAAAAACAAAATTCTGTAGTTTGAGACACCAGTCTATGGTATTTTGTTATGGCAGCCTGAGCTAACTAATACAGAGAGCCAGGCTTCTTTCTATCAAACAGAATCATTCTGCCTGAAATTCCATCATCATAATTCCTTTATATCACCAGCAACTATCACTTTTCGGCCTTTTGGCTAAGATCAATTATATCACTAGCAACTTATTTCATTCGTTCACCGAAAATAGTAATAATAATAATAATACTATTAATCACCTTGTATCTGTCAGGCACAATGCTATACACTAGCAATACAATGAGAAGCATGCCACCCAGCTCCTGCCCTCTTGAAGGATATAGACCAAAAGATAAGTATAATAACGTGGTAGGTGCAATGATATAGGATGAACATGATCATGGAAGTGCAGCTGGGGGGTGCTTAATTAGACCTGGCTGGTCAAAAGGGCTTTGGAAGAAGAGATTTTAGGCTGAGTGGGGGATGGAATAATCCAGGAATAAAGGCCAGGAAGTGAGAATTGATGACGTATAATGCAAAAGGGTGGGAAGGGACACAGTGGTAAGAGAGGAAGCTGAGGAGTAGCGTGACTGGACCATCCAAGGAGTTTTGACCTTATACAGAGTGATGGGGAGGCATTTGCAAGATCTAAAGTGAAAGGATGAAATAAAATTGGTTTTGCAGAGAACTGCCAGGCTATAGAGTGGATTTGATGGAAGATGGGCTGCAGATGAGCATCGATTAGGGATGGTATGAGGAAGTGAAACCAATCTCTGGGCACTTTTGGGAAATCAGGTGAGAAAGCATGGTAGCTTCTCAGAGGGAAACTGCTGTGAGGACATAGCAAGCCCTCCCAATCTGAGCCATACCTGAGTAGAAATCAAGAAGACTTTGTGATTGACTGGCAGCCAATGGTGAAGTCAAAGGAAGAGTCATTTGAGAAACCAGGTGAGGGGGGCATCCTCCCCAGAGAGAAAGGAGGAAAGCACAGAGTGGCTGGATTCAGAGCGAGATGAGGACACAGTGATGAAGCAAGTTAGCGGAGCTCCAAGCTAGGAGAAGAAATACGGCCGTGCTTTTGGCACCATTTAATTGGAGATAAATGTTAACATTTTGGAGAAGATTCAAAGAGCAATTAAGAAGAAAAAAGAGCTAGCAAAATTATAAAATCAGTAAGTATTATTTCCAAAAGCTGAACATACTCTACTCCATAATGATAGGGGGAAAAATGAAATGTCCAAAGGGGGAGTTATAAAAGCCAAAAAGAAATGTTCTGGGGGAGAAAAGTGTTTCCATCACCAAGTATAGGCTTCTTCTTGTTTTAATTAGCTTAAGTTTGAAGTCACAAAAGAGGGAAATATTTATGTCAGTCATGAAAATATAATCCGTAAAATGGAAGTATAACTATTGTGTTAAGGGGACTACTTGTACATTATTCTGTGGATTAGATGTGTTTTTGGAAAGATGTGATTATATCAAACTCCAAAATAGAGAGGAAGAGACCAGTAGCAATGGCACAGAACATCTTTCTTAAGAGGCAAAAACTAAAGGGAACGACAGAAGGAGGAGGAGGCGGAAGGTGGGCAACCCAAAGTTAGGGAAACACAGTGCTTCCTGCCTCTGATCAGCAAGCAGACCCTCCAGAGCAGTGTTGTGTGACACTTGGCAGCCCTGGCTACAGAGGGGGGGCAGAGCAGAGACAGTCTGGGGCCAGGAGGGAGAGGCATCATAAGGCATCCCAAAGTCTCTCTCCACACGCACACCACATACACACACACACACCCTCCACACAAACTCATACAAACACCCCATAGGTGCACACAGACACCTGCCATGCACACACACCCACTCTCACACACACACAGAGAGAGAGAGAGAGGCAGAGACACAGGCAGAGGGAGAAGCAGGCTCCATGCAGAGTGCCTGACGTGGGACTCGATCCTGGATCTCCAGAATCAGGCCCTGGCTGAAGGCAGGAGCTAAACCACTGGACCACCCAGGCTGCCCCCGTCTCTTTATCTCTCTCTCTCTCTCACATAAATAAATAAAATCTTAAAAAAAAAAAAAAGTGAAAAGTGTATGTGAACATATCTCATCATGAAGGTGAGTGTGTCTACTTGTCCTAACGGTTGCTTCCTTTGTGTCCTAAAGGAAACTAGATGCACACAAGCATTGTTATTTCTTTCTGGTAAATTTAATGTTGTGTCATGACAGAGAGATCTTCATTACGCCTAGTAATTCTTTCTACCTTAAGGTCTAGTTTTCCTGGTGTCCGTGTAGCTACAGTCGCTCTCCTGGTGTTAGTCCTGGGGTCCAGCCTCTGGACGCACGGCCACACAATAGGCACTGTCCAACCGCGGGCCTGGAAGCAGCTCTTCGAGGAACTCGGGATCCAGCGCTCTCAGCTCACTGCACCAAGGTGGAGGCGGTTTTATTCTCCTCGGTAACTGATGATGACTTTGCTCGGAGGAGCCCACCGGCTGTCCCCCTCGGTGCCCTGGGGGCGGGAGGGAAAGACAACGGAAAGGTCGCTGACAGTGTTTCGGACTCTTCAAGGGATTCCAATAAATCGTTTTCCAGCCAGCCCTGAACACGTGCCACTTGGGCCTCAGGGGCCTGCTTGGTCCCTCCGGCCCCGCCTGCCGCTGCACCTGCGCTGCACCTGCGCTGCACCTGCGCCGGTCCTCACCCGGCCCCACGGTCCCCATCCCTGCAGGTCCCCCCCCGGGGGAGCTCTGCTGGCCTGGTCCTGGGAGCCCTGGGCGGCCTGCAGGTGCCCGGGGGGGCCGTGGGCCCCACAGGACGGGGCGGGGACCTCGGCCGCCGCAGTGCCCGGCAGCTGAGCGCACAGCCTCCCTCGGGCCCTGGAGCCCGAAGGGGGGCGATCAGGAACGCTTGCAGGAGATGGGGAGACAGGCGACCGCTCCCCTCTTCACTGGAAGGGCAGGGGAGGGAATTGTCGCCACCGTCAATCAACTCTGTCTCCAAGAGAAAAGGCACCTGCTCTCTCCCCTACCTCTCCCTCTCTCCTCCCTCCCTTCCTTCTTTTTTCTCTCCCCCACCCGTCTCTCTCTCTCTTTTTAATTTTTTTTAAAGATTTATTTATTTATTCATGAGAGACAGAGAGAGGCAGAGACACAGGTAGAGGGAGAAGCAGGCTCCATGCAGGGAGCCTGATGTGGGACTCGATCCTGGATCTCCAGGATCAGGCCCTGGGCTGAAGGCATTGCTTAAACCGCTGAGCCACCCGGGCTGCCCACTCTCTCTCTCTCTCTCTCTCTCTCTCTCTCTCTCTCTCTTTTTAAATATTTTATTTATTTATTCATGAGAGACACACACACACACAGAGAGAGAGAGAGAGAGGCAGAGACACAGGCAGAGGGAGAAGCAGGCTCCATGCAGAGTGCCTGACGTGGGACTCGATCCTGGATCTCCAGAATCAGGCCCTGGGCTGAAGGCAGGAGCTAAACCACTGGACCACCCAGGCTGCCCCCGTCTCTTTATCTCTCTCTCTCTCTCTCTCACACACACACACACACACACACACCACACACACACACACACACAGAGGAGAAAGAAGACAAACCAGTTTTCCTCCTTTTCTCGACTTTTTCCCATTAGGACAAAGTCTCTCTAGAGGCGGGCTCTGGCTTCCCAGCGCAGCGCACAGACCCAGGAGATGTACACGCCAACAACGCATGTCCCCACTGTTCTGGAGGCTGAAAGTCCCAGATCAAGGTGTCAGCAGGTTTGGTTCCTTTGAGGCCTCTCTCCTTGGCCCACAGATGGCTGCCTTCTCCTTGGGTTCTCTCAAGGTCCACCCCTTTAGGCTGTTGTCGCATTAAACACCTCGCCTGCCGGTGTGGCCCATATCTAAGCGCCCTCATTCACAAATATTAGTGTGAAGCTCCTTCTCAGCCACTTCAGATGGGATCCATAAACTCATTTCCAGTGATCCAGCACCGGTAAAACCAAATGTGGGAGTTGGGGAGAGGGAGCCAAGCCCTTCTCTGACATCAGGATAACTCCTCTGGTGCAAAGAGAGTGAGCTACAAGTATAGACAGGAGACTTAAAGTCCCTGGTATCATTGTCAGGGGAAGTGAAGGGGAAAAAATGAAAGCAAAAGCCGAGGTGCTGGAGCTGGCTGGGCCCCAAAAACCTCACCTTGGACTACACCAGCTCACTGCACATTTTTCCTTCATTGTCCAAGTCTCCCTGATAAGCATTAATGAGAGCTAGAGGTGGATTTGTTTCAGGAAGCATTTCACCAAAATAAAACTACTTTTTGCTTCTTGCTGAACTTCTGGAGCCAGACAAAGGTATCAACTTCTCTTCACACCCATCACAACACCATAGCTGAATAGGATTTTTTCCCCTTTATCTTAATTGAGTCTCTTAAAGCACAAAAATGGCCTCGATGCCAGTTTACTTCTGCATGGTGACGCATTTTCAAGCTCCATCTATTTTGTGCTCTGTTTCTTTAACCACTGCCAAGAACCACTGGCTTCTTTTACCCAGAAGCTCTCCCAGGCAACAGATCCCAGGTTATTGGAATCCTCACATCTTTGTGCCAGTGAAAAGGGAAGGGATGCTTCACACCTATTAGGATGGCTACTCCAAAAACACGGGAAAGAACCGGTGCTGGTAAGGATGTGGAGAAAGTGGAACTCACGTACGTTGTTGGTGGGAATGCAAAATGGCACAACCACAATGGAAAACAATATGGCAGCTCCTCAAAAAATTTAAAAAATGGTCAAAAAAAAAAATATATATATATAAATAAAAAATAAAAGTAGATTTTAAAAAATTTAAAAAAGGAATTACAAGATGATCCAGGAATTCTACTTCTAGGTATATACCCAAAAGAACTGAAAGCAAGGTCTCAAAGAGACAGTTGTGTGCCCGTGTTCATAGCAGTGTTATTCACTATAACCAAGATGAAAGAAAACCAATTGTCCAGCAACAGAATTGATTAGCAAAATGTGATATATACCTATAATGGAATATTAGCACGTCACAAATTGTCATTGTCAAAGTGGTTTTATCAAGAGGCACCTGGCTGGCTCAGTCAGTAGAACATGCAACTCTTAATCTCAAGGTTGTGAATGCAACCCCCACATTGGGGATGGAGCCTACTTAAAATAAAATTTAAAAAATACATTTTTTAAAAATGGGAATATCAAAATATCAATTGACCCTTTCATAGTACTAGGGCAAGAACATCCATCACCCAAATTTGCCCCTCCTCATATCTTTGCCTTTTTAGAATACCCATTAGCATAAATCTTACCTTATCCAAATCCACTTACATTCCAGTTCTTATTCGCCCTGCTAGATGGGAGGTGCATACACTGTGGATCAGAACAGGCCATTGTAACATAGTGAGGGGAAAATGTTTGGCCGTTTGTCAATTGGGTCAAAACTTTTCCCAAAAACATGATTTTCATTACTTAGTAAAATTTTAAGCAAAATCTGTCAACCGACCCTGAGCCTCACCTGTCTCTGAGTCTTTCTCATTCCCTTACCCACACACCTCAATAATTGCATCCAAATTGTTTGTTCTGTCTGTGTTTTAAGCCATGCGGCCCAAGTTATTTTCTGCAGGGCAGTATCACTGTGATCTGAAAAAAGAGGCTATACAATTTCAAGGTAGCTCTAAGCTACTTTAGCAAAAGTCATAAAAAGAGACAAATAATATTTGTATTGAAAGAGCACTGAAGGGGCACCTCAGTGGTTCAATCCATTAATGGTCATCCTAGAACTCAGGTCATGATCCCAGGGTCCTGGGATCCAGCCCCATTTGGCAGGAAGTCTGCTTCTTCCTCTCCCTCTGCCCCTATCCCTGCTGGTGCACTCTCAAATTAATAAATAAAATCTAAAAAAAATAAAAACACTTAGATGTCATCTTATCCCATTGTATAGGTGAAGAAGCTCAGTCTCAGAAAGGTTCAGCATCTTGTGCAGGGCCTCCCGAAGGAATCATGGTAAACTGGGATCAAAACCCACTGATTCTGAATCCAAGTCCAACGATCCTTCATTTATTCCCCATAATAAAACATATCAAACATTACAAAAAGGAGCCCGTTTTATAAACAACAACGACAGTAATAGCATTTACTGTATGCTTACTGTTCACTTTACATGCTTTACCTACACAATTTCATTTGGTTTGTACAGCCTGAGATATGAACTGTTGTCTTCCCCAGTTTGCAGATGGGAAAACCAAGACACAGAAGGATTAGGGCAACCTACCTAAGGTTAGTAAGTGATAGAAACAGGCCTCAAACTCAGGCAGCCTGGCTCTAGAATTCAGACTTTTAACCCTTATGCTCAAGTGAAAACTCATCATATCTTTCTTCACCCTGATTTCAGTTTTTAGAATGTTCATTTTTTTGTATAGAATCAAAGTCATCACCTTGGAGAAAGCAGAAAGGAGTTTTGTTTTGTTTTGTTTTGTTTTGTTTTGTTTTTTTAGACTTTATTTATTTGACAGAGAGAAAAAGAGAACATAAGTAGGTAGAGTGGCAGACAGAGGGAGAGGGGGAAGCAGGGAGCCCGATGTGGGCTTGATCCCAGGACCCCGGAGTCACCGACTGAGCCACCCAGGCACCCCCAGAAAGGAGTTTTTTTTGTTTTTGTTTTTGTTTTAGAAAGGAGTTTTAAAGTCTAATTATATTTTCTGGCTGCACAGGGGACCATGGTACCAATGCCACTTTCTTGGGGAAAGGCCAGAGCTGAACTGCCAGGACAGATGGTACCTTTTCTTACCGCCAGCCGGGCGATTCTGCCCAAAGTCACACCCTCCATCTGGGGATAGGGCTGGTGCTCTTTCTTCCTTCTTCTTCCTGCAAACTCCAAAATTCCTCAAGTTCACTAGAAGAGATGCTTCATTCAATACAGACTGTCTGATGCCCGCAAAGGCTGTTTCACAGAGGTCTCCTCTGATGAGCCACTGCCAAAAATGACATTTTTATCAGGACAAAACATAGTCACATTTGAAAGTGAGGGTGAGATCTGAGCCCTCCCTTGAGAGCATCGGTCCATCATTTCTCCCATCTCACTCCTGCACCTACAACATGCTAGAACATTCAAACCTACTGTGATTATTCACATTTTTTAATTTTAATTTTTATTTTTTAAGATTTTATTTATTTATTCATGAGAAATACAGACACACAGAGAGAGTGAGAGAGAGAGAGAGAGAGAGAGAGAGAGGCAGAGACATAGGCAGTGAGAGAAGTAGGCTCCATGCGAGGAGCCTGATGTGAGACTCGATCCCAGGACTCCAGGATCACACTCTGAGCCAAAGGCAGATGCTCAACCGCTGAGCCACCCAGGTGTCCCTATTCACATTAAAAAAAAAAAATTTCTTTTAAGCCTCTCTTGATCTCACTTACCCTTCAGCTTCCATCTCATTTCTCCATGCTCTTTAGAGTAAGACTCAGAAAGTGTTACTATAATTGCTGTCTCCAATTTCTCTTCTCCCGTTCTGCTGAAACCTGCGCCAATCTGGCTTTCGTCTGCCACTCTGCCAGGAAGAGTCCTTGTCAATCCTACTAGTGACATTCATGCCGCTGAAGTCAATATTATGCTCAGTCTTCATCCTGGCTGATGGGCCAGAATCATTTGACCCAGCTAACCTCTCCCTCCTTGGCACTGTGTGCGTCACTCCCGCTGGGCTCTCTGTGTGCTCAGGGGCTGCTCCTTCTTAGTGTCCTTTGCTCACTGGAGTGTTTCAGAGCTCAGACCTCAAAATTCTTCTTCTTCTTCTTCTTTTTCTTTTTTTTTTTTTTTTTTAAGATTTTTCATGTATTCATTCATGAGAGACACAGTAAGAGAGGCAGAGACACAGGCAGAGGGAGAAGCAGGCTTCCTGTGGGGAGCCCGATGCAGGACTTGACCCTGGGATCACGACCTAAACCAAAGGCAGACGCTTAACCACTGAGTCACCCAGGTGCCCCTTGAACCTCTTCTACTCTCTGTCTGCATTCACTCCCTCCCCCTACAGTTCACAGCTGTAATAGACAGAGGCCAGTCCAGGACTTTCCCTTGAAAACCAGAATCCCATCCACCTGGTTACTCAGCATCCCCACTGAATTCATCACCAACCCAGCATATCCAGAAACAGGCTGCTACCCCTAACCCTCCTCCAAACCTGCTCCTCTCACCATCAGCCCTGCCTCGATAAAAAGTAACTCCATCCTGGTTTGTCTAACTTCAGACACAGCCTCAAGCTGGTCTCCCTGCTTCTCGCTTCAGTCTACCACACACCAGATAAGAAGCTACTTTTATTTTTTCTTAAGATTTTATTTATTTATTCATGAGAGACACAGAGAGACAGAGAGGCAGAGACACTGGCAGAGCGAGAAGCAGGCTCCATGCAGGGAGCCCGACGTGGGACTCGATCCTGGATCCCGGGATCACGCCCTGGGCCAAAGGCAGGTGCTCAACCACTAAGCCACCCAGGCGTCCCAAGAAGCTACTTTTAAAGGTGAGTCATGGGATGCCTGGGTGGCTCCGCGGTTGAGCGCCTGCCTTTGGCTCAGGGCATGATCCTGGAGTTCAGAGATCAAGTCCCACTTTGGGCTCCCTGCATGGAGCCTGCTTCTCCCTCTGCCTGTGTCTGCCTCTCACTCTCTGTGTCTCTCATTAATAAATAAAGAAAATATTTTAAAAATAAATAAATAAAGGTGAGTCAAATCATGGCATTCTGCTCAAAGCCATCCAGAAATGTCCCCTCTCACTCAGATGTAGGATCTTTGTAAGATCCCACAAAAGCTTCTCTAAATCTCATCTTCTGCTAACTCTCCCCCTCACTCTATTCCATTCACACTGGTCTCCTTACTGTTCCTCACATAAACCAAGCACGCTCCTACTTCAGGGCCTTTGCACTTGCTACTCTTGCAACTTGAAATTCTCTTCAGATATTTGCTAGATTCTTTTCAACACTAACTTAGGAGTCCTGCTTAAAAGTTACCTCATCCAGGGGTGCCTGGGTGACTCAGTCCGTTAAATGTCTGCTTTCAGCTCAGGTCCTGAACCCAAGGTCCTGGGATCCAGTTCTGTGTTGGGCTCCCTGCTCAGCAAGGAATCTGCTTCTCCTTCTCTCTCTGCCCTTCCCCCCACTCATGTGTGTGTTCTCTCTCTCTCTCAAATAAATAAATAAATGTTGTAAAAAAATTACCTTATCCATGTGGCCTTCTTTGATTTTTTTTATATAAAACCTCCTCCACACCTCCTGGTATTGACTGTTCCTTTTGTTTTTCGTTCTTTTTCTGCACAAATCAGTCATTGCCTCTCATATTTATTTGTCTATTGCCTCTCTCTCAATTAAATGTAAGATCATTGAAGACAGGCGTGTTATCTATTTTGTTCACTGATGAATCATTAAGGTCTAAAACACCTTCTGACTGATCAATAATTAGTTGTTGAAAGAATGGACAAATGGATGAATGGATAAATGGCATGTTTTCCTAATAACACAGAGAAAAATTAAAAATTACTCTAAGCCAATAAAAGGGGATGTGTATGTAACTAGGGAAATATGTCATGATTAGTAAGATACAATTTTTGGAGAAAAATCTCTGAAAACTCATTAAACTCATTCTAAACTTGTCCAAAAATTGGCTATAAAAATGGAATAATAAAATACATCATAATGAAAAATAATGAATTACAACAATATATATTAATCTGTAGGTCCGTCCACAGTATAATGCCTCATCACAAAGTAATGAGGCCAGCATCACATAATTTTTGGAAAGTTTCGATTACTACAGTATATAAATATATTCTTTTTGGCTATAGAGAACATAAATTCAAAAAGGTAGAAGTGAAGTAGGAAATCTCAAACCTGAGTTAAAAATCTCTATATTTAAAAAAAAAAAAAAAAAAAAAATCTCTATATTGCTTACCTCACTGAAATAATCAATGTTGAAATAAGTTAATGTTGCCATAATTTTATTTGACCAATAAGTCTTCAAAGTCATTTTTTAAAAGATTTTATTTATTTATTCATGAGAGACATAGAGAGAGAGGTAGAGACATAAGCAGAGGGAGAAGGAAGATGCTCAACCACTGAGCCATCCAGTTGCCCTGAGACTTCAGTTTTATGTGGAATATTGTTTATTGGGTGAGATGCTATATGTTGGCAAATTGAACTCCAATAAAAAATATAATAAAAAATAAAAATATTTTTTTTAAAAAAGGAAAATTGTTTATTGAACACAAGGCTTTTTATGGAATATAAGTGCACATTAAACAGGTTTGGATTAATGACATAGTATTAAGATGCAAAATTGATATTAAATCCTAAAGCCAAAAAAAAAAATCCTAAAGCCAATTAGGAAAATTACTAACTAGATCGATTAAAGAAACTCTATATTTTCCTTGTATTGCTTATATAACTCAAAATATTTCCAAATAGTTCAACTAAGTTTAGTGTGTAAATATATCCAAATTGCAAAAGTTCCATCTTTTTGAAGAAGAAGAAAATTAACTGATAGTAAGGAACTATTCTTGGTTTTGTTGCTATGGAGGATGGTTTGACTTGTTGGAATTACATTAATTTCAGATACTGTTGACTTTAACGATCTGAAGCTTTCAAAATGTCATAGGTAAGACTCTGGTAGAATAAATAAAATAAATGGAGTATATTCAGGCATAGAAGCAGACATACGAGAATGACAGCACGCACTAGCTGGTCTAGAATCTCAATTTCTTTGCTAACAAGGCAGTAGGCAAGTATCAGAAGTATCTAATTATTT
Organism: Vulpes lagopus; assembly: GCF_018345385.1. Lineage (NCBI taxonomy): Eukaryota > Metazoa > Chordata > Mammalia > Carnivora > Canidae > Vulpes > Vulpes lagopus. The sequence goes on from NC_054833.1 coordinate 12,925,752, forward strand.
TGGCATTTTCAAAAAATATGTATTTTTCCTACGTTGTCGATTTTGAGACTTGCCTCAAATTCTGAGCAATTCTGAGATTTTCCCCATATTTAAAAAATTAAGGGTTTTGTGGGTGACTCAGCCAGTTAAACATCTAACTTCAGCTCAGGTCATGAACTCAGGGTCCTGGGATTGAGCCCCGTATTGGGCTCCCCACTCAGCAGGGACTCTGCTTCTCCCTCTGAGTCTCCCCCACTTCTGCCCTCTGTCTCTCAAATAAATAAATAAAATCTTTTTTAAAAAAAAGTAAATGTTGGGATCCCTGGGTGGCGCAGCGGTTTGGCGCCTGCCTTTGGCCCAGGGCGCGATCCTGGAGACCCGGGATTGAATCCCACATCAGGCTCCCAGTGCATGGAGCCTGCTTCTCCCTCTGCCTGTGTCTCTGCCTCTCTCTCTCTCTCTCTGTATGACTATCATAAATAAATAAATAAAAATTAAAAAAAAAAAAAAAAAAAAAAAGTAAATGCTGGGGGCACCTGAGTGGCTCAGTCAGTTAAGTGTCTGCCTCTGGTTCAGGTCTTGATCCTGAGGTCCTGAGATCAAGCCCGTCGTGTGGCTTTCTACTCTGTGAGGAGTCTACTTCTCCCTTTCCCTCTGCCCCCCTCCCAGCTCATGCTTGGTCTCTCTCGCTCTGTCTCAAATACCTAAAATATTAAAAAAATAAATTAATTAAATGCTGAACAAATCAGTGGTCCTGTTACACCTATAATTGCTTTAAAATCATTATAAAAAATCTCTGAATTTGGAGTTGTCTCAGTTTGGATTAACACCAATTCTCAAAAAATTTATTTTATTATATACAGTATTAATGGAAAAATCTTACTAAGCATAAATGCAATAGCAATGATTTTACCTCAGAAATTGTAACTGATGGGACCTGGGTGGTTAAGTGTTAAGTGTCTGCCTTCAGCTTAGGTCATGATCCCAGGATCCTGGGATGGATCCCCTCACAGGCTCCCTGCTCATTGGGGAGTCTACTTCTCCTTCTCCTTCTCACTCTCACTATCTCTGTCTCTGTCTCTTTCTCAAATAAATAAACAAATCTTTTTTAGAAATTGTAACTGATACTTAATAGACTTTATGCTCCCTAGAGATACAGGTAGATATAGGTAGATATAGATCATATAATCATGTTTTTAAATGAGAAATAAATTTTAAAATACCTATTAAGGAAGCAACAACTTCTACACTGAAATGGGGCATAAAATGTAGTTTTTAAATAAACAAGGAACAATTGTAAATCCTCTTTTGACAAGCTAGCAGTGCAGAAATGTATATTATAGTTAATACTGTCCATAATTCCCTAAACCATACTCAAGATAGTAATGATGACATATATATCGTTTACTCCAAAAAAACAGGTGGAAAGTCCAATGTAAGGAATATAGAGTGATATTTTTTTTAAATATTGCAACTTAAAGCTATTACCAATATAATTATGGCTTCATGTAAAATTAATCAAAAGCAATATTTTTCAGGAACACCTGAGTGATTCGGTGGTTTAGCATCTCCCTTTGGCTCAGTTCCTGATCCCGAGGTCCTGGGATTGAATCCTACACCAGGATCCCCCTGGGGAGCCTGCTTCTCCCTCTGCCTATGTCTCTGCCTCTTTCTGTGTGTCTCTCATGAATAAATAAATAAAATCTTTTTAAAAAAATTTTTTAAAAAAGAAGGAATCAACCCTACTGACATCTTGATCATATTAGCCTCCAGACAGTGAGACAATGAATTTCTGTTACTTAAGCTACTTAGCCTGTAGTATTTTGTTAGAAAAGCTTTAGCAAACTAAAACACCTGTCCGTGAATAAACTTCAGGGCATAGACCAAGAAAATGACAGAGTTGCTGTTTTCCCCTTATGAGTTCTTTATTAGTTAAAATTCAAGATAAAAATAATAATCAGGGATCCCTGGGTGGCGCAGCGGTTTGGCGTTTGTCTTTGGCCCAGGGCGTGATCCTGGAGACTTGGGATCGAATCCCACATCGGGCTCCCGGTGCATGGAGCCTGCTTCTCCCTCTGCCTGTGTCTCTGCCTCTCTCTCTCTCTGTGTGACTATCATAAATAAATAAAAATTAAAAAAAAAAAATAATAATAATCAGATCTGACCAAAAAAAAAAAAAGGGCCCTCGCCCAAAAATCAGATTTACTAAAACAAAAACAAAACAAATTTAAAATATGGATGTTGAACATTTGGATTCTGAATGTTTCAAATTCTGAATATTTGAACCTTCAAAAATTCTGAGTCTCCCTTTCCAGAAGAACCCAACCATCCTCCTCTGCCTAATGAGGCTGGCCCTACCTTGCCTAAAGACCTTGTCATAGCCTCTTTTGAGAAACTCTTCTGGGAGCTGCTTCATGCCCCTCTCCTCCATCACACCCCTACACTTCCATGAAGTCAGAGCCCACTATTCCCCTTGGGAGCCAATTAGAAAGACAGTTCCAGGAAAAAGTTAGTTTCTCGTCAGAAGGAAGGCCTGGTTTGTGGAGGTTCTGAACCCTCGGAGAGTGGGTGTGGACTTGGATTCTGAAGAGGCTTGCCTCAGGAGGGAAGAGCAGAATTAGACAGAGCTGACATCATCTCTATGATGACCATCCTTCCCTGAGATTCCTGCAGCTAGGGGGGAGTCTCACTGCCTGCCCCCTGACCCAACTAAAACCTGAACCCAGGGGCAGACTTGACCCAATGAAGTTGCCATGTCATTCTATGAAATTCCATCATAGAATGTAGAGGAAGGAACCAAGGACTCGGGGAGATAGGAATAGGCAAACGATTTATGACTGATTCACCCACCCCGCCAGTGGCACTCTGCATACCTAGAGGACAAGACCTTCACCAGAGCTGTGAGATATAGAAGAGTTGAGAGCAAGTGCCCACCTCCGTGGAAAGCATGGTGGTGACCATCCTCTCTGTGACACATGCAGGGAAATTGAGAGAAGAATCTGGATTTGGATTCCAGTTCCACAAGGCGCCAGCTTAGCAGACAGTAAACCGCTCCACCTCTCAGTTCGCTCATCTTTAAATGGGGATAGTGGGGTGCACCTGGGTGGCTCAGTGGTTGAGCATCTGCCTTTGGCTCAGGGCATGATCCTGGGGTCCTGGGATTAAGTCCTACATCAGGCTCCCCACAGAGGGAGCCTCCTCCTCCCTCTGCCTATATCTCTGCCTTTCTCTGTGTGTCTCTCATGAATAAATAAATAAATAAATAAATAAATAAATAAATAAATTTAAATAAATAAATAAATACAGTGAAACCCTGACAGGGTGCATTGAAATCTACTCTCATTTGTTTCAATCAGATATGGTAAGTCATGCCTAGAAATTATTGTGACGAAGAAAGAAATTTATACACATAGAGCCCTAGAAAGAACAGGCATGTCACATAGGGACAGACAGGTGACCAAAGAGGGATGAGAAGGAAGAGCAGTGCTTCAGGCCCTTACTGGGGTTTTCACTGGGTACATATGCTGAGGACGTTTGGGACTGGATAGTTTGAATAATTTCAGCAGGCTCTAGCTTTTAGGAGTGGTACCCAGGTGTCTCATCTCCAGCCCTGGGGTGATTTAGGGCAGGGGAATATTGGCTTGGTTTTTGAGAATTTGATGAAAGAGATGGTCAGAGTGTGGGATTGGTTCGCTTGTATATCAAAGGCGAGCTTACAGGGGGCTTCTTTGCTATCTCTAGCCATTAGCTAGCCCTGGGAGGGGCAGGCTCTCCAGGTTGCAGTCCCTATATGCCAGAGCACCAAGAATATAGAAAACGAGAACACATTGTCAAAACACAGGGCTACTGTCAGATTGAAATGATTCAATGTTTGTAATGGTAAAGAAGAATACATTTTCTTTTTTTTTTTAAGGGGGGAGCACAGAGGGAGAGGGAGAAGCAGACTCTGCTGAACAGGGAGCCCAATGTGAAGCTTAATCCCAGGACCCTGACTGAGATCATGACCTGAGCCAAAGGTAGACACTTAACCGACTGAGCCACCCAGGCACCCCAAGAACACATTTTAAGATGGTCAGAGACCAACGCCTGAGCACTAAGGGAGAAAGTCCTGGGTTTCTACCTGGTCTCTGATCCTTAAACCACACAGGTTCACTCTTCTCTCTTCTCCTGTCAGACCACATCTTCTCAACTATTTCTGGGCACTCTGAGGGGGACCTGGGGAACATGGAATGCCTCTCACTCAGAAAGTCTACCCTGGTCCTCTGCTGCATCTGCTCCATCACTGCCACAGCCAATTGGCAGGGGTAGATCTCCACAAGTCTCATGTGGAGAGTACACACAGGTGTCCTTTCTGTCCTCTAAGAGACTGAATAGACAGCCAATGACCTAACTAGTGATAAAATGAGACCTCTAACCCACGACCTACAGCAACCTGCCCAGGAAACCAACCCTTTATCTACAGTAATCAGCCCAGGAGAGTCAGCCTGCCAGAAAGCAAAGCTACAACGCAGGAAGTCAGCCAGCAATCTCTAGCAACAATCCGGGAATCCTAACAATCAACCCCAAAAGGCCAGGACTTGATCAATAACTGACAGCTTCCCTAATTCTTGTCTCTGCTTCCAACTCAGGACCAATCAGAGGAAATTGAATATGCATCCCCTTCCAATCACAGAGGAAGCCCCACTCGTAGCTCACCTGCCTCCAGCTCTCCCCACTCCAAGAACTTCCAATGAGGCCATACCAGAAGCACTCCCTTTCTCCCACCATCAACCTTTCTCATGCCTCCACCTGCCTTTGAGTCTGCCAAAATGCAAGCCATGGTGGCTAACTCTTTTGCCATAGCAAGCCCTGAATAAATCACCTTCCGTTTTCTCATGTGGCTGGTCTTTATTTCCCTATCTCTGATCCCCAAACATATGCAGGACTTCTATCTCCACACAATCTCCACTGGGAGGCATGGCAGAGAGCAACCAGAGCGTGCTCCAAGCTCACCCAACTTTGACTCTTCTTCCAGCTTCCAGATATTTGCAGTGTTCCCCTGGGGCAAGGGGCAAAAATAGTGCAGCAAGCATTCCTCCGTGTGTGCTATGCTCTGAGTGCTTAAAAGACACTCTTCAGAAGCTCAAGACACTTTCAACCACTGTCTCTGACTTAAAGATGTATTGTGAAACTCCTAAGCCAAAAATTGAGTCTTATCTTTTCTTTTTTTAAGATTTAAAAAATTTATTCGTGAGAGACACAGAGAGAGAGAGGCAGAGACACAGGCTCCCTGCAGGGAGCCCAATGTGAGACTCCACCCCAGGACCCCAGGATCACAATCTGAACCAAAGGCAGATGCTCAACCACTGAGCCACCCAGTTGTCCCAACTCATATCTCTTCTATGTTGCTACTGTAACACCACTAACGAAGACAATTAGAATTAACCGAAAAACTAAGTAATTTATCAGTCAAGTGCAATGTTTGAACCCTAATGGTACACTCACATGAACCAACAAACTTTGAAAAATGTGAGGCAATTGAGAACATGCTAACTGGATAATTGATGATACCAAAGAATTCATTCTAATTTAATAATGTACAGTAAGAGTGTTATGTGAGGGGTTTTATTTTATTTTAAAGATTTTATTTATTTATTCATGGGAGACACAGAGAGAGAGAGAGACAGAGACAGAGACAGAGACAGAGACACAGGCAGAGGGAGAAGCAGGCTCCATGCAGAGAGCCTGATGTGGGTCTTGATCCCGGAACTCCAGGATCAGACCCTGGGCTGAAGGCGCCACTAAACCGCTGAGCCACCAGGGCTGCCTGTATGTGAGGGTTTTAAAAAAAAAGAATTATTTTCTTTCAAAGACTGGTGAAGTAGTCACAGCTGAAATAAGACACCTAGAATTTGCTTCAAAACATTCCAATGGGGCCCCTGGGTGGCTCAGTCAGTTAAGCGACTGTCTTTGGCTCAGGTCATGATCCCAGGGTCCTGAGATGGAGTTGGGCTCTCTGCTCAATGGGGAGTCTATTTCTCTCTCCCTCTGCTCCTCCCCCTGCTCATGCTTGCTTTCTCTCTCTCTCTCTCTCTCTCTCTCAAATAAATAAAATCTAAAAAAAAACAAAAACAAAAACAAAACAAAACAAAAAACAAAAAAGCCAAATGGCAAGGAAAATGGAGAGTACATAGAGGCTAGATGAAATGAGACGTGTTGATAATCAGGCTGAATGATGCCCAAATGGGGGATCATTATACTGTTTTACCTATTTGGGGATCCATTTGAACATTTTGATAATAATAATAATAAAAAACCTCAAGTTATATTAATCATGCCTTTTTATTTTCTGTTTTCTATGCTTTGACCTCTGGGGCTTGCCTACTTAAGGTGATTGCCCCTCCCAGGATTAGCCAATTCCTATATCCCATTACTCAGATATAGTAAATGACTTGCCTGGGAGAGTGTCTTTCAAGTGCAAACCAGCCAATCCAGAGCTCACACATCCCACTACCTTTTATATCAGGCTCATTCACTCAGGACCGATAATCCCCAGTGCTAATCAACCCAGGGCCAGGTGCTAGACAAGTCAGGACAACCCTACATCCAAAGCCAAGTGAAATTATTCCTGCTTGCCAACCCTAAGCCTCCTTACCCTGCCCTCCTGTTCCTCCTCCATAGAAACCACAGTAAAGGCTCTTGCCTACACCTTCTCCTCACTTAGTCTGTCTCCTGACGGACCCTCACATTTCCCCTTGTGGCTCTGAACAGCATGCCCTCTTCTCTTGGATTCTACAAATACAACAAATCATCTTTTCAATGACAGGCATCTCCTCATCTGTTGGATTCACCATACTTGAATAATAATAAGACCTACCTTTTAAAACAGAAGCCTATTTTGAAACTCAAAAGCTAAGGTTTACTTTTATTTTTCTTCATATTGCCACTGTAACCACTCTTCCCTAAGGGACTGAGTTTGGAAGGCCCTATAGTCTGAATTGGGTGAAGCAAGTTGAGTAGGAAAAAAAAAAAAAAAAACCATTAGCAATGATCTCATGCTATATGATAATAATAATTCTCTGAAGTACTGAGTAACCACCCAACAGATATTGTTGATTAACCAATTTTGTTGATAAACCAAGTTAACTTAAGTAAACTTTTCTTCATTAATAGATAAATATGCTTTTATTTCCCTCTTTTCCCTCCCACCACTGATCAAGGGCCCCTAAGTATTTTTAACAAACTGAAATCCATTTTGACCAACTTACTGCTATAGAATTTGTGTGATTCTTCTTCCACTCTCTATAAATAGCTTCACTGATTTCTCAGAAAAGAAAATATTTATACTATGCTTTTGTGAATATATGCTCACTGGATTTGTATCATGTCATTTCTTCCAAAGAAGAAATATTCAAATAAGGAATATTTAAGTTCAAAATAGCCAAACAGATAAATTCATGCAAGATTATGGGTTTTGGTAATTTTTTTTCAGCTCCAAAGCTGGCTGAAGGAAACCATCTAGACATGATCATTTAGAAATAAGAACTTGTATGCTGGAATAAGGGCCTATGTTTACAGATTTAAATATGTATATTTATGTATAATTATGTAGAGTTATAGAGACAAAATATAAAAGTTGTACTGCTGTGACTAAGAGATCTTGCCAGTTGCCTAGAAGTGAAAAAAGGAAGAGATTTAAGCATCTTCATTACATAAAATTTAAGAGGTATATTCATTTTCTAGGGCTGTTATAACAAATACCACTAACATGGTTGCTTAAAACCACAGAAATTAATTCTCTCACATCCAGAAACTAGAGTTCAAAATCAAGGTATTTGCAAGCTTGGTTGCTCCTAAAGTCCTTAAGGAAGGACCTGTTCTATGTTTGTTTGTTTGTTTTTTAAAGACTTGATTTATTTATTCATGAGAGACACACAGAGAGAGGCAGAGACACAGGCAGAGGGAGAAGCAGGCTCCCCACAGGGAGCGCAATGTGGGAGCCCCATGTGGGACTTGATGTGGGACTCGATGTGGGACTCAATCCCAGGTCTCCAGGATCACGCCCTGGGCTGAAGGCGGCGCTAAACCACTGAGCCACCCAGGCTGCTCCTGTTCTATGTTTCTGTGTAACTTCTGGTGGTCGCCAACAATTCTTAGTGTCCTTGACTTGTAGACAAATCACTTCAATCTCAGAGTGTCTTCACGTGGCCTTCCCTCACTATATATGTGTCTTTAGTAACATTATATTCTGTCTCTCTGTCATCTTCTGTCCGATGATGCAGGTCATCGGATTAGGGCCCACCTTATCATCTTTTTTTTTTCTAAGATTTTTAAATTTTATGTATTTATTTGAGAGAGAGAGAGAGACAGAGAGGCAGAAAGAGAGAGGAGAAAGCATGAGCAGGAGGGGCAGAGGGAGAGGGAGAAGCAGATTCCCTGCCCAGCAGGGGGCTCAATGCAGGGCTTGATCCCAGGACCTTGAGAACATGACCAGAGCCCAAGGCAGACACTTAACCAACTGAGCCACCCAGGTGCCCCACATCTTATCATCTTAACCAATTCAATCTGCAATGACTCTATTTCCAAATAAAATTGCATTCTGAGGTTCTAGGGGGACATGAATTTAGGGGAGACACTCACTATTTAACCTAGTACTAGGGGTAAATATAGATAAGTGAAAATACCTAGAATTATATTTTATAACATAGGAATCTGGGCCAGGTCTATGCCTAGAACACAATATAAGATATGGTATTTATCCTAAAACATGTTCCCATAATCCGAGTTCCTTATCTTTATGATCTAAAATGAAATTGAATTTGGGCTCAAATCCATAGCATCTACTTATTCACAGTTCACCTACTAAGAACCTGCTCCTTCACCCTGGTTAGTCTATTTTTCAGAAAAAAGTAATTAATCGTCATTTATGTGATAGACACTATACATAAGTGCTAAAAATAGAGTGATGAACAGAACATGGCCCCTGACCTCATGGAACTTGCATTCTAATGGAAAGATGGATGCTAAAGTGTTATACATATGGTGGATGTAACAAAACTGACAAGTTTTTATTACTTGCATATGGGAGATCCCCAAGATCACTTTCAGATTCAGTAGTTCCTAGGAAGACTCATAGGACTCAGCACATAGTTATATTCACCACTGATTTATTATATCAAAAGAATACTAAGCTCAATCAACAAAGGAAAAAGGCACATAGGTGGAAACCAGGCACAAGCTTCCGAGGGTCTCCTTCCACTGGAATCGCACAGGCTATACTTAATTCCCCTAGCAATGAGCTACCACAACAGATGTGAAGTGTTGTCTACTGGGGAAGCTCAGTAGAGACTCAGTGCCCAGGGTCTTTTTAGGGACTGATCATGTAAACTGCCTCTGTTTGACATGTGCCAAAATTCCAGACTCCCAGAAAGAAAGCAAGTATTCAACATAAACCATATTATTTCTACAATCAGCTTAGGCATAGTGAGCTGCTCTTGTCACTTAACAGTGGGACCCTTCCTGAGATCAAAGTTCCCAGACACCACCCAAGTGCTAACCTAATAAGCAGGATTTTCTAAGAACTACAGTTTAAGCTTGCTATATTGACTGTTTTCTGCATAACTTGAGACACAGAAGGTTGTATCCAGCATCAGCCAAGCTCCCCAAAAGATCAGGATGCCACAGTCAATGGGATCTGAGAAGTCATTCTCCTGGTGTCACACCTATCCAGTCATTATGCAGTCACCTTTATCCCTGACAAATTCCCTATTCTTATCTGGAGATAATAGCAGTAAAAAGGACAAAATGAGGTAGAAATAGAGAGGAAATTATTTCTCTTTTTGAGTCCAGCCCAGTCAAGAGTAGCTAATGAATCAAGGAGAAAATGTAATTGGGAGTAGGGGTAGGTTATGTTTGGCAAGCCTGCTGAGCTGGGTGTCTCCTGGGCCTTGCAATGGAGATGACCTGGTGCACATGTCTCAGGTAATTGTGAAGTAGGTGAGATGTAGCTGTAGTTGTTGATGAGTAATCATTTTCATAATATATAATCTTTGAAACAATATGGCAGAATGGCCCCATAGCATTATGAGAAATGATGCTTGGGACCATTTTAAATCCAAATGATGTGGTTTGCTAATCTTTTTAAATTATTTTGCCCAAGTTTCTGGTTGACTTGGTTGGAGTTATAGGGGACTATAAATCCATGGCCTTAGTTAGGCAGGATTGCATGACCAGCAGACTAGTGCATCTCTGATGAGAACACTGGGCACTAGGAAAGCCATACTCATGAAATATTGTCCATCAAATGTCTTCTGACCTCTTTGCTAAAAATATTTATTTTGTACTTAGCACACTAACATTAACATTTATAAAATGTATCACTGGGTGTTTGTTTTCTCCAGGACTCTAAACCCAGAAGTGGTAACCCCTGAAAAGTCAGGATCTAGGTAGGCTCCCAGTTATAACCAGCTAAATCTGGAAGTGACTCAATAGGCAGAGGTCATGAAATGAAATTGTTCAGCACTGGGAGGCAGCAATGAGATTTCCAAACTTGGCTTCCCTTCCATCAATGATCAGAATTAAAAGAAATAGATTGTAGTGTTGTTCACTAAGGAACCAAGTGTGTGTGTGCGTTTTCTTTTCCTGGCAATAATAAAAAAAAAAAGAAAGAAAGAAAGAAAGAAAGAAAGAAAAACTCTCTTATACTTTGTGGCAGAACTATTAGTTTCCTCCTAGCATTCATTCTTCCTTTCTTTCTGATAGTACTAAAGCCCCCAGTTTTAGTGGGTTAGTAAGTGAGTTAGTGAGTTTAAGGCCACTCAAAATAAAGACTGTATTTCCCAGATTCTTTGTCAGCTAGGTTTGGCCATTTAACAAGGTTCTGGTCAGTGGAATATAAGTGGAAGAAATGTATTCAACTTCTAGATCATGGCCCTACAAGGAAGAGGCACAGCCTCCCCTTCTTTTCTGCCAGCTTAGAATTCCAGAATATTGGTGGCTTATCTTGGCAGATAACAGCAACACTCTAGGGGGAGTCAACCAGTTTGCCAACACCACAGAGTTACCATATCAACCCTACTATTCACGCTTGCTTGTGGGTCTCTGTTCTGAACCTATATCTCTAATAAGCCAGTATAGCTAGTGTATTAGTCTGCTCAGGATGCTATAACAAAATGCCATAGGTGGAGTAGCTTGAACAATAGAAATTTATTTTTTTCCCAGCACTGGAGCTAGAAGTTCAAGATCAAGGTGGCAGCTGTTTCAGTTCCTGGTTAGATCCTTCTTCCTGGTTTGTAGAGGACTGTCTTCTTTCCATGTCCCTACATGGCAGGGAGAGAGCTTTGGTGTCTCTTCTTCTTATGTGGGCACTGATCCCATCAGGGGACTCTACCCAGACATCCCCAAAACAGGTTTTTCTAGAGAAGAAATTCCTTCTAGTGGAGCATGGCAGGAAAACTTACAGGGAGAGCAATGAGCAGCACACAGTCTGTACTTATGCTGTAGTTATCCTCTAAAACTTCACGAATATCTGCTAGTCAAAAAGCCTTGCATTGGCATTGTGTCAGAGAAAGAGAAGAAGGGGTAGTAGTTTCAGAGATCAACACACAGGGGTACCTGGGTGGCTCAGCGGTTGGGCGCCTGCCTTTGGCTCGGATCGTGATCCTGGGATCCGACACTCTTGCCTGTGTCTCTGCCTCTCTCTCTCGGTCTGTGTCTCTCATGAATAAATAGATAAAACATTAAAAAAAAAAAAAAAAAAAGCCTCCCCACCAGGGGAGCTTACTTCTCCCTCTGCTTACATCTCTGTCTCTCTCTCTCTCTCTCTGTGTGTCTCTGATAAATAAATAAATAAATAAATAAATAAATAAATAAATAAATAAAAGAAATCAACACATAGTAACCAAGAACAAAACGAACACAGCTCCCAGGAATGAGGAGATGACTATTTCCAGCCCTGAACTCACTAGACTGTGGATTGATTCTGTACTTTTAGGTATTCAAATCTAGTATACCCTTGGAAAGAGCAGAAAAAGACCCAGGGGATCCCTGGGTGGCGCAGCGGTTTGGCGCCTGCCTTTGGCCCAGGGCGCGATCCTGGAGACCCGGGATCGAATCCCACATCAGGCTCCCGGTGCATGGAGCCTGCTTCTCCCTCCGCCTGTGTCTCTACCTCTCTCTCTCTCTCTCTCTCTCTCTCTCTCTCTCTCTCTGTGACTATCATAAATAAATAAAAATTAAAAAAAAAAAAAGACCCAGGTAGGGGTGAAAAGCTGGAGGTTGAGTTCAATCACCAATGGCCAATGATTTAATCAATCATGCCTAAGTAATGAAACCTCCATAGAACCCCTAAGTGACAGGACTGAGAGGGCTTCCATGCTGGTGAACACAATCATGGTCCGGGGAGAATGGTGCACCTAGAGAGGACATGGCAGCTCTAAGACCCTTCCCATACCTTGCCCATCCCTTCCATTTGGCTTTTCCTGGGTTGTGTATCCTTTTATAATCACCTGGTAATAATAAGTACATTCCTGAGTTTTGTCAGTCATTCTAGCAAATTATTGAATCCCCAATGGATAGCCATTGGTCTGAATTACAGGTGAGAACCTGGGACTTATGACTGGCATTTTAGTGGGGACAGTCTTGTGGGACTGTGACACTAACTCTAGGAAGTTAGTGTTAGAATTGAATTGAATGGTAAGACATTCAATGGTAAGACTCACCAATGGTAAGACACCACAGTTGGTGTCTGGAGTTGGGGAAGTAGTTGCTGGTGTGGAAAAAAAATCCCCACACATTTGGTGTCAGAAGTATTGTGAGTACAAATGCTTCAGAGAGGATAAAGGTACAGAAAAGGATAGCACTGGACAGATAGAGCCCTTGAAGCCACTTGGTTTTTGCTGGTTTATTAAAAATCAGATGATACAGGTCGCCTGGGTGGCTTAGTGGGTTAAGCGGTTAAGAGTCTGTTTTTCGGCTCAGTCATGATCTCAGGGGGGCCTGGGATGGAGCCCTGTGTCCTGACTCCCTGCTCAGCGGGGAGCCTGCTGCTCCCTCTCCCTTACCCTCTGCCCCTCCCCACTCCTGCTCTCTCTCTAATAATAAAATAAAAAATCAGATGATTTTTGTCCAATAGGAACATTAGCCACAAATGCAAACCGCATATGTTAATTTTAAACTTTCCAATAGGCATATTTTAAGAAGCAAAAAGAAATGCATGAAATTCATTTTCATAATGTTTTATTAACCTAATATGTCTAAAATTATCATTTCAACACATAACTAATGTTAAAGAGTGCTTGAGATATTTTATCTCTTTTTTTGTACTAAGTGTTCAAAATCCATTTTGTATTTTATTCTTACAGCTCATCTTCAGTTCAGAATAGTCTCTGCCTCTCTCTCTCATGAAAAAATAAAATCTTCAAAAAAAAAAGAAAGAACCACTGTTAAATATTTTAATATGTGGGTTTCTAAAGTAATACATGTGACTCTCTTAATATGTATTTATATATAGTGTACAATATACATGTTTCTCCTGCCACTCAAAAGTACAGCTCTCTTATGAAAACTTTCATAAACCAGAATCACGTACAACAGTGAAGCAAATACCACTAATTTACACAGAAAAGGTTTTGAGGTTTCCCAAACCCAAAAAAAAGACCTCTCCTAAGCTTTCCTGAGAGCTTAGGACGCATCTTGCTGAAAGATGCACATAATCAATCAGGATAAAGCCCAGATGCTTACAGACCCAGTTGAAAGCTCTGACAGCTTGATGCTGAGATACTGGGTGTGTTCAGGGTAAGGAGGTTGGTGGGGTCACTCTGACTGCCTGGAAGGGGGTACTACCACTTGAACAATCCCTTGCAAAACAGACACTAAACAGACTGTTGGCTTTTTTGCCTTTTTCTATAAAAGTAAAAACTTTCCTCAGATTTCTTTCATTTAGTGAACAGAGGTACTAATGTAGGTCTTCCATAAAAGCAAAATAGTGTAACGTGAGCTTTTGAAAAATGGGAGTTACTTGTAACAATAATAATAAATGCTATTATTATATGAATAATATAATAATTATACATAATACAATAGATTGCATAATATACATTATATTAGTAATACATATATAGCAGATTGTAACAATAATAATATTTGTAACAATTTGTAACTTGTAACAATAATAATAAATGCTATTATATGAATAATATAATAATTATACATAATACAATAGATTGCATAATATACATTATATTAGTAATACATATATAGCAGATTGAGATTGTATGATACTAATAGTATTATTTGCTTTCTTTTTCACTTTTGAAAGTGTGGTATGCCCAAACCGAGTTCATCTTTCTCTTTACATTAAAAAAAAAAAAAATCAATACAGTTTTCATCATGCAGCAGACAGCATTATCAATTTTTCAGTCCTCACGGTTAAATAAATTTTGTCTATTCCCAATCCCAGGTTATCTACATTTCTTCTGTTACCACTGGTTGGTGAGGTTTCTCCCCCCTCCAAATGTGTTTTACTCTTTTTTCTACCTACTCAATGTTTTCAACCTAATTCATTTCTTACCTATATTACCATTGCCTCTCTGGTCTCCCTGAGCCCAATCTCTTCCATTTCAATCCATCTTGAGTATTGATGCCAGACTAATCTTCCCAAAATACTATTTTCCAGCTATTGGGTGAAAGCAGGTACAATGGGGGATTGAACCGCCAGCTTTGACTCTCTCTAAAGAAACACACTCCAGGGAAATTTTTCCTTCCAATGGAAATACAATTACTTCTCCATCACCTCCTCCTCCCTACCCAATCCATCATGGTGAAGCAAAGTCTGTTGATTGACTGTCAATCAATAAAACCTCAAAAAGATATTAGCCTAGTCTCTCTAAGAAACGTAGGCAATTTTAGCTGAGCTCTCCCCAGTCAGTACCAGGACTTCAGGCAACAGAAAGTAGAGCACAAGACTTATAGCCTCAAGGTATAGGTCAGAGAGTAAGACAAACGGGTCTCACACAAAAATCAGAAAACAATTTTTGAGGAGAGATCACCCGCATCTGAGTAAATTAAAGGTCTGGATAGAGCCACTTACATTAAGTATTAAAAACATGAAAACATGCTGCACACGTTATGAAAATATTTTTTAAAGGAAGAGAAAGAAATAAACAAGATTAGAAATCAAGACCTAGGACCCAGTGTCAAAGAAAATATAACTCAAAGGAAAGAGGCTAATTTTCTGTAATGGTTTCTCTATAAAGCAACTCAATAAAAATATGAGTTTTATCAAATAAGAACTCTAAGATGAAATAAATGCAATAATATGAAAAAAGAGACTTTTCCATTTCAACTAAATGAATTAAGGGCAGAAAGAATACCATAACTAATAAACTCAGTGTCTTATATATACCCTTACATATAAGCAGGAGAGGCTCTGGTCTCTGATTTTAGAGGACAGATGATATCACAAATATCCAGGAAAATAAATTTACTAAAGAACACATGGTCCTGTCCAGTGCCCTGCTCTGGCACAGAGAAACCCATAACCCCAAACTCTGCCCACATAAATAACTACTTTCAGGCTCCAAGGAAGTGTTTCTTCAAATGCCCTGAACAAAGCCAAATAAATGCCAGGAAGGCTTTTGTGCCTTCGCCAGCATCAGAAATGGACACTGCTCAAGAGTATGAGGAGGATTTGAGCTGAAGTCTTTATGAAAAATAAAAGACCGGGGCACCTAGGTGGCTCAGTGGTTGAGCAGCTGACGCCTTTGGCTCAGGTCATGATCCCAGAGTCCTGGGTCCAGTCCCGCATCAGGCTCCCCATAGAGAGTCAACTTCTCCCTCTGCCTACGTCTCTGTGTGTCTCTCATGAATAAATAAATACAATCTTTAAAAAATAAAAAGGAAAAATAAAAGACCAATTAATTAACTTGTCAGATACTTAGTCTCAGCTACCAGGACTCTATGAAACTATTGCCTAAAGCAGTTTTGTTTGCCAGTAGGCCAAGCATCCTTTGATCTTTCTCTTTGCATCCATAAACACTAAAAAATTAGAGCATCAGTAACAATTATTGCACATGGTATTAAGGAACATTTTGCAGTGTTAAACAACCCATATCACACCTTATTCTTAAGTGTGTACTGATGTACGTTCAAGACACAACATATGTAAAATGATTTTAATACTTAACATTGGTAATTATGTGGATATTAAACACCAAAATGGTTCAATATAAAAATATTTACTTTAACTGTGTTAAAATTTTAAGATATTAAGTAAAAAAATGTTAACTTTATTATTTTTGTTAATTGTAATTATGTTGTCTTTCAATAAAGAAACTTCAATATTTGGGGTTTTTGTTGTTGTTGTTGTTTTTGCAAGGAGTGAAACTTCAACAATCTTTTATTCCCAAACTCTCACTGGGGGGTTAACCCTTTCCCTGGCTAACAGATCAACGGCATCTCTAAGAGGATCTAGGATGGAAGTGCAGACCTAATAAAGATTGTCTCCCCAACAAAGGATTACAAAATACATATATACATCTGCATAAGTATTTTTTTTTAATCTTTGTTTTTTTTTAATAATTTTTATTTATTTATGATAGTCACAAAGAGAGAGAGAGAGAGGCAGAGACACAGGCAGAGGGAGAAGCAGGCTCCATGCACCGGGAGCCCGACGTGGGATTTGATCCCGGGTCTCCAGGATCGCGCCCTGGGCCAAAGGCAGGCGCCAAACCGCTGCACCACCCAGGGATCCCTGCATAAGTATTTTTAAAACAGCAAAATTCACCAGTGATGCGGGGGGGGGGGGGGGGGGGGGCAACCCTCCATTATTTCAGTCAATAAAGAAAAACAAACAAATAAAACCAACAAAAAACAAAAACAAAAACCCAGCATCTGGTAGTCTGTGCAGCCTTAAAACCCCCATCTTAGGACACATCTAGGAGAAAAGCATTTCTTTGCTTAAAAAAATAAAGTTTAAAAATTCCCCCTTCTCTTTCTTCCAGTTCAACTCCCACGGTTGTTCCTAAAGACACGCAGAGAACTATAAAAACAAGCCCCGGCTCACTCCCTTCTGCCGGTCTGTGAAGGTTCTGTGAAGGCTCCCACGGAGGATTAGTCCTCAGGAATTGTCATCCCTAAAGTTCTGAGCACTGGCAAATGCCTCCTGTTTCCTCTAAGGAAGGGCCTGAGGGCCCAGGGAAGAATTGAGGGAACAGTGTTCTTGGCCAAGAACTGGGATCCCAGGTGGGGCAAAGCAGGGGAGGGGAGGCCTTCCTAGATAAACACACCCAACCACCTTACAATCTAAAGTCTAACCTGCCAGGTAAAAACAAGTCACAGCTGACTGTACCAAAGAGGTGCTTCCATCCTGTCCCCTTTTACCATAAAGGTGACAGAACAAGTCTCAAGTATTTGACCTCTGCTCTCTCCCAGATACTGTGTCATCAGGTTTTAGGCTGAAGCCATTTTGCAAAGACAGCCATATGGTCCCAGGGCAGAGCCTTTGCGGCTTCTGTCTGAATAAAGCTGCCACTCCTGGCAAATATTTCGATAGCAGCTTCTAGAAACTGCCCCGGAGACAGCGCCTCGCCCCCCAGTTCAGGGTCACAGATCCTTCCAGTTGATGGGCTCCTTGCCAGACTTCTGCAGCAGCTCATTGGTTTTAGAGAAATGTTTACACCCCAAAGAACCCTCTGTAGACCGACAACGGGGAGGGGTGCGCAGTCTGCAGCACATGGTGACGTTTCCTATCAATGGCACTGCCTTTCTTCTGAGCATAAAAGCCCTAGAGCAAGAAGACAAGGCCACTGGAGTTCTGATTTAGCCAGGACACTACCGCATCAGAAAATTGTTCCCATCCTCTCTCCTTATGAGAATTAGCCTGATGTGCCCGGACGGTGAGGACAGTGTTGAGTAAGAGAACAAACACCTTGCTTGGCCCACCCAGATAAATCTCTGTGACCAGGATGAACGAAACCATCTATGTCTGTAGACAGCTCTTTATAAATGTTTTCCAAACTGGGTGGAGGTGGAACAGGTCTTTGAACACTAAAGCAGAGCCCATGGGCTTGGTTGGGTCCATGATATGGGTCCTGTCCCAAGATGACAACCTTCACATGTCTTATGTCACACATTTGGGTCCAGGTAAAGACTTCACATGTCTTATGTCACACATTTGGGTCCAGGTGAAGACTTATGTCACACATTTGGGTCCAGGTAAAGACTTATGTCACACAGTTGGGTCCAGGTAAAGATTTCACGTGTCTTATGTCACACATTTGGGTCCAGGTAAAGACGTGTGGGGGTGGATACACCATGGAATGTTTTCTTTGTCCCGCAACAAAGCCCATTAGCTTTATGAAAGACAGCTTCCCCAACTCTGCGCTGAGTGGCTTCTTCCAACTCTCACCCAAACCCACAGGCACCCTGCGGGCCTCGGGGAGAAGAAGGAGTAGAGCGTCTTCTGGCCCATCATCCCAGAGACCTGCAGTGTGTGCCAGTGGCGGAGGTCAGAAATTAGAAACTTCAATATTTTGGAGAAAATTATAAAAACCATTGAAAGAATTTATTTTGAAACTTTTCCCCATTTAATTTGGGTTTTCCATGTAAGTTATTCAGATTTTCTCCAATTTCAGTACACTTGATTTTTTTTAATCCTTTAGATCTCTCCTGTCTTAAGAAAACACATTATTTGAAAATCTTCATTATAACAACATACCTAGTGATTTTGCTGAAATGAAGGAAAGAAATTAATTTTATAGAGTTGATCTACAAGAGAAAAACAAACAAGTTTATTAACAAGTAGAAGCTGCACATGGGAGTGGTCAGAGATGAGTAATGCCTAGGAGTGGGGAGAACTTAGGCTCACACAGCATTTTAGCAAAGCACAATTATTTTGTGGAGAAGTGGCAAGGAAAAGGAGTTTGAGCTTCCAGGGACAGCAAATCTTAGGAAGGCAAATCTGTGGGGGAGTATTGGTAGCTAAAGTCTACTTGTGGGGGGATCCCTGGGTGGCTCAGCGGTTTAGCGCCTGCCTTTGGCCCAGGGCGTGATCCTCAAGTCCCAGGATTGAGTCCCACGTCGGGCTCCCTGCGTGGAGCCTGCTTCTGTCTCTGCCTCTCTCTCTCTCTCATTCTCTCTCTCTCTCTCTCTCTCTCTCTCTCTCTCGGTGTCTCTCGTGAATAAATAAAATCTTTTAAAAAAATAAAATAAAGTCTACTCGTAAAAAAGGTTTGTTATGAGGACAGGCTGATACTAATCAAGAATTCCCTCTGGTGATGAACTTCTGTCCTTCCTTGTAGACAAAAGAGAGGGGACACCTTTACAGATATATGTCCTGCTTTTTAGCAAATGCTTGCTCTGATCCCTGCAAATATCAGGGGCAGACTGCTTATCAGAGTAAGGAACAGAATTGGTGTAGCAAAAGTTAAATTATTCCCGAAGAAGAAGGCTTGAGGTGATCAAAGTAAATGCAGGTGAACAAAAAACCATCACAGTCATTCCAACAAGTAGAATAGATATGGAAAATGAAGAGATCCAGTATATGGATAGTTGTCCCTGAAGTGGAAACTCAGCCAAGGATTATATCTGAACCTTTGCTTGAATCCTCTAAGTTGCCATCATACTGTTCAGTGGCAATTGTGCTGTCACATTTCTTTCTTTGTTTGTTTCTTTTTTTAGCTTTTATTTTATTTTTAATTTTTTTAAAGTAATCTCTTCACCCAACAGGGAGCTCGAACCCAAGATCAAGAGCCGCACACTCTACCACTCTAACAACTAAGCCAGCCAGGTCCCCCTGTTGATGTAATTTTTGAATGTTTTTGATGAGTTTGGTATTCTGTGGGGTCTGGAGCCAATGGTCAGGAAGGAATTCTTGAGATGTCTTTGGTGCAAAATGGTGGTTTTATAAAGCATGGGACAGGACATGGGCAGAAAGAGCTACTGCTGCCCCAGAAAAGTGAGAAGCAACTGATTTTTTTTTTTTTTTTTTTTAAGATTTTATTTATTCATGGAGAGACACAGAGAGAGACACAGAGACATAGGTAGAGGCAGAAGCAGATGAGGGACTCGATCCAAGGATCCCGGGATCACAACCTGAGCCAAAGGTATATGCTCAACCATGAGCCACCCAGGTGCCTGGGAACAACTGATTATATACTTTGGGGTTGGGGGAAGTAAAGGGAAGGGGAGTTTCAAAAGGATTTTCATATGCTAAAGAAGACTAAGGAAACCCAAGGCCTTGCTATTGTCAAACCAAGATTGTTTTCCCCTCTAGCAAGGCATTAGCATTAAGACATTTGGGAGTTTCCAGGAGTAAATTTATACTCTGCCTGCCTCAAGTATTTGTCAATGGGCTGCAGGTTATAAGGACATTTACTTTAATCTATATTTCCCTCCCATATCACTATCACTACATTTTTTACTCTTCCTTACACCTTAGTGTCTTATTTCTCCTCCCTTTTAACTTACTGTTTCTTACCTGATAAGATTGCGGGAGGGGCTAATGTATTCAATATCATAGGTTAAGTAAGAGTAAATGGGCACAGAATGAGTGTCCAAAGGCCTTTGCTTGGCATGAAGAGCTCCGGTTTGATCCGGTAACTGATGATGACTCAGAGCCATCCTTCACTTTCGGTTTCAGGGCTATGTTCTTAAACTCTGAAATTGCCAGAAATCCAGCTTCCCTAAAAAGAAAGAGAAAGGAAATAGCAAGGAGAAATCCCTCTCTGACAAGTTCCCATCTCAGTACATATCAGAGGGTACATTCATCAGGATTTTTTTTTTTTTCTAAAGAATTATTTACTTATTCATGAGAGACACAGAGAGAGAGGCAGAGACATACGCAGAGGGAGAAGCAGGTTCCCTGCAGGAAACCCGATGCTGGGCTTGACCCCAGGACCCTGGGAGCACCACCTGAGCCAGAGGCAGATGCTCACCACTGAACCACCAGATGCCCTTTCATTGAGATTTTTACCTTCCAGGGAAGCACTAAGAAGGAGCATCCCCTCTTACCTTACCCCTCCAGCCTACTTATATCCCAACAGAAATGAGTTTCTTGTAAATTGTGTCATTAGTCATCATTTCTTTTTTCTTTTACTTTTTAATTCATCCAACAATCTCTGACTTTTCATTGGTGTTCTTAGACCAGAGGTTGATAAACAATGTCCCCTGGGCCAGGTCCAGCCCATCACCTGTTTTTGGAGAGGAACGTGCAACAGAGACTGTATGTGGCCCATAAAGTTTAAAATATTTACTATCTGGCCGTTTTAAAAACTTTGTTGATACCTGGTTTATATCATTTACATTTAATGTGATTATTACATGTTTGGATTTAGATCTACCATTTCATTATTTGCTTTAAGGTGGTTCCCTCTGTTTTGTTTTGTTTTATTTTTTAATTTTCTATTTCTCTTTTTTCTCTTTTTCAGTTATTTTAACATTTTCTATTATTACATTTTATTTACTGTATATTTTAACTCTGTCTTTGAACAGTATGTTTGTGGGTTGCTTAACTTTTCTAAGTCCACTTAGAATCTGTATTTAGCACTTGAAGTGCAATGTAAAAAACTTACCACGGGGACTCCTGGGTGACTCAGTGGTTGAGCAGCTGCCTTTGTTTTTTTGTTTTGTTTTGTTTTTTAAAAATTTTATTTATTTATTCATGAGAGACACACACAGAGAGAGAGGCAGAGGCAAAGGCAGAGGGAGAAGCAGCCATGTCCATGCAGGTAGCCCAATGCAGGACTCCAGCCCAGGACTCCAGGATCACGCCCTGGGCTGAAGGCAGCAGTAAACCGCTGGGCCACCAAGGCTGCCCCATCAAGTGTATTTTATTTTATTTTATTTTATTTTATTTTTTTAAAGATTTAATTTATTTATTCATGATAGTCACAGAGAGAGAGAGAGGCAGAGACACAGGCAGAGGGAGAAGCAGGCTCCACATGCACCGGGAGCCCGACGTGGGATTCGATCCGGGTCTCCAGGATCACGCCCTGGGCCAAAGGCAGGCACCAAACCACTGCGCCACCCAGGGATCCCCATTAAGTGTATTTTAAAGAAGAAAGAGTAGTGTATTACATTTACCTAGATATTTACTATTTCTTTTCTTTTCTTTTTCTTTTTTTTTTTTAGATGTATTTATTTATTTGAGAGAGATAGAGAGCATGAGTGGAGAGAAGGAAAAGCAGACTCTCCACTGGGCAGGGAATCTGATGAGGGATTCAATCCCAGGACCCATGATCAGACCTGAGCCAAAGGCAGATGCTCAACCACTGAGCCACCCAGGTGTCCTCCCCGCTTTATTTGAAGTTAAGCCTAATCTCTCTCCCCCACCACAAAATTCCACAGCAGTGTTCCCTATACCTGCCAAGATAGTCCTCTACCCTTGAATAAAGTCTTCCTTACTGTGCATTAACAAGTGTCATAGAATAACTTTTTTCTTTAACAAAGGAAAAATAACATATGCCTACACAAAGACTTATACAAGAATGTTCATAATAGCTTCATTCATAACAATCAAAAACGGGGGGCACCTGGGTGGCTCAGTGGTTGAGCATCTGCCTTTGGCTCAGGGTGTGATCCCAGGGTCCTGGATCAAGTCCCACATCTTGCTCCCTGCAGGGAGCCTGCTTCTCCCTCTGCCTGTGTGTCTGCCTCTCTCCCTGCGTCTCTCACGAATTAATAATAAAATCTTTAAAAGAAAAAAATAGCCCCAAACTGGAAACAAATCACATGCCATCATCTCATGAACATAAAAGGCTGTTGATACACATTGCTAAGTTGCTTTCTGTACCAGTTCTACAAATGTGTAACTCCGTACTTTTTACGAAAGTGTCTACTTGCACTTTAATATTTGTAATTCTTTACATTTTGATAGCCATTTATACCTCTCTTCCACGTCTTCCGTAGCCATATGTACTCTCCTTAATCAGCACTTTGCAGCTCTTATGGCTCATAACATGGTTTTGTTCCATCATATGTGAGGTCAAATAAAAGTGTGTAAGAAAACTCCTGGAGGACAAGAATGATCTCATTTTTCTTCTATCTTCAAGCCTGGAGCCTTGTGCATATCCCTTCTCTTCGGTCAAGGAACATCTCCTGAGCTCACACATTGGACCGGTACCTGGGACAGGTGCACTGAGCATTCAGAAGGTTCACTGACCTGAACACCACTGGTTTCTAATGTCTTGCACCAGGAGGTCTCAGTGAACAACCTTGCCCCACGTTTTAAATTCCCCAGATTGAGACGTTCTCCTTTCTTGGTGAGCTAATCCGGAAACAAAAGCTCTGAAGTTCAGCTTTTAAAACGCATTGAGCCGTGTAAGCACCGCTCCGAGGGCTTTGTTAATTCCTTAGCATGCGCCCCGGGGCCACACTCTGGGGGCACTTCAGACGGGGGAAGTACAATCTAGGGAAGGCCGGTGGTGCGGGGGACTCTCCCAGGTACTCCGAAGGGCGTCGGCGTCATGCTCGTGTTTGTGAGGGCACCGGTGTGACGAGCGTGTAAATCGGGGCAGCGCAGACCCGGGAGCCGCCGCGGCCTCCAGCGGGCTGAGCGGAGCCTGGGCCCGAGCCTGGCCCCGCCCCCCGCAGGCCCCGCCCCGCAGGCCCCGCCCTCCCGCAGGCCCCGCCCCGTCGCGCGTCGGAGCCCCGCCCTCCCGGAAGTAAAGGGCGGCCCGGCGCCGCCGCCCACGCTCCCTCCTGTCGTCCGACTCCGGCGGGCGGGCGAGCGCGCGAGCGGCATGAGCGCGCGGCCGGGCCGGTGACCGCCGTCCCGATGGACCGCCGCCTCGTCGCGGGGCGGGGGCCGCGGCGTCCGCCGGGCCGCCGGCGGCTCCTGCCCTTCCTGCCCTCGGCCGGCTGCCCGTCAGCGCCGCGCGGGGGTCCGGGGCGCGGGGCTGCGGCGGCCCTGGGCGGCGCGTCACGGGCGTCCCCGCTGCTCCTCCTCCTGCTCGTGCCGCCCCCGCGCCTGGCCGCCGTCGCCCCGCGCAGGGCCCCCGCCGACCCCGAGCGCTCGCGCCTGGCGCCCCGCGCGCCCCCGGCGGGCCTCGCCCCGGGCGTCGCCTGGGCCGCCGGCGCCCTCCGCCTGTGTCGCCGCCGGGCGGCCGCCCTCGCCGCCCCCCGGAGAGGTGAGGTGGGGGCCGGGCGGGGCCCCGCGGGAGGGGCGGCGTTGGCGCCGGCCTTGGGGCAGGGCGGGTCGGCCGAGGTCGCCGGGCCCGCCGGGCGTCGGACGAAGGTCTGCGTGACCCCGAGGGCCGCGCGCCGCGGGGGGGGAGGGGGCGGGCGAGCTGAGGGCCGCGGCGCCGGGCCCTGCGGGTTCACTTCCGACCGGCGAGGACCTGTGGACTCCCTCCCTCGACACCAGTTGCCGGTTCTGGGTGCTGGGGGCGCGCCCGCCCACGAGACCCCGGAGCTCCCCTCTGGCAGACGAGATGATGCCCACCGGGAGCTGCAGCTTGCGTGGACACGACATTGACACGTGCGTGGTGGAAGTGATACAGACTGCAGGGGAAGAACTGCAGGCGCGCTGCCAGCTAGGAATTTTTTTTCTTTTCTTTTCTTTTTTTTTTTCCAGCTGTGAATTTATTTTTTTTTAAATTATTTATTTATTTATTCATGAGAGACAGAGAGAGAGGCAGAGGGAGAAGCAGGCTCCATGCAGGGAGCCCGACGTGAGGGACTCGATCCTGGGTCTCCAGGATCACACCCTGGGCGGAAGGTGATGCTAAAATGCTGAGCCACCTGGGCTGCCCAAAAGCGGGCGTCCAGCTATGAATTTTAAATGCACTTATCAGAATAGGATTTTTTGGTTTTTTAAGTTTTTTTTTGTTTTGTTTTTCATGAGAGACAACGGAGAGAGGCAGAGACACAGGCAGAGGGAGAAGCAGGCTCCCTGCAGGGAGCCCCACGTGGGACCCGATCCCAGAACCCCCCCCCCCCCCCCCTTCATGACCTGAGCCCGGAGGCAGACGCTCAACTGCTGAGCCACCCAGGCGCGCTTCAGAATAGGTTTCATTGAGAAGGTGGCATTTGATTAAATACTTGGAGGAGGTGAGGGCAGTTACTGTCCTGCAGGAAGATGAGGGAAGCCTAGGCTCAATTTCCTAGATAGCAGATTGTTGAGGAATATATCATTTGGAGTCATCTTTATTAGCAAAGGGCAAAAATACCGTTTATGGTATCGATCAGTAGCCTTCAGTAACCACACTGAAGGCTTTTTTTTTTTTTTTTAATGCCTTTCTTAATAGAAATGCCCGGTAATTGTTGGCCTTTTGTAAAATCTAAGAATACCTTTGGGGAAGACACTTGATTGGGAGAGCAAAATGAAGGAAAGAATCTTTACATATAAAGGGTGGGGAATGAGCGGTGAGCTCTGTCAGTAATTATGACTTAGAGATGACTTTGGTCTTTATTTCAGTACTTTTGTACTTTGTTGTTGGTTTTTTTTTTTTTTTTTTTTTTTGACGAGCTGGTAACTTGTGGTTTATTTTCTTCTCATCATTCAAGACTGTGTGGCAAAAGGGAAGAAAAGTATTCTTTCTCATCGGTTTTCTGACATCATAACCGGAAGGCAGTACTATTGGCTTAGGGGCGAAGGATCTCATTTCTTCGGAATGAGGATGGATGCTTAAATACGGGGAAGCACCCACGACATAGTTACGGAGCAAGCGTCAGCAAATGAGTTTTGTTCCTTTACTTTCAGCCTGGTGATCTATTTGGTGCCAGGGTTCTCAGTAGGGCTCCTGAAACTTAAGGATTTATGAATAGCAAGTTTACACTTGGTTTCCTCCTCCATTCCTGGCTAACTTTGGGCTGCTTTTGTGTGTGTTTTTAATATCCTTTTGATATCCTGAAGGTCCCCCCCAGAGGAGGATTTATCCATTACACTTTAACATAGCTCAGTTTACTTCCTGGTTATTAGTAGGAATTCATAGTTCTTGGGGCTTACTTTGTTGTCACAATAAAGGAGGAAAAGTGAGTCAGAGGTATTCTGAATGCCAGAGTATTGCTCCTCCTCAGGCTTTGCCCTTTTACAGAAGGCAAGATGGCATTCAGCTTCCATCAGCAGGAGTTGGCCTGCCAAGTCAGAAGTGGCCAGCCCTTTTCTCCACTTTTTAGATGATAGTACATATTGTGTTGAAATGAGCTTGCAGTTGAAATGAATTCCAGTTGTTTTGGGCGAGAAAAAAAATCTGTGGCATCTAAATTGGAATTAGTTCTTGCTTAGAAAGTAGTCATGATACTTTATTTTGGGTGTGTATGTGTAACTGAAAGAGATGTTTCAAACCACACAAATGATGATTTGTTGTTAGAAGTGAGAAATTTGGTACTAGAAAAATCCCATCACTCTTCACTGGCCAGTTCTAATGTTTTCAAGCTCCCTGACCAATGGGACAATAGATCGCAGTTTAAAAATGGGTGGGTTACCCTCTAGAGAGCCCCTTGAGACATTAATTCAGTCATTCACCACTTTCTCAAGCTAGATCTGTTCTGTGTCAAGCAGATACTTGGAGTCTCTTCTCTTGGAGCCAGTTTTCTCTCATACTAGGGATAAAGAATGAAAAAAGGACCAGATTTAACTGAGCTAATTTATGTAAAAAAGGAAGATTATAGGTGAAGAGGTAAAAGGACTTGATTTCAAATTTTCTTTCTAGTGAGTCTCATGATCCAGATCCTAGAATTCTCTTACAAAGTTATTTCTGGAAAAAAAAAAAAAGTTATTTCTGGCCTGCAGTATGCCAGGTTAGATGCTAACAACATGAAAATGACTAAGACTGGCTGCTCTTGAGATATTTGGACTCACAGATGATACCGATGTGGAAATAATAGGATAAGTGCTGTGATTGAGCTATCTGAACTGAGCTATCTGAACATAGATAAAGAGCAATCAAGGCTGCCCTCTAACCTGGGTGGAACTGGCCAATCAAACCACACAGTGTAGCATAATGCCCTGCCCAGAACATAATAATTTGCTTAGCTGATTGTAAAATAGAGGTAAAAAGGATGCTTAAAATTTGTCATTTGAAAAAGGGAGGGCAAGCCAGACTTCAGGATGGAGCATCAAGGTATGCAAGTGCAGGACACAGCATAGCTTAGGTGACTGGAAAGAAACCTGAAACAGTAGGTGTTGGCTAAATTAGGACAGGCTTTTTATTTGTGTGCCTTGCCAAGGACCCAGTACTGTAGGCTAATGGTTCTCTGAATGCAAGGGCCTTTTTTTTTTTTAATCATTAAACTCAAACATATAACAGTTGTTGCATTTTATATATATTGTCAGTCTGCAAACAGTGCTTGGTACAAAATGATTATTGGATCTCGTACTTATCTTGACACTGACTGTGATCCTCTTTCCAAGGTGGGATCCACTGCTATAGGCTTACAGACAAGCATCAGATCTCTAGGGTCCAATCCATGTCACGTATCCTTTAGAGGTGAAGGATTAACAATAGGAGCTGGTTAGGTGAACTATGGTTCTGGTCACTTAGGGGATTTACTGAGAAAACCTTAGAATTTCGAGTTAGTAGTGACTTACTTCTTCTACAAACCTGGGATCATAGAAAAGTAAGGACAAATATGTAGCAATATTTTCATACAACTGTGTTTATTACATTGAAATGAAAGGTTTTTTTAATTTCATATTGTTCATCTCTTTTTCTTTTGCTGTCAAAATGTCTTTCATAGTATTTGTTGTAGTAAGGAGTTATTGTGTTTAAATATTCTTTCTTGACAGAATTACTAATTGGCGTTGCAATTGTTACTTTTTTAAAAAAAACTATTTGTATGGTTCATGAAATACAAAAGCCAGAGAACTATTAACATCCTACCTTCTTCAAATGAGCACCTTGAAACAAGTTTACAAAATGAGTTTGATCTGTGACTAAATGCACAGAAATTCATAGGAAAGGTAACATAAATTATTAGAACACATCTCTCTAAAGAGGCTTTTTTTCATAGAGACATCACAAAGAAAGAAAACTATAGATGTCTTATTAGTAAAGACACATAAATCCTCAACAAAATGCTCACCAAGTCAAATCCAGCAATATGTAAACAAGGAATACACATCATGACCAAAGGAGATTTCTACCCCGAAAACAACAGGTTCATTTAACATTGGAAAATCAATTTCACAGAGAAGAGAGACCATGTTATCATCTCAAAAGCCATGGAAAAGGAATTTGACAAAATTCACCCCTTCATGATAAAAAGCACTTGACAAATTAGGAATAGAAGGGAACTGCCTCAATGATAAAGGACATCTGTAAAAAACCCACAGCTAGTATCATACTTAAATGGTGAAAGATGAATGCTTTCCCTCCAAAAGTCAGAAGCAATGATATCTGCCATCACCATCCGTGCAGCGTTGTACTAGAAGTTCTAACCAGGGCAAGACAATGGAAAGGCCTCCAGATTGAAAAGGAGGAAGTAAAACTATCACTGTTCACAGGTGATGACCTTGTGCATGGAAAAGTCTAAGAAATTGAAAATACCATTAGAGCTAATTAACAAGTTCAACGAGAATTTAGGATACAAGATCAACATTAAAAATATAACAAAAGGGCAGCCCGGGTGGCTCAGCGGTTTAGCACTGCCTTCAGCCCAGGGCGTGATCCTGGAGACCCAGGATCAAGTCCCACGTCGGGCTCCCTGCATGGAGCCTGCTTCTCCCTCTGCCTTTGTCTCTGCCTCTCTCTCTCTCTCTTTCTCTCTCTCTGTGTCTCTCAAGAAAAAATAAATAAAATCTTAAAAAAAAAAATAACAAAAAATACAAAAATCAATTGCATTACTCTACACTAGAATGAACAGTCTAAAAAACAACTCCCTTTATAGTAGTAACAAAAGAATAAAGTACTTAGGGATAAACTGAACAAAAAACTCATATGATTGACCCTTGAGCAATATAGAGCTTAGGAATGCCAACTCCCACAAAGTTGAAATATGTGTATAACTTTTGACTTCCCCCAAATTTAACCATTAATAGGTTACTATTGGCCAGAAACTTTACCATAAGAGAGAGATAATTAACACATATTTTATATATTATGTGTTATAATATGTATTCTTAATATAAATTAGAGAAAGTTATTAAGAAAATCATAAAGAGGGGCACCTGGGTAGCTTGGTCAGTTGGGTGTCTGCTTTGGCTTAGTTCATGATCCCGGATAGAGCCTTGTCAGGCTTCCTGCTCAGCAGGGGGTCTTTCTCTCTCAAAGAAAGAGAGAGAAAGTTTAAAAACAGAAGAAAATCATAAAGAAGAGGAAATACTATACTGTAAAAAATCCATGTAATGAGTGGACCCTTGTGGCTCAAACCTGGATTCAAGGGTCAGCTGTACTGTGAAACCTACATTGAAGAAATTGAAGACCTAAATACGTGGAAAAACATCCTATGTTCATAGCTCGGAAGACTTTGTACTCCCCCAAATTGATCTACAGATTTTTTTTTGGATCTACAGCTTTAAAACAAAAGTTTTAAATGTCAAAGTTTCAGGTGGCTTCTCTGTAGAAGTTGATAAACTGATCCTAAAATGCATACGGAAATGGAAGGGACTTGGAATGGCCAACATAATCTTGAAAAAAGAACAAAATTAGAAAACTCCTTTCCGGATATAAAAACTACAGAGCTACAAGTAATCAAAACAATGTGTCCCTGGTATAAGGATAGATATAATTCAGTGGAATAGGATGGAGAATCCAGAGATTATTTACAGTCAACTGATTTTTGAGAAGTTCCAAGATAATGCTGAAACAACTAGATTTCCTCACACAAAAGAAGTTGAACTCTTATCTCACACGACATAAAAGTTAACTCAAATGGATCGAGATCTAAATATGAGCGGAAACTGTAAAACTCTTAGAAAAAAACTGGTATGAATCTGTGTCCTGGAATTAGCCAGTAGTTTCTTAGATGTGACACCAAAAGCACAAGTAATATACATGAATGAATGAATGAATGAATGAATGAATAGGACTTCATTAAAATTAAAACTATTGTGGTTCGAAAGGCACCATCAAGAAGGTGAAAGCCAGCCCACAGAATGGGAGAGAATATTTGCAAATTATACATATGATAAGGAACTTATATCTAAAATGTATAAAGAATTCTGAACTAACTCAATAATAAAAAGATAACCCCATTTTTAAAAAGATTTGTTTATTTATTAGAACATGTGTGAAAAGAGCAGAGGGAAGGGGAGACAATCTCAAGCAGAATCTGCACTGAGCTTGGAGCCCGAAGTGGGGTTCGATCTCATGACTGAGATCATGAAACCAAGAGTCAGAAGCTTAACCAACAGTGCCACCCAAGTGCCCCAAAAGGTAACACAATTTTTTTTTAGATGGGCAAAGAGTCTAAATAGATGTTTCTCCAAAGAAGATATGCAAATGACCAATTAGCAATGAAAAGATGCTCAACATCATTGGCATCAAGGAAGTACAAATCCAAACTACAATGAGCTATCCCTATGCTTATTGCAACATTACTTACAATAGCCAATATATGGGAGCAGCCCAAATGTCCATCGATAAGTGAATGGATAAAGAAGAGGTGGTGTGTGTATATACACACATGCACATACACATAAAATAGACTTATTTAGCAATTAAAGAGAACGAAATCTTGCCATTTGCAGGGACATGGTAGAGCGAGAGAGTATAATGCTAAGTGAAATAAGAGAAAGACAAACAGCATATGATTTCACTTGTGTGAGATTTAAGAAACAAATAACAAAGGAAAAAAGAGACAAGCCAATAAATACTCTTAATTATAGGGAACAAATACGTAAAAACCATAGTCAAAGAGACACGTAAAAAATAATAAAATTTAAAAATTGTATTGGGATACCTCTTTACATTTACTAGGATGGTTATGTTAAAAAAGACAGTAACAAGTGTTGAGGGGCAGCCCTAGTGGCGCAGCGGTTTAGCGCCGCCTACAGCCCAGGGCGTGATCCTGGAGACCCTGGATCGAGTTCCACGTCAGGCTCTCTGCATGGAGCCTGCTTCTCCCTTTGCCTGTGTCTCTGCCTCTCTCTCTCTGTCTCTCTCTCTCTCTGTGTGTGTGTGTGTATCTCTATGAGTAAATAAATAAATAATTTTTTAAAAAGTATTGAGAATGTACAGAAATTGGAACCCTCAGGTACTGCTGTTGGGAATAAAAAGTGGTGTGGCCAATTTGGGAAACAGTCTGGCATAACCTCATAAGGTTAAAGACAGTCACTCTATGATGCAACAATTCAGTTCCTGTCTGTATACCCAAGAGAATCAAAAACTTGTTCACACACAGAATCTCATACACAAATGTTCACAGCAGCATTGTTCATAACAGCCAAGAAGTGGAAACAACTCAGGTGTCATGTCCTTCAGCTGATGAGTGGGTAAGGAAAAACTGGTATATTCTTAAAACAATGTGATTCAGCAGTAGAAAGATATAAAGTGTACATGATTATAAGGTGAATGAACCTTGAAAACCTCACCTAAGTGAAAGAAACCAGTCACATGATACCGCATCCCTTATGATTCTATTCATATGCAATACCCAGCATAGGCAAATATGTAGATGCAGAAAGATGATTGCCTGAGGTTGGGGGAGTAGGGAGATTGGGGCTTGATAGCTGAAGGGTTTCTTTTTGGGATAATGAAAATGTTCTAGAGTTGACTGTGCAGAATGTTACAGAATTCCAGTAAAAATCAAATTGAGCACTTGACATGGGTGAATTGTATGGGATATGAATTTTCATCTCAATAAAGCTGTTGTTTAAAAGGGGGGGACCTGGCTGCCTGAGTTGGAAGTGTGTGTGACTCTTGATCTTGGGTCACGAATTCGAGCCCTACGTTGGGCATAAAGATTACTAAAAATAAACTAAAACCCACAAAGCAATCAGGTAGGCTTTTAAGGTATGCAATATTCTTTCATAGCTTTTGTTTACCATCAGATCCTCTTTTAAGCCTAATTGTTCTTTACATTGTAGAGCTAAGCCTTTCTGCTGGGAGCCTGCAGCTGGAGCACCGGAGAGATTTGGAGCACAAGAAGAGAGATTTCACCTCCTGCGGGAACAAGAAGCTCTACTTTGACACTCATGCCTTAGTTTGTTTACTGGAAGAAAATGGTAATTCTCCCGTTAGTCACTCAGCGCCACAGAAAAACACTATAAATTATGAGTTCTTGGGTTTTTTTTTGTTTTGTTTTTAAGATTTTACTTATTTATTCATGAGAGAGAGAAAGAGAGAGAGGCAGAGACATGGGCAAAGGGAGAAGCAAGCTCCCCACAAGGAGCTAGATGTGGCACTTGATCCCGGACCTCGGGATCATACCCCATGCCAAAGGCAGACGCTCAACCGCTGAGCCACTCAGGCGTCCCATGAGTTCTTATGATCTTATCTAACTTCTCCTATTTCTCTTTGATGTTCAAGTTTACAGATAATCTTTTGATCAGTCTCCCATTTTTTCAAGTTCTTAACTTTTTGTTTAAGGACATTTTTGCTTCCACCAGTACAGTACAGTGGAGACTTTTTGCACACATTTTCTCTTTGTCCATGAGAAGTATATTTTTATAACATCACTCTGGAAGTATAGCATTACAGATGAAAATTTAGACACAAGGTAGCAAAATTCAGGAATGGTTCCTGTAACAACCACCTGAAGCACAAAAGTGGTAGTTTTTGATACTGCGATGTTGTGTGCTTTTAAAATTGTTATGAAATTAGGGGCGCCTAGGTGGCTCAGTGATTGAGCGTCTATCTGCCTTTGGCTCAGGACGTGATCCTGGGGTCCTGGGATCGAGGGGTCCCAGGGACCCCGGATCCTGCTTCTCCCTCTGGCTGTGTCCCTGCCTCTCTCTGTGTGTCTGTCAAAAATAAATAATACCTTTTTAAAAAATTGTTATGAAATTAAAATGTTGCTGAGCAGCAATTACTACAATTTTATCTTGTGGGTTTTTTTTTTTTAGTAGTCCAACTAATATTTTCCATTATTGCTGATAATTAAAGATTCTCCAACACATAAGATGTTTTTTGAAAATGCATTAAGGACATAGGTAACATTCCCATTTAATCTTACCTAGACAGATACACGAATTCTTATTCTCTATACTGTGATTCTTTACTACACTGTATAGATATTTCTCCAGTTGTACGTGCTCTTCTCTACAGATCTACCATCTGTAGCTGTGCTTCTCTTGCCCAGGACAGATAAGTGGATGGAGTGAGTTCTGTACTTGGTTGGGGAGTTAGAAGCTCTGGGTTCGAGCTCTGCCTGGGCCCAGCTGCAAAGCCAGACAGTTTTCTCATCCTTCCCGGGTTCTTTTTTCTTTTTTAAAAAGATTTTTACTTACTCATTCGTAAGAGACACAAGGAGAGAGTCAGAGACAGGCTGAGGGAGAAGCAGGCTCCCCTGTGGGGAACCTGATGTGGAACTCAATACCAGGAGCCTGGGATCACACACTGAGCCAAAGGCAGGTATTCCACCACTGAGCCACCCAGGTATCCCTCATTTTTCTCTTTTTAAAATTTTACTTATTGATTTGAGAGAGTACCTATGTGCAAGAGCAGGGGAGAGGGGCAGAGGGAGAGAGAGAAGCAGACTCCCAACTGAGCAAGGAGCCCAAGGTGGGGCTGGATCCCAGGACCTAGATATCATGACCTGAGCTGAAGGCAGACGCTAAACCTACTCAGCAACTCAGGCACCTCCATCCTTCCCAGTTTCTATGTCCTCATCAGGGTGGGCACAATAAGAATTCCAAAGATTATTTCGAGTATTAAAGAAAATACAGTGTACTTGAATGCACTTTGGAAAAACATATCATAATTTTCATTGCTTAGGCCTTTTTCACCAAAACTACTTTCAACTCAGAATTTTTAAAAAAGAAGTGAGAAGAGAGGCATCAGAAGTTATGTGGTTAAGCAGAAGTCATCCTGCTTTTTCCTTTTTTGTATGGACCTTGTGTTCTTGCATTCAAAGTAACCCATTGTAAAAAGCCATATTCAAGAGAATTAGGGCATTTCACCATACGCTAGGTGTTTGACGACAGTAAAGGAGCATCATAAATCTTATTAAGTGGTAAAGTAGCTGCAATGGACTCGAGATGGCCACACATCTTCGTCCTGTTAACAGGTGAGGTTTATTTTCCCACCTCCACCAAAATCTATTTTTTTACTTTTGATAAATAAACATTGTTTATGTTTAAAGTGTGATGTTTCGATAGATGTACTTCGTGCTTTTTTTATTTCAAACCTTGACCTACCAGTCTGCATATCTCAAGACCTGTATTCTGAAGACCCCACTGAGTGTAGGGCTTGAGGCTTCTTAGATGAATGATATCTAAGATGTCATAGGTTGAGGCCCAGATGGAAGCGTCTCACATCTTTTATCTTTGTCTTCTCCCACTTTCTGTCCTTGTCTTCTCTAGGGCTGCGTCTCCTGCTTCACAAAACTTCCTGCATGTCTGTAATCTCTCTAACTCTGAACATGTCTTGTTCTCTCATTTCTCCAAAACATTCTTTTGTATTGGTAACCCGGTAGATTTTCAGGCCTAACTTCTGCTTTTTCTTATCCATTTCTCCTCCCACAGGTGGTTATAAATTATAATGTTATGGAGTTTAGTATCAGCATAAGTTCTCCAGTCTTTTTATTTTCTTCATAATTGCCAAACTAAAACTGTGTTTAACTATGAACACTTAATAAGGTTTTAAAAATCACAAGACACATTTTCATTTTCAAAAAATTAGGAAGGTAGAAAAGAAACAATATCCTGAATCCCAGCGCACCAGAGTGAAACAACATTATTTACATTTTATTGGGTAACCTTTTGGATAATTTTTCTAGATAGGCATGACCCACATGTTGAAAATTAGAGCATTTTGAATAAAGTGAGGGAGTAGGTCTTTGGAGGTCTTTTGTCTCTTTTAAATCTTTGTCTTTGTTTCTTAATTATAGTCAGGGGCCACCTGGGTGGCTCAGTCAGTTAAGACTCTTGATTTCAGCTTAGGTCATGCTCTCAGGGTCATGAGATCAAGCCCCAGGTTAAGGCTCTCTGCTCATCTGGGAGTCTGCTTGGGCTTCTCTCTCTGCCCTTCCCCCCAACTCGTACATGTATGTGTGTACTCTCTCTTTCTCTCTAAAATAAATTTTAAAAAAATTACAGTCTGTATTTCTCATCCAAATTATATCAGTTATAACTTTATTCAAACAGATGTGCCTTTAATTATAAGAATCAGTAGGTTCTTCTGTAGCTTTTTTTTTTTTTTAAGATTTTATTTATTTATTCATGAGAGACACACAGAGGGAGAGGCAGAGACATAGGCAGAGGGAGAAATAGGTGCCCTGTAGGGAGCCTGATGTGGGACTCAATCCTGGGATTCAGGGATCATGCCTTGAGCCAAAGGGAGAAGCTCAACCACTGAGCCACCCAGATGCCTCTCTCCTGTAGTTCTTATGGATGGAAGCATTTAATAGAAAAAAAATTACTTTCTAGGGACTTGGTTTTAAGCATCTTATTAGTATTTACAATGTAAAATATAAATTACTATCTAAAAGTATTTTTTAGGGATCCCTGGGTGGCGCAGCGGTTTGGCGCCTGCCTTTGGCCCAGGGCGTGATCCTGGAGACCCGGGATCGAATCCCACGTCGGGCTCCCGGTGCATGGAGCCTGCTTCTCCCTCTGCCTGTGTCTCTGCCTCTCTCGCTCTCTCTCTGTGACTATCATAAATAAATAAAAATTAAAAAATTTAAAAAATAAAAAAAATAAAAGTATTTTTTATTTGTAATTTTATTTATTTTTTAATTTAAGTTCACCTAATATTATTAGTTTTGCAAGTAGTATTATCTAAAGTTACTAAAAACAATGACATTGGGGCATCTGGGTGGCTCAGTGGTTGAGTGTCTGCCTTTGGCTCAGGTTGTGATCCTGGGGTCCTGCATCAGGCTCCTCATGGGGATCCTGCTTCTCCCTCTGTCCATGTCTCTGCCTTTCTTTGTGTCTCTCATGAATAAATAAATAGAATCTGTAAAACCACAAAATGATATCACTGCTGAGTTGGATTTTTCAATTCAGCATAATTTACTGAATATCAAAGAATATATTTTTCATCCAGACTGGCTCCTTCTCCATAAGCAATCGAAGAGACTTATGGAAGAAAAGTAAAAGAATGGGTTTTACCTTTTAACATCAGCTAAATGAACAGTGAAATTACTAATTATGTTTATGTGGTCAATGAATTGATGGATTTATGCTGGATATGAAATAATTGAGCTTTCCTACTTAAGCAAATTATTCTTACTAACGTGTGCATCTTAAAGTTAAGGAAGTCACGTTTTTGTAGAAAATTTAGGCCACGGGGAATGAAATAATGATTACCTAGAATTTTTAAGTTACAAAAGCAGTAAATTGCATCTGTAATTTTGATTTTCCCTTTCTTTCCTTGACCACGCCACATTGCAGGCTTCCTGATATCATGAGACATTCTAAGGAAACATGATTTTTCACAGCTAGATAGGACAGTAGAGGACACTAGCCCAGCTCTTTGTCTTACATGAAGAAGCAGACTCAAATGTGTCATGCTTGTCCAGAGTGACAGACACATCATAGCTTAGGACTCCAGTCTTTTCTAAATTCAAACATTTCCCCCCCTCTGTGAAGGGTTCCCCCACCACCACCACCACCACCACCAATAAATGGAGTCTCCAGAGTGTGAATGTCTGTCTTTGTTTGCTTAGGGTTCACCACTCAGCAAGCAGAAATCACTGTCTCTGCATTGGTCAAGATCACGGATGCCAACATGGATATCGTCTACAAGGATATGGTCACCAAAATGCAGCAGGTTAGCTTTGTTAGAGCACAGTAGCAAATTTAAAGTGTAAGGCTGGGATGTTATTTGTAATATATATTAGATAATATTCTACTGAAAAGCATATCGTATTTTTAACCGTAGTTGAGAGGCAAATAATTCCAGTGCTATAAAAAATATTTTTTTAAGGGGCAGCAAGGTGGCTCAGTCAGATCTTAGCTTGGATCTGGATCTGAGGGTCATGAGTTCAAACCCCACATTGGGCTCTACACTGGGGAGCCTACTTTAAAAAAAAAGAAAAGAAAAAAAGTATTTGAAGCTATTTTGTCAACTATTGTAGACTCATGCTGGAAGACTCAGTAGGCTTGAAAATGGACTATTCCAGTTTACCATACTTAACAAATGGAGATGTGGCTGGAATTACAGCAGTGTTTTCTTGAGCTGCTGGTCCTCAGGCTGTGCCACCCTTTTAACTGGCTCACTTGATGATGATACTGGACTTGAATCTTTATTCTTTTCCTTTCCTCATTCTGAAATAGAAGATGACCTTGCTGAACCTCTTTCGTCATATCCCACTTCTGGTTTCTCACTAAGATGATTCTAGGTAGGAGGCAGACATCGTAGGCCAACTAGGTTATATGTTTTTTGTTTTTCTTTTCCTAGGAGGTCACTGTTCAGCAAATAATGTCTCAGATTGCTAATGTGAAAAAAGATATGATTATTTTGGAGAAGAGCGAATTTTCAGCCCTCAGAGCAGAAAATGAGGTAAAACTAGAGAGCCACTCATACGAATAAAAAATGGTCACTCTTAAGACATTGAGACATGATATGCATAGACAAAAGTGCCCGTGTTAGGTGCGTTTTTACAAAGTGAATTCGTTAAAAGAACACTTGAAGGAGGCAAACGTGTACTAAAAACAATTGTGTTACTGGGGCACACAGGTGGCTCAGTTGGTTGAGCATCTGACTCTTGATCTCAGCTCAGGTCTTGATCTCAGGGTCTTGAGTTCAAGCCTCACATTGGGCCGCAGCCTGGGGAGCCTACTTTAAAAAACAATTGTATTGCTGATTTTATGTAACTTCTAAGATGAATTAAAACTGATTTCAAGGTAGGCACATGCGTTGTAATAACGTCCTGGCAGGAGAGATAATCATGTCTGCCACTAAGGCTTTTCAGCTCATTTTTCATTCTGAATACAACCAGGTTCATGTGGAGTGAGAGTTAGAACTGTGCACAAAAACATCTAATGTGTGTTTATTACCAAGTTGTATGTCTTTTTTTCTAACCTTCTAGCCATATACTTGACTTTTTTTTTTTAATGTGTTTTTAGAAGATAAACGTGGAACTACATCGATTAAAACAACAAATAATGGTGAGATCCTTAGTCCTGTTTGTGTGCTTATTGGCAGTTACATAGGCATAGTAATAAATATAATGTCAGAAGTACTTTAAGCGTTCTTAAAAACTTAATACCATGTTAAATATTTGTATAATATATTTTAAAAGTACACACTGGAAGATTTAGCCACGACCATGGTCAGTGAATAAATGAGTGATGTCTGTAACCAAATTCATTAAGAAAATTATGTAGGATGAATGAAGTCATCTCTAAATTTAAAAATGGTTAGAAGTTGCCACCTGGAGCCTTTAGGTTCTGTTAGAAAAGACTGGCTTTAGAGAATTACATGTGATTTCAAAATGCTTACTATGCCAGCTGTTTGGATTTCTTTTCTTTCTTTCTTTTTTTCTTTTTTAAGTGGAAAGGACATGGATGTTAAGGAAGAAAAGATTCTGACGAGCATCAGAAAGAAGGCTTTATTTAAGCCAGAATTTCATATTTTCCTTCTTTGAGTCCATCTCTGCTTTTCAGAGTTGTCCAGGGAACAGCTTGAGTCATAAATTCCCTAAGGGGATGACACTGAGACTCTGGAGGTTCAAAGTAACAGTAACCCACAGCCCCCTCTGGACCAACTGAAGCTTTATAGAAGAGGGTCATGTGTATATATGACTGGGAAGTCCCAGGATTCACCTCCCAAGAGGGTTTCCATTTCTCACTTTGGATTTCTCTCTCTCTTTGCCCTCCTGCTAGGATGAAGTGATCAAAGTCCGAACAGATACCAAGTTAGACTTCAATCTAGAAAAGAGCAGAGTGAAGGAATTGGTATGTTCCTCTATTAAACACAGAGTATGAATTCATCTCTTTGCAGGATGGAATGCTTGGTCCGCTCTGAACATACAGATAGTTCACCAGGTCTGTTAAACATTTACCTGTGTATCATTGTCAGACACAGTTTTCTCTTTAATTTTACTTTGGCTTATAGCTTAAATTTGATGCTTTCAAAAATGAGATGAAAAGATTGGGAGGCGCCTGGCTGGCTCAGTCAGTAGAAGGTGTGACTCTTGATCTTTGGGTCATGAGTTCAAGCCCACATTGTGTGTAGAGATTACTTAAAAATAAAACCTTTAAAAAAAATTTTTTTTAATAAGATCTTGGTTAAGTCAAGTTTGAATCTCATTTTGTTTCAGAGAGAGACTAAATTATGTGTAACTTAGACATTATCAAAGAAATCAAATTCAGTCTAATTTAATTTAACCTAACTTAGACCTCCACAGGTCCTGATTTTTCTTTTTTTGGGGGGGACGGGGGGAGTCCTGATTTTTCAAAAGTTAAATTGATCATCTTTTTTTTGATCATCTGTCTTGA
The DNA here is from genome assembly GCF_018345385.1 of Vulpes lagopus. Taxonomy (NCBI): domain Eukaryota; kingdom Metazoa; phylum Chordata; class Mammalia; order Carnivora; family Canidae; genus Vulpes; species Vulpes lagopus. The sequence continues at coordinate 12,965,194 of NC_054833.1, forward strand.
ATAATATTAAATTAGATGCTACACTGAAATTCAAGATTAAAAAAATATTTCTGTAGTCTTTTGTTTTAGAGAAATCTTAATGACTTGATTGCATTGTTTTGAAATGCAAATTATAAAAAAAGAAATGCAAATTATAAATGAATCTTTAGGTTGCATTCAATTGAAATATTTATTTATTTATTTATTTATTTAGATTTTATTTATTCATGAGACACAGAGAGGGAGAGAAAGGCAGAGACATAAGCAGAGGAAGAAGCAGGCTCCATGCAGGGAGCTGGAATCATGCCCTGGGCCGAAGGCAGACTTTTTTTTTTTTTTTTTTAATTTTATTTATTTATTCATGAAAGACACAGAGAGAGAGACAGAGAAGCAGAGACACAGGTAGAGAAAGAAGCAGGCTCCATGCAAGGAGCCTGATGTGAGGCTCGATCCCGGGACTCCAGGATCATGCCCTGGGCTAAAGGCAGGCACTAACTAAACCACTGAACCCCCCAGGGATTCCCAAAGGCAGACATTTAACCGCTGAGCCTCCCAGGTGTCTGTCAATTGAAATTTTTAATTGAGAAAAGTACTTCTGTACATTTGTTACCAAAAAGATATCAGAAATGTAGGTTGTAAGTAAGTAGGCTGAAAGGTACTTGTACCTGTACAGGTAACTTAAGGGGTCGTATACAGGACCCAAGAAGGCTGTGCAAATACCATTCTGCTCATTTGCTTTTTCAAAAATAATGCATGTAAATACTATTTTTTCCCCTCAAAGTTTTTACAACACCTTTTTTTCCATTTTTTATTTCATTCCGTTATAATTGACACAGTGTTCTATTATTTTCAGTTGTATAATAATGATCTTTGTATATACTGCAAAATGGTCACCACTGTAAGTCTAGTTACCGTCTCACCACACAGTTATAAAACTTTTTTCTTCTGATGAGAACTTTTAAGATCTATTCTCTTCACAACTTTCTTTTTTTTTTTTAATTTTTTTTTTTTATTATTTATTTATGATAGTCACACAGAGAGAGAGAGAGAGAGAGAGGCAGAGACACAGGCAGAGGAAGAAGCAGGCTCCATGCACCGGGAGCCCGACGTGGGATTCGATCCCGGGTCTCCAGGATCGCGCCCTGGGCCAAAGGCAGGCGCCAAACCGCTGCGCCACCCAGGGATCCCTCTCTTCACAACTTTCAAATATACAATACAGTATTATTAACTGTAGTCACCATGGTGACTGGAGTCACCATGCTGTACATTACATCCCAGGACTTAACTTATTTTACAACTCTATTTTTGTACCTTTTGACCCATTTCACCCACCCCATAGCTCCAACCTTTGGCAACCACCATTCTGTTCTCTGTATCTGTAAGCTTGGGTTTGGGGTTGGGGGGCTTCTTTTTGTTTTGAGGGAGGTTTTTTTAGATTTTAGATTCCACACATAAGAAAGATCATACAGTATTTTGTCTTTCTCTTATTTCGCTTAAGGTAATCACCCAGGGTCCATCCATGTTGTCACAAATGACAGGATTCCCTTCTTTTTTTAAGGCTGGATATGTTCCATTATACATATCCACCACATTTTCTTCATCCCTTCATCCATCAGTAGATACTTAACGTCTTCTGTGTCTCGGCGATTGTAAATAATGCTGCAGTGAATATGTACATTCTAACAAAGATAACATTGAGTCGCCTCTAGTGACTTAACTCATCTATCTTCTTGTTCAGGCTTTATTTGAATGTGATAGCAATAGTGAGATATCTTCTCTCTTATTAGGATAGTGAAAAATAGGGCATGTAAAGCATCTTTTACTAACACAGAACTGGATACACCTATAGAAACCGAATGTGCACAATTGTTCGTTGTCTTCTGATTTTTCACAGTTTGCTTTTAACCGGAATATGCGACGATGATAAAGGAAGTCAGTACTGAAATTCAAACAAGTTCTTAACTCTTCTGGAACTGCCTGTGGATTTCAGGAGTTAAGCTGAGCTTTGTAGTACAAAATAATTATTATGCCCATGTCCCTTTGTTGTCTCAAAAACCACTTTTCAACCATAAAGATGAATTCACCTAATATCACTAAAATACTTAAAAGACAGTAGCATACGATTAGTCTCTAAAAAAGAAGAAACTCTTTGAATTACCCTGTCCTTATGGGTCGTGTACTTAGCAAAAAATCTGAAGGCACTTGATTTGGGAAGATGCCCATAGCTAAGGAAGATGTAGGACTGATGAACATGGGTGAAAGCCAGTGAATTGGTGGGATTTATTAACTGAGTTGAGAAGTGGTTCTTGGTAATCCTGAACTTAAGATTACTGTGAAGTACAGGACAATAGTGTGTACTCTCAGGGTGTGTTGGTGAGGAGGACTGGGACCTTCCCACTCTGTATAGAATGTTTCAGTTACATAATTGGTGATACTTACAGCCAGTTTCAGAGCAGTATGGCCTATAAACTGCTTTGTGGTACAGGGAGATAGAGTCATCTGATGTTATTTTAAAAATGGCAGCATCTGGATACAAACTTTTCTGTTGTGGCCAGGTCAATAAAGACTTGGGGAGATGTGGAAAAAATCTAGTCTGCCCTGCCCTCTGGTGGCGATCCATGCATAACTCTTTCTTCATCTGAAACCCTGACATTTGAAGATGGAGATGAGCATTCTTTCTTTGGTCCTAGACTAGTCTTTGGGGTCGTAGGTTTTTTCTCCTTTTTTAAAAAAAATGTCTGAGCAATATTGTTTTTATACTGTAAGTCCCCTGGTAGTTCCAGGGGAACATTTTATAACTAAGAAAGATTCTAATACTTAAGCATTAATTTTCTCCCCGATAACAGGGTTAATTTAGTAAAGAATTAAATGCTAATTTTTTATTTAAATTATAGATTTTCATTTGTTAAATTAAATCCCATACCCATTGCTGAGGAGAGGCGTGTCTGATTTTTGTCTCCATGTCAACAAAATTGCACTAAATCTTTGCATAAATGTTAATAGCCAAAAGCAAGATACCACTTTGATTCTGGGTAGTGCTAGTCAGTCCTTTTGTGATACTGGATTGTGACAACACCCAAGTGGGTTGTTGTTATTTAATTAAAACCAACACGTGATGGTTTCATGCATTTCTTGTACCGATGTACTTATGGTGTATCCTTAGGCAGTGTCTATGTCACATAATACTATTCTTTGAAACTATTTTTTCCTCAACTTTATAACATTTCTGTCTTTGTCTAAGTTTCAGGCAGTGACCAATTTTGTGATTGTGATGGGTTAGCTCTCAAACTAAATTGTTCCCCACTTTCTTCAATCCTCTCAAAGCCAGAAAGCACATGACTCAGCAGCCATGCAAATTGGTCTCCGGGGAATGCTGTTATACAAGTAGGAGGGGCCCAATGACATCAGAGCAAACAGATGACAAGAGCAGAAGAGAGAGGTGAAGGGTGACAAAGGGAATCCAGATACTGGAGCAGTGAGTGGCTACAAGGAAGAAACTTCAGAAGACACATCTAATGTGTCAAGTAGGCTCCTTGATTCCAGAGGTGATTTCTGGTATCCTTTATTCTTGAAGGTACTGAGACCAGAATATTTAAGGCACTAGAGAAGGAGGAGAGGAAGAAGAAGATAAATCATAATCTGACCTATGTTACGTGTTTGTTTATTTCAGTACTCGTTGAATGAAAGGAAGCTGCTGGAAATGAGGACAGAAATGGTGGCATTGGTAAGAAATAAGACTGACTTTTCTTAGTCATAGTGTTCATCTTGGCTTCATCCCATGCGTGGTTACTGCCCTTCGTAATGATGTGTTATGGGAGGGTATGTGCAAGTTTTATGTCCTAGGGTTTGTTTGTTTTGTTTTAGTTGTGGTAAAGTATACATAAAATTACCATCTTAACCATTTTTTAAAAGATTTTATTTTTTTATTTGAGCAAAAGAGAGAGACAGTGAGTGGTGGGGAAGGGCAGAGGGAGAGAGAGAGAAGCTGACTGCATCAGCCCCTGATGCAGGGCTTGAACCCAGGACCCCAGGATTATGACCTGAGTTAACTGCCTGAGCCACCGAGGTGCCTCCTCTATCCATCGTAACTATTTTTAAGTATACAACTCATTGGCATTAGGTACATCCACATCATTATACAACCATCATTGCCATCTATCCACAGAACTCTTCGCATCTTGTGGAACTGAAACTCTCCCTGTCGACGACACACTGACTTGCATCCCCTTTTCCCCCAGCCCGCTGGCCACCACCAGGACTATGTCTGTCTCTATGAATTTGGCTACTCTAGGGACCTCATATAAGTGGAATCATAATATTTGTCCTGGCTTCTTTCACTTAGCATAAGGTCTTTAAGGTTTCTCCATGCTGTAACCTGGGTCAGAATTTCCATCCTTTTTAAGGCCAAATAATATTCCACATATGAATAGATCATGTTTGGATTATCTGTCAGTGGACAACTCGGGTTGCATCCATCTTTTTCCATTGTGAATAATGCTACTATGAACATGATTGTACAGATATCTGTTGGAGTCCCTCTTTTCAGTTCTTTGGGGTATGTACCCAGAAGTGTTGTACCAGAGAATTTTTTTTTGCACTTACTTGATTATCTTAATGAAAGTTCAAATCCCAGTGTTGAAGACTAACAAAGAATGGAGATTTTAAAATTATTTTTCAAACTTATGGCATACATTACTTTTTTCCATCTATGGACCTCTGAAACTTGGAAGAGACTTGGAGGAAAACCTTTGACACAATTTTCTACTCATCTGGGCCTTTATTTTCTTACTTATTACCTGAATTATTAGCCATAAGAAACTAGAAGTGATCCTTGAACAATAGGGAGGTTAGGGACCTTCCCATGCAATCAAATCTGCATGTAACTTTGAACTCGCCAGAAACTTAACTACTAATAGCCTACTGTTGACTAGAAGCCTTACAGATAATATAAAACATCAATTAACACATATTTCATATATTATATGTGTATTATATAATGTATTCCTTTTTTAAAAAAGATTTATTTTTGAGAGTGTGTGTGTGTGTGCGCGCACGTACATGCACACACCAGGGTGGGGAGAGGGGCCAGAGGGGGAGAGAATCCCAAGAAGACTTGGGTTCTTGATCCCATGACCCTGAGATCATGACCTGAGTAGAAACCAAGAGTTGAATGCTTAACCAACTGAGCCAGCCAGGCACTCCTATATTATATAATGTATTCTTACAATAATAAGGTATGCTAGAGAAAAAAATGTTATTAAAATCATAAGGAAGAGAAAATACATTTATAGTACTGTACTACGTCAAAACAAATCATGTAAAAGTGGACCCATGCACTTCAAACCTGTGTTATTCAAGGGTCAATCTTTCTTAACTTGTCCTAGGATTTTAGTTAATTATTTCCAATGCTTTTATGCATTATTGAAATAGTACAACCCCTTTATAACATCAGGCAAACTCACCACCCTTTAGGGGCAATTGTTATGTATCTAATTTAATGTATTTTATTTGATAGAGAATACAAAGAGGCTTTTGGTATAACCAAGTCTCCTAATAAAACACTTGGTATTTGATCTATGAAAAAAAATTGTAAGATTATCTAAGATTGTGTTCACTTTTTTTTTTTTAAGATTTTATTTATTTATCATGAGAGACACAGAAGCAGAGACATAGGCAGAGGGAGAAGCAGGCTCCTCACAGGGAGCCCAATGTAGGACTCGATCCCGGATCCCAGGATCACAACCTGAGCCAAAGGCAGGCACCCAACTGCTGGGCCACCCAGGCGTCCCTACGTTCACTTTTTAAAGCGTTATTTGTATACTTCTCATTAGGAAGAATTTAGAAAGATAAGACATCTTTATTGTCATTGAGAACAATGCTGGCTTTGTAACTTTAATCTTAATTTGTAGAGCAATCTAAAATTTACAAAAGCATTTTACAGATTATTACGTTCAGTTGCCCAGGTAGCCTATGTGAAGGCAGGGCCAACAGTTTGTTTTTTGGGTATTTGGTTTTCTTTTTTTCTTTTCTCTTTGCTTTTTTCTAATTAAACAGGCCCAGACACTGACGGGATGAGCACTGGGTATTATTCTATATGTTGGCAAATTGAACACAAATAAAAAATAAATTTATTAAAAAAAAAAAAAAAAAAAACAGGCCCAGAGATGCTAAAGGCCCTGACCAATGCATCCTAGCATGAAGATAGTAGAACTAAAGCTAAAGCCCACATGTTCTTAATCACCCCACCTTTCCCTCAGACTGCCGCCTGCTGTTGAGGGTCTCTAGGACAGAGGGAGCCAAGGGGATAGCAGATATATCCCAAGTGGTTTAATGCTGTGAATCTCTCTTTTAAAAGCATGCCCAGCAAGATCGGGCTGTCACCCAGACAGACAGGAAGATAGACACTGAGGTTGCTGGCCTCAAAACCATGCTGGAGTCACACAAGCTTGATAACATTAAATATTTAGCAGGTAAGCTCTTGTATCTAGGTAGTTCAAACAAGCTGAGAATCAATAAAATTTGGAAAATTAGTCAAAGATGAATACTGTGTTTCGATTCTAATACATTTTTTCCCCCACATTTGAACATCTCTGAAATTAGAAGGCAGGTTTTGATATCCAGTAGATAGAGTATCATACAATAATCAGTATTTTTTTTTCCTTAGTAGTAAAATGTGTCTTGCAACTGAGAATCTTAATTTTTGTAAGGTACTATCATTGAACTATAGTTACTTGGAATTTTTTTTTTTAGTGAAATTCAAGGCAATATTTTATGGATGCTTTCTGCTTCACTTGGGGACACTCTTTGTAAGGAGTTATTTTGGTTTTGCAATTTTTTGAGCCAGAAGAGGGAATGAAGATTTCCTGTATAAAAATAACTTAGCAATTATTTTAATTCATATTTAACATTTTGGATTAATCAATATTTTAAGTCATAATAGCATTTAGAAGTGGAGTTTTGTTCAGGAAGTTTTAAAGGGTGTGTCCCTCTATAGTACATTTATATATACTTTGTGATGACAGAATTTATGACTTTCCCTGAAAAGGAAAGTTTTGTTGAATATTGGATACGTTTTTACTTTGAAGATAATTGTAAAGGATGGAGTGTTTTAATAGGCAGGTGTCAAAAAAAAAAAAAAATAGGCAGGTGTCTTGTGGAATGTGGCACCTCAGCAAGCAACCTGAGCTGCTTACATTTGTTTTTTTCTGTTCCGTGGATAGGTGGATAAGCATCTATATATTTTCTTAATAAAAAGTGGATCCTTTAGTAACTGCTAACACAACTAATCCTTTGCTCATTTTTTTCTTACAGGGTCTGTATTCACGTGCCTAACAGTAGCTCTGGGATTTTACCGCCTGTGGATATAATAAAGTGTCTTTTTAAAGAGATCCCAATTGTTTTGCCTTAAGAATACCAGATTGCTGTGCCTTTTCTCCCCACCCCCCACCATTTCTACATTTTAACACTCGTTTTGATTTATTGTATATTATCTATTTTATGCAGATTATGGACATATCACCAAGGAAAGAATTCATAATGGTTCCTTTCGTCTTTTTTGTGTAGTTGCCTTTGTAACAATGAGTGGTGGACAAAGCACGAAGACCCCACTCAGCTGGACCAGTGAACTTGCCAACAGTAAATATTATGACTCTCTACAATTTTAAATCTTATGTCACATAGAGGATTGAGGAGGGCGTCTCCACCTAAAAGGCACAGCTGGTTTCACTAAGTACTAAAGAATCACCCAAACTAAACCAAGAGCACCGAACCCTCTGTACCTAGTAACCCTGTCCTTCCCCGCAGCCAGTCAGGTGTAGTAATGATTCACCTGTACTATCCCCTAAAGGAATTTTTTTCTTTGAATTTCCATTGTCTTAGTAAGTTATTGTCTTGGTTATTTTTCATATGTCTCCCAGCTAGAAAGTTTTATTGCCTAATGAAGGTTTTTTTTTTTTTTTTTTTTTTTTTTTTTGCCTAATGAAGTTTTATAATTATGATAGGGAATCTTTCTCTCCCACCCTCTCCCCATGGCCTAAGAACTATATCAATACTCTACTTCTGGCATTGCCTACCCAGAAAACTTGATAATTTTCAGCATGGATGTCCCAGTTTGTGAGACAAGTTCTCTTTCCTGCTGGTCTTCATCTGCTTTGTATATAAGAGAGGCACTCAGTTTTCCTTCTGTAGCAATATCGAGATATTCAGATAGCATCTGCACTTCTTAGACTTTCTTAGAAAGTCTTTAAGGAATATGCCTTTGCCAATTACAAGCTCAGATTGTAGGCTTTAAAATTAGAGAGCTGTCATGCCACGTATTATCCTAATCAAATTTGATTCCTTTGGTTGGTAAAGACACTCATACCTACCTTCTATTTTTTAAAACGAATCTCTAGATACAGCCAGGGTTCTTTTAGGGAAGCACATTCTCATGTTATTTGAATGGCCTGGGAGAGAATAAGCATTTTAAAAACAAGGACATCAAGAGTACGTTTGTCTTTCTCTATATACACACGTGCACAAAATCTGGTACAATGGGGAACCACAGACATGCCTGTTGATGGAACTGTGGAATAAATCACCCATTGTCACTGTTCTGGCTGCATTGCAAGAAAGTTACCTTTGTCCTTTGGATGTCAAACTTCAGAAAATAAGTCATTGCCTTTTTTAAAACATATGTTTAGCACGAAGCTGCTGAACTCCAGATGAGCCTGAAAATCAAGTATTTTGGCATTCGTAGTATCAGTTTCAAAGTGAATAATGATTTGATTGTTTTCAACTTGGTCCAAGATTATATCAACTGCTTCATAAAATACTGTACCAATATGTGCTTCCCCTTTCAGAGAAGTCCCAGAAAATACTGCACATTTAGCAGTTGCCTTAAGTATTAACAGATTTTAGCGAGTGACATCCCATTAAGACCACATTTACATTTGCAACTACTTGATAGAGTTATAACTATGGTAAGATTTTGGAGAAAGAGCCTGGAGCACAGACATTCTTCCAAAATTAACAGAATCCCCAAGAGGAAAAAGTACTGTATGCAATTATGTCTCAAAGTAAACACTGATTTGTATAGCTTAAAAACAAGCAAAGTGACCTTATTTCCCGGTAAAATATTTTTTGAATGACATTTGGTGGGGTGATACTCTTTCATCTGCCAAAAGTATTCCAAATAACAGTCCTACTGGTTTATGGTGTGCTGCACCAGTCACTGAATTTGGGCCTTGGATTTTACTGTGTACAGAACAGCCTCGGGAAAAAATGAACTCAATTTTGGTGGCTCAGATTGCATATATGCATATATGGAAGTCAGGGGGGTTTGGGACTGTGTTCCCATTGTTTGGCCAAATGCATACTATTTGAAAAGCATGAGCCAGAAATAGAAGCATACCTTTCCCACTGCTAGCTGGCCTAGACTTCTGGGGGGAGCACAAGTATGCTGGGACTGGACACAGTGGGACAACTTCCTGAACTAGCCTGGCTCGGGATTGCCATCGCTTTGGGATTTAGGCCTTAGCCTAATTTCAGAAGATGCCTAGAACAACTTGCAGATAACCCGTGTGTACCACCTGGGAAATCAACCAGAGCCAGATACTGTGAACATACCCCTGTAGGCACAGGTGCCTTCGCTACAAACGCCCAAAGCAGAACATCAGATGGATAGGATCTGTATTTCATTTCCATTCTGAGGGGTTCCTCTGCATTCCTACTTTCTTCTCTCTCCTTTTCTTGTTTAAAAAGCCCAAACTCTAATTCTACTCCTTTCCTATTCCTTTAATAAGCAAAACCTGTCTGCCTATACATTTCTTTACAGGAAACAGGATTTTGATTTTTCTGGGCTGTTCTTACTCCTTCAGCTGGTTTTTTAGCTTAATATCTAACAAAACTAAATCTGAGTTGTATTCATTTTTTCCCTTAAGTATGCCAAGTACCTCAGTTGAGAAGTCAAGTTCAAGAAGAAAGGCTTGACTCAAACCAGACATCTTGCTGGAATTTGTCTCGGAACACTCTAAAAATAAAAATCCTGAGCCACAGAGAACATGTCCCTGCCTGGGTTGTCCCCAGCTCAGCTCGTGCTTTTACCTCTGTAGCTGCATTTAGTGACATGAGCTCCCCTCTCGTGTTCCAGCCTCCTCCGTCGCTGCCTCTGCCTGTTAATTAACCATGTCAGCATGGGCGAGCGTTTCTCTTCCCCCACCCTGCAAAGCTATGTTGATACTGTTGGCATCATTTCCAAACAAGTATCATAAATGGTAACTACAGTAGAATTCATGCCTAGGAAACGTTGGCTTTAACCATACGTTTATCAAATTTGTGGCTTTTCTGACACTAACTAAAGCAACAGCATGTTAAGCACGGTTTATTCTTGATGTATTCTTTATGCTTGAGAATGTTTAGCCTTTCACTGAAATTTTATTTGGAAAATATCTCTCTACAGATTTACACTTATGTTCTTCCGATTATAACCCAAATGATTTATTAACCCTTTTGTCACATAAGCAAATATTCAGTTCCATTTTGTTGTATAATACAGTAGGCATAATATTTTTATTATCTAAAATATTTAATTATTTCTGTGTGACTACAACACTTTTCATTCAAATTATTCAATGAGTAGGCAAATCTAGAACAATTTGTGCCTGCACTGTGTTTTAATGTTACTCCCTCCATTGTGTATGATAACTCTGGTGTATTATAAGAAAACCTTAAAATTTGGGTTTGTATAGACGACAACTTTGAAAGTGCTTACTTGACTTACAAAATAAAATTTTTATTCAAAAGAATTAGCATGCTCAAGTGTAATACTTGTTTGAGGGGAAATGAGGGATTTTTTAAAAATTTTTTTATTCATCTCTGTACATGGGAATTCAATGTGACTCAAGATGGTTGGAATTGGGAGCTTGTATAGAGAGGAAATGAGTTTTAAGCACAAGTTTTTAGAAGTAGCTGAGCTGACTCAGGTTGCGAGTAATAGAAATCCAAGAAGAAATTTGCCTTTCTGGCCTACACCCTCAGAGTTCAGGAAGGCAAAACTCAAATGCCATCAGAACCCCTTCCTGCACCTCTTAGCTCCCCTTTGGGTGGACAGAGTTCTCAGACCAGCTTCCGTGATGGAGAACTGGGAACTCCCAGCACGTGCCCGACAGCTTGGTGGTTGGAGGGTTCCTTCACCAAGACTGGCCTCAAAGAAAGGATCTGAGGAGCAGCCCACGTGGCAGCCCGCAGGAGGGTGCAGGGAGGGGTGCCGCGGCTCTCTGGTGCAGGGCCAGGGTCCCACGGCTGGAGGAGGGAGGCTCCAGGAGTCGCTCTGGGCAGGTGACCTTTGATGTAACCATCTGCTCATGAGGAAAGCAAGCCCCTGGGGAAGCCTGATGAATGAAATAGCCCAGAAACTAATGTTTAGTACCTTCCATTTTCTCCAACCATAAATCCATCAGTTAGTCAAATGCACTAGACTTGAGGGCGAGCCATAAAGTTCCTAAAAGGCCCCAAATGATTTGCAGACTCGGCCTCTGTTTACCGAGTGGGTGTGTGCCCGTGCACACCCTCCCAACCTGGTCCTGCTTCCATAGCTGCTGGCTGCAAACTGCAGACCTCGTCTTCGCCTTGGGCCTTTGGTGTCTTTCCAAATAAGAACGAAGCTTCGAAGGATGACGTTTTCTAGAAGCAGCTTTCTCTCTGGAAACCAAAGCCTCTGGCTTTGCACAGCCGAGCTTTGCCCCCGCATCGTACCACCGGTCTTGTCTCTATGGTAATCCCGCAGCTTCCGCACAAGGGTCAGGACAGCAGGACTCTGGGGACAGCAGGATGCTGGGGAGGGGTCGCACCTGCCACCACCCACGCAGGGCTAAACACCTGCATCCTTCACATAAAAGGACGGCACTGAGCTTCAGGTTACCTTTTACATGTTGCGAACATGCATGTGACTATTTCTAGGCCAGGACTCTAAGGAATAAGGAGTTAAGTATGTGGGCATTTTGCAAGGTCCTGATCTTCTTTTTTCCCTCAGTTTAAATTAATTTCCACCCCCTACCTCCCACTAATCAGCTCATGACTCTGAAGCTTCAGGTCGCTCACGATTGCTGCTCGCCTGTCACTCCCGGGGCTACAGTCTGGCACAGGTGTTTCCATTCATCCTCTGTCACCTCCCGACTCCATCCACAGCCATGGTTCTCCCTTGAAAGAAGAAACTGCCGCAGAGTCGCATCTAGTCCCTTACTGTGTGAAAGTCAGTGTCTTGGCCTAACACAGAAGCATTTTTTTACTATTTCTCTTCTAGAAGTTTGGAGTGTGCACAAGCCTCACATCACGCTGAGAGGCGCTCTCACAGGCGGTGCCTCTGTGCAATCTGCGGAAAAGGGTGAAGAAACTTTATGGACAAAAGATGGAAGGAAGCCTGGAGGATCAAGAAACTCAGCAAACCTATGTGAGCACTTACAAATTTTTTTTTTGTTTTTTACATCGTAGCAGTAGGATGCTTTAACTGTAATATAAACAGAGGCTTAATGCCAAATGACTTTTATTAACTCAGTTGACCCTAGAAATACAGGTGGTCCTCAGGGTTGGTTTGGCAGCTCAACGTTGCCTTCAAGGACCCAGCTCTTTTCATCTTTCCATTCTTACCTTCCTCTGCATGTTAGCTTTCAGCTTCAGGCTTGGGGCTATGTAATCACAACGAGGCTGCCACAGCTCCAGGCATCACATCCTTACACAGCAGCGCGCAAAGCGAAAGGAGAGAGAGGTGCACAAGTGCTCTTCTCCTAGGTCTGTCTTCTTTTAGTCAAGGAGAAAGGTCTAACCCACTCCCACAGAGAACCCCTGGTGTCTCGTAGGCCAGGATGAAGTCACATGTCAGCTCTAACAAAACAGGTGGCAAAAGAGAATGTTTAGCTTTTGCAGCCCTTGCCTTCTCGTGGGGCGGGGGGAGGAAGAAGGAAGCTGGAAGTGGTTGTTGGATCAGCAGTCAACAGCGTTGGCAACAGTGTGAAAAGAACACAGGCTGTATACTAGAGAGAAGGCTCTCATGGCTTCAAGTCACCATCCTTTAGTGTCTAGAAGCACTTCAGGATGTCCTTTCCCTTTATTTCCAGGAACCTGTAGATAATTTTATTTTATTCTAGGCCACAGAATACTTTTACTGGTTCTCCAACCAAATCTTTCATTCCTTTTTTTAAATTTATTTTATTTTAAAAAATATTTTATTTATTTTATTCATGGGAGACACACAGAGAGAGGCAGAGACACAGGCTGTCATGACCTGAGCCAAAGGCAGACGCTCAACCACTGAGCCACCCAGGCATCCCAATTCCTTTTTTTTTTTTTAAAGATTTTATTTATCTATTCATGAGAGACACAAAGAGAGAGGCAGGGACACAGACAGAGGGAGAAGCAGGCCCCATGCAGGGAGCCCGATGTGGGATTTGATCCCGGGTCTCCAGGATCGCTAAACCGCTGAGCCCCTGGGAGGCGGCCCATCCTTTTTTTTTTTTTTTTTTTTTTTTTTTATTTTTATTTTATTTTTTTAATTTATGATAGTCACAGAGAGAGAGAGAGAGAGAGGCAGAGACACAGGCAAAGGGAGAAGCAGGCTCCATGCACCGGGAGCCCCACGTGGGATTCGATCCTGGGTCTCCAGGATCGCACCCTGGGCCAAAGGCAGGCGCCAAACCGCTGCGCCACCCAGGGATCCCCCCTTTTTTTTTTTTTAAATTTAAAAACTAATTCCCAGGATTTGTTCCAAATAACTTGTATATTTGAGGGAAAATAAATCTATTAATGAACAAGTTCACGTACATGCTTATTTCTCAAAACTCCACCCCAATCTGCAAGGTGATACATCTTCAGCTTTGCTGTATTATTTTAGCCAAAGCACAACATAACCCAGACACCACTTCCCTCCCCTCCAACAAGTGCTGCACCTCTGTGTCCTGAGGTTTATTCTTGCCTCGGTTGCCTTGGGCTGCGTGGCATAAGCATGTGGCCCCCGCTCTATCCTATCTGTTCTCTCCCTCTGTTCCTAGCTCCCTGATTCCTTCTTTTCTCGCTCTCTCCCATGAGAGTAACCAGATCATCCATACTTGATCTGAAATTCTATAGTTGAGGGAACAGTGTAAAAAAGTCAGCCTATGGGGATCCCTGGGTGGCTCAGCAGTTTGGCGCCTGCCTTCAGCCCAAGGCCTGATCCTGGAGACCGGGGATCGAGTCCCGCATCAGGCTCCTTGTATGGAGCCTGCTTCTCCCTCTGCCTGTGTCTCTGCCTCTCTCTCTCTCTGTGTGTGTGTCTCTCATGAATGAATAGATAAAATCTTTAAAAAAAAAAAAAAAGTCAGCCTACATCTGGTAGAAGAAATCAGAGTTGGGGAGGAAGGGCCGTGGCACAGTTGGTGACCACCAGGCTTGGGAAGCGGGTGGTTGACTCTACTGGACGTTCTGTTCATTGCGGGATGCTGCAGCTTCCTGGCATATCTAATTCCTTCATGTGACCCAGGACAGGTGTCCCCGCAGAAAGCCTGCTTGTGACGTGTGAATGCAATTAAATCAGAAGGTCAGTGCTCAGAGAGAACAAAAAAGCTGTTGAACTGCACGTGGTCAGCCAGTCCCGAGTCTTCTCCATTAATATTTATGTGAATGCCTTTGCCTGGTCATGAACACGGCGAGTGCTAGTAGAAAAAAACAGTAGCAAGTCCTCAGGGTTAAGCAAACTCCAAGGCAGAAAGTTTAAGGTTGGGAAGAGTCTATTAGCTTGTTCAGGCCAATTAATAAAACCATAATTATTTTGTTTCAGCAGCACAGTCTCTTGGTCTGGTTGCTAACCATCAGTTTTTATGGGCAGATAATTTCACAACCACTAATGTGATGAGTCAGGAGCTCTGGGTTCAGCTCCCAGCCCGGCCACTTGCTGTGCTCCTGGGAAAACCACTGACCCTTGCCAAGCCATGGTTCCCACATTTCTAGAATAACAGCAACAATAATAATGAGAATGGGATTAATTATGGAGCATTTGTTTAGTATATTTCGGACACAGTTCTAAAGTTTTTCTGTGTTCGTTTACTCTTCATCACATCCCTGTGAAGTAAGTACTGAAATGATCTCTGATCTCTTTACGGAGGAGGAAATGAAGGAAGAGAGAGTCGAAGTAACACGCCCCCAAGCACCCAGCTGATACGCAATGACTCCAGATTCAAACCCAGGCATTCTGACTCTGAGGAATACAGACCCTACCAACTGATAGCACTTGGTAAGGATCAAATAAAGTCAAAACATGAAAATGTCTTATAAACTATAAGATACTATGTGCAATAACAGGAATCACTTACTAGTAATTACTACTAACAATGCTTATACCACTCCCCAAATAAGTACCTTTCCCTTACTCTACTCCCCTGCTGTCTCTCCAGAGTACCAAGACAGATGAATGTATTCAGATGCAGTATCCCAGCGAAAAACACTAATCCTGGGGCACCTGGGTGGCTCAGTCTGTTAGGCACCTGCCTTCAGCTCAGGTCATGATCCTGGGGTCCTGGGATTGAGCCCAGCCTCTTTGGGCTCCCTGCTTAATGGGGAATCTGCTCCTCCCTCTCCCTCTGCTCCTCCCACCCACCTCACACCCCCCTGCTCATGCCTCTTTCTCGCTCTCTCTCACTAAATACATAAAATATTTAAAAATAAATAAATAAATAATACTAATCCTTTGAAAAGCTGGAGTATATATAGATTGTAGCAGTTATTGGAGGAATATAGACAACCCCAAAGAAATAAGCATAAGCTCTCAAATATTGTACTATACCAGCCCTTCATAGAAATCCCAGGGTGACTGAATGTTCGTAATTTTGTTTGGGGGGTCTTTCTATAAAAGAATTGATGTTGACCTGAAGGCCACTGTCTAAGCCTTAGATTCATCCAAAGTACAAGCCTTAAATAATTCCTTATTAGTTAGTTAGTAACCTTGTTTTTTGGTGATATGATCATCAATTAGGACATCTCATTCCTTTTTTTAAAGATTTTTTTTTATTAAAGATTTTATTTATTTGAGAGAGGGTGAGTGAGAGAAGGGAGGAGGAGAGGGAGAGGGAGAAACAGACTGCCTGCTGAGCAGGGAGCCCGACTCGGGGGGCTCCGGAATCATGATCTGAGCCGAAGGCAGATGCTTAACCAGCTGAGACATTCCAGGGCCACTGGGATATTTTATTCCTGATCAACCGAGTCAACCATGTATCTGTAGCACTACGTGAGAAAAAAAAAAAACAAAAAACAATTCAGCCACTTTTCAAAAGTTTCCCAGGAAGCTGGACTACCTACCCAAATCCTGATGGGGCCCCTGGAAGCATTCACATCTTATCCAAATTCTGTTTTATTTGCATAAAACCATTCTTGCCTGCTTTAGGCTTTCCATGGAAACCATGTCTCTCCTGCTTTTCCCAAGGAAAGCAGGACCTTAGATCTCAGAAAGGTGGTAGGAAGAAGGGGCACACTTGCTTTTCACCCCAGCTTCTTGTGTGTGAAAAAGGTTACATATGTGTAAAATGTGTACACACACACACAACTTCACCAGAATAAGCAAATCCATAGAGACAGAAAGGAGGTTGGTATTTACCAAGGGCTGTGGAGGTGGAGAGTGAGTGCAGAGGGTAGAAAATTCCTTTTTGAGGTGATGACAATGTTCTAACAATGAATTATGGTGATGGCTGCCCAACTCAGCGAATATACTGAGGACACACTTCAAATCAGTAAAGTGTATGTTGAACTCATTAAAACTGTTTTTTGGGGGGGTTTTTTGTTTTTTTGTTTTTTAAAAACATGTCTATCCTACACCTTCAGTTTTTGGGTGAAGAACCAAAAGTAGAGAATTGTGCAATTGACTGCGTGGGTCCCACAGCTGGTCACTGGGCACCCCCTCCGGGGCCAAGAGTGAGCCAACTCCTCCTTCAGTGCCCTCCCTGAGCCACCAGACTCCTGGCCAGTCTCCCGACACGATGCTCCAGCTACTGATAAATCCTGAATTACTTAGTTATTAAGGTTCAGTAATAACGAAATGAAATAATCTAGTACATCCCTCTATTTAAAATGTTTTCTGAGGAGGGGCACCTGGGTGGCTCAGTCGGTTAAGTATCTGCCTTTGACTCAGGTCCTGATCTCAGGGTCCTGGGATCTAGCCCTGCATCGGGCTCCCTGCTCAGCAAGGAGTCTGCTGCTCCCTCTCCCTCTGCTCCTCCCCCTGCTTGCGCTCATTCTCTCTCTCTCTCTCAAATAAATAAATAAAATCTTTAAAAAAATACATAAAATATTTTATGAGAAGCAGAGCACAGGAAGAAAAACTGAGCTCATGGGTTTATAAATTTGTCTCCCCAGCTGCACTGCAGGCCCCTCCAGGGCAGGGTGAGGACTTGCTGGGCTCTCAGCATCGGGCCTGGGCCCATGGTAGCCTCGGCGGGCAGAGGCTACCCATCCTGACCACAGGCCTCTCCTCTAGGCCATGAGCAAGGGGACCTGAAGGAGGCGCTACGACAGGCAGGAAGGCCCAGAGGTTAGCCATCCAGGGGGCCTGGACCACCTGGCTACACAGAAAGTCGTCCAACAGGATGGCTGCCATGCTCTCCCCATGCCCCCAACTCTGGACTAATCCTAGGGGGGCAAGCCAGATGTGCTTGGCTTCCCCACCTGTGAACCGTCTTCTTAGATTTGCAGCATCCTCTGAGATGATGAGGGTGCAGGTGCTGGGAGGGCTCCCCCCCCCCTCCGAAAGCCTGGAGCTCTCCGGGGGTCTGGCGCATGCTGGTCTGGCCACCACAGAATCCCTCTCCAGCTTTAGCTTCCTTGTCTATAAAATGAGGAGGGTAAACGGGATTTTATCTTCCTCTGCGGCCCACAGCTCTCATTCTCCAGCACTTTATTCATGGAGCTCAGGGCAAACAAGCCCCCGGGGCCTGATCCCCATGGAGTGAGCAAAGCTAGGGAAGAGACCTCCCATTGAAGGATGCCCATTACAACCATTAAAAGTAACACGGGCCAGGGGCCCCTAGGGGGGCTCCATCGGTTAAGCATCTTACTCTTGGTTTCAGCTCAAGTCATGATCTCAGGGTCCTGGGATCGAGCGCCGTCTCAGGCTCCACGCTCAGCACAACATCTGCTTGAGATTCTCTCCATCTGCCCCTCCAATTAATGCCCTCTCTCTCTCTTTCTCTCAAATAAATAAATCTTAAAAAAAAAAAAAGTAACATGGGTTAGCAAGAAGCAGAACCTGTTTTATTTTTTAAATCTTGCTCATTCTCATCAGCTACAAACATGGCCTTGAATCCCCATCATTCTTTGTGAGAAGGTACCTCCTCCGGGAAGCCTTCTGGATCAACCTCATTCTTCTCTGCGTTCTCCTCCCTATCAGCGTCACGTGTCATGGGCAGCAGCACAGCCTCCAGAGCCAGCCTGCTTCAGTTCGAATCCCTTGACCTTGGGAAAATAACTTACGTTCTCAGGGCCTCGGTTTCCTTATCGGTGACATGGGAATAATAATGGGACTTACGTCATAGGCTCATTACAGGGATTGCATTAGTTTACACACGTCAGCATCCAGTACCCAGAAACAATTTTGTGTTAGTGCATCTTACCATCTGTATCTTCTCCTTGTTGACCTGGTGATTTATGCTCATTTCTAAGCATCGCTGGAAGGGGCTGTCCCCTAACTGATGTCCTCGCCTGGGTGTTAAATTAATGCCATGCACACAGCAGAGCCTTCAATAAATGCTTGCCATTCCCCAGAGCACTCTGTTTCAAATTAGGAGAACATTGATTGGAACTTTTATCAAGGCTGATCTGCCTGTACTTCAAACTCTGGATGATTGTTGGAGAAAAGACTTGTCACCTTCTTGTTTGTCTTGTTTTCTCAAGCCTTGTTTCATGGTTTCCCTGCAAGTGTCCTCTCACTGCAGCCACCCTGGTACCTTGGGCCTGCCCCGGACAGGGCTTCAGATTACAGGTTAAAATTAGCCACCTCACTCTCGCAGGGGGTGGGGGGGACCAGAAGAGGCAGGGATGTGGTGGGAGTGGATGAAGCCGACCTCCAGTTGAGACCCCAGTGTACGGGAGTTGAGGCAAGAGTTCTCCTCAAATGTTGGCGTCCTCTGAGTGAGGATACAGAGCCTGGGGATCCCCAAGGTTAGAAAAATCCCAAATCCATGCCATGGCCTGTGTCTCCCATGCATGGTCTGCTGCTGCTACATTTTAGCTGTGTTGACAGCTGGAATCTTCCGGATTGTTCCTTTTGTGATTATAAACTGTCTATGGAGTAGCGTGATGTGGGTGGATGCAGTTTATAGAACTCCTTGGACCCATCAGCCTCCCCGAAAGAACACTTGCCTTACCCTCTCCCAGCATCTTCCTTGCAAAACAACAGAATATGACGATCTGTTTGCGGGGAAAGGAGAGGAGAAAGGATGTCATTCAATTTGAATATGAAGGGATATGAAGAAATAGCTGAGCATAGGCCAGACCTGAGTAGAATTCAGCAAGAATGATCTTTTCCATGATATCCCTTCTTCTGTTAGGTGCCCACTGTCTCCATGTGTTCTCAGTGCCCTAATGCACCAAAAATATGCGCAGAAGCCTCTCCTCTCAGGGAGAAGACAAATCTCACCCTTCCAGGGCTTCATGATGAGGGTGGACTGGGTTCAAACCCTAGCTTTTCTGCTTCCTAGGGGTCTGAGCTACTGCAAATCGGCTAACCTCTCCCACGTAAAAGACAGATCATGATCCTCACTGTGCCAGGCAGTGCACTTTCAGCTACAAGTAACCGAAAAGCCAACTCGTGTGGGTTTAAGCAATAAAGGAATTGATGGACCCCTGCCCTGATTGAAAGTTCCAAGGTGCCACAGGCTGAGTGAACCCTGCTGCCAGGGACCAGGTTCTGTCTGCATCCCTGCCTTCCATCCTCGATGTCAGCCG
Organism: Vulpes lagopus; assembly: GCF_018345385.1. Taxonomy (NCBI): domain Eukaryota; kingdom Metazoa; phylum Chordata; class Mammalia; order Carnivora; family Canidae; genus Vulpes; species Vulpes lagopus. The sequence goes on from NC_054833.1 coordinate 12,985,108, forward strand.
TACCTTAAGGCCAGCTCCTTTCACAGACTGGCTGTCGCCAGGACAGAGGGCACCACCCCATGGACCACAGACTAATGACTGACCCCAAGGGAATGCCAGGTGGTGATTGACTCAGGTCTCGGTCCTTTTTTTTTTTTTTTTTTTTTTAAGATTCTATTTATTCATTCATAAGAGACACAGAGAGAGAGGCAAAGACACAGGCAGAGGGAGAAGTAGGCTCCCTGCGGGGAGCCCGATGCAGGACTCGATCCCAGGACCCCCAGGATCACAACCTGCGCCAAAGGCAGCCGCTCAACCACTGAGCCACCCAGGTGCCCTGAGAATTTGCCTTTCTCACAAGTTCTGAGATGACATTGAAACCGCTGGATCCCACTTTGAAAACTGCTAGCGTAGTCTGATGAGGGGTACCCTGAGACCCCCAGGGACTGGATCAGGGAACGGTTCCTGAGATTACACTGCAAGGAAGGGGTGAAATGGGTGTTGGAGAGGTCACTGTGATTTTCAGAATCTTGGAGAGTAAATGTTTCAGTCATCTCTCGCTGGATAACAAAACATTCCAAAACTTAGTGGTATAACACACCAATTTATTAGGAGTTCTAATGGTTCAATGGATTGAGTGGGCTCGTCTGGGCTATTTTCACTTAGGGTCTCAGGTACAGTTGTAATCAGCTGCCAGTTGGGGGCCAAATCATCTGAAGACCACATTGAGCTGACGTCAAACTGGCTTCTTCCTTCACGTGTCTGGTACCCGAGGTGGGATGGCAGGAAGAGCCGAGGGCTCGCCAGCATCTCTTTTTCCGCTTAGCGGCTCCACATGACTTGCTTGGGTTTTCTCACAACGTGGCAGGTCCAGGGACATTGGATTTCTCATATGGCAATTGACTGTCCCCCAGAATGACCATTCCAAGAGACCAAGGCAGGAGCTGTAAGGCTTCTCCTCATCTAGCTTGGAGGCCACACAGTCTCCCTTCTACCCCATTCTACTGGTTACATGTGAGTCACAGAGCCAGGCCAGATTCCAGGGAGGGGCACCACACGCCGGCATATATATGTAGAGGCCAGGTCACAGAGGGGTCATCCTGGGGACCAGCTACCACAGGGATTAAAGCAGATCATTCATGTAAAGTCCTGAGTATGAATGTGAGCCTCTACCGTAAGTCAGCGTTCAGGAAATGAGCATTATGATGATCACTGTTCTGTTCAGGGCATTTTGCTTATTACGCTTTCTCTGCTGTTGAGGACTTCAAGGCTTTCTCAACTTAGAAAGGATTTTTCAGGCAGTAGCCAGCAGGTGAGGCAGTATTTCTGCGGAACGTGATCTTTCCAGTGTTCCCAAAACCAGACACCCAGGTCACTACTTCCTTAATGAGGAGGAAGGCCTGTGCTCCCGAGTTATATCCACTGCACAATGGCAATGCTCCTTTCCTATTGGCTTCCATATGGTTCCTATTTTAGAGTGTTGGCTTTTGATGAGAGATTTTTACTCAGGTTCCTGTAGATTGGCTGACTTTACTCAAAATTATGACAGCTCTTTTATTCTGTATCAGTACTGAGGTAAAAGCTCCAGTGTCTCCACTCACATGTCAGGTATGGAAAATCTCTAGAATGGCAGCTTATCAAGTTACCCCGTATCGCTCTCATCCAGCCACCTCTGTCCTGAAGCCAAATACACCTTCCCAATTTGAGCGATACCGTGCATGACCTAGTTTCAGAGTGGCCTAGACAGAAGGATTTTTCTCGTTTCTGCCAAACATGCACACATATGTTTTAGCGTTGTGCTTGCTGGTGTTTTTCCCTTTCCTCCTGAGTGGGAGCGAGTTGGGTTTTTAATCAACTGCACGATGGAGAGAAACTTAAGGGGTGTTCAGCTTCTGCGTCTTGGCAGCGGGGGAGGAGGTGACGCAATCCGATCTAGAAATCTACTGGTTCGGAGGGAAAAGCATGGACAGCCTGAGAAACTGGAGTGTCTGTCTGTCGGCCAATGTACCCGAGCAGCCCTGCCAAGCTCTGATGTGTTTAGACTTGAGCTTGAAGGGGAAGGTTGCACAAAGGCAAGTTCCTGGGATTTGTTCTGCTGTCTGAGTAGGCTGGGTGTTCTCACCGGGCTATTTCTGTACAAAAAGCTGTCTGGAACCATCTGAGAATCCACTCCCCACCGCGGTTTACTGGAATATACCTACTAGTCACTCTGTTGCATCATTTCCCCTCCATTTTATGCTGAAGAGGACGACTTGTGTGTGTGTCTATGTGTGTGTCCGTGTGAGCGTGTGTTGTTGTGCATGTTCCAAAGTTATGTTACCATGGAGAGTTATTTGGAAAAGAGATCTTACAAACCACTTTAGCTGAACATATAAAAATGCATTTCAAAAATCAAAGCTCCTCTTCTATGCGTAGACACTATTGGGAAGAACCTACAAAGAGATGGTAACAGTAGTTGCCTCCCAGGGTCAGTGTGCTGAGGGAGGCTTACTCTTCACGGTGTGGTCTTTAATTTTTTTTTTTTAAGATTTTTTATTTATTTATTCGTAGAGATACAGAGAGAGAGAGAGGCAGAGACACAGGCAGAAGGAGAAGCAGACTCCCTGCAGAGAGCCTGACGTGGGACTCGATCCAGGGTCTCCAGGATCACGCCCTGGGCTGCAGGCGGCGCTAAACCGCTGTGACACCAGGGCTGCCCTAATTTTTTTTTTTTTTTAACATGAGCATGTGAAAATTTTTAAAAATCAAAACTGGAGAGGCACCTGGTGGCTCAGTCGGTTAAGTGTCTGACTTGATTTGGGCTCAGATCATCGTCTCGGGGTCGTGAGATCGAGCCCTGTGTGAGGCTCCATGCTTGGGTGTGGAGTCTGCTTAACATTCTCTCTCTCCCTCTCCCTCCGCCCCACCCCACCCTCTTAAAAAAAAAAAAAAAGAAAATGGAAGTTTAAATGCTAAAGCTTGTCTTGGAAAACATTCACCCTTGACTTTTGCACTCAGCTCCCCAGGAGGAAACTGGGAATCTTTGAACCATCTTGGGCTGAATATGAAGCAGGAATCTGATTGCCTTCTTGGACGCACACCATGTTCTCAAGGACACTCTTCACCTCCAGCTATTGCAATGGATACAGTACGTTGAGAGGATACCATGTCTGTCAGATTCTGTAGTGACCAATAATGACTTTAAACACATGCTGCCTGGAAGTATCACAGAGAAAGCACAAGAGGCAGACAGGGAAGCTCTGTACCAGGCCACGTAGAAGAGTATCAAAAGCTTTCATGATGTGTCTACACATGTTTTGATTCCTTAATAGATGATGGCTCAGACTTCAGAAACTGCGATAATCTTATTGCATATTTTTACCTGCTTTTTGCTCAGCTGATGACCTGCTTCCAAACCAAGAGTACAAATTATGAATGAACACCCCAACATTTCCTCTTCCATCTTCACTGTACCAGGGGTCCATTAAAATAATGAGTGTCCACACAGCCCCTCCTCATTGACTTTGCGTATGCAATGCAAGCTAGCTGGATTGTACCAGACAGAGTCTATTCATTGGAAATCATTAGCCAACTCGAGAGGGAAGAAAATAGAATAAAAAAGAAAAACACTGCCCACCGCAAAAATAACTTGAGAGTTGTGCAATCTGCCAACATTGGTCACTTGCGTTGAACTTGCTTTCAGCACTCTGTTAAATATACCACACCCTACCGCCGAGGCGAGTACTCCCTTCCTTTTGAGTAGCAAAGTAATGGGAACTAGAAAAGCTTCTGTGAATTTGGCAAGGTTTAGTATAAATGTTTCCATTAAATCTGGCAAAAGCAAGGATAGTGTTCAGTAAGCCTTAGTGCTACCTGTTCAGTAAGGGCTGCCTTTCAGAGGTAAAGCCAAGCGTTCCTGTGCATGAGATAAATGTCTGGACCTGGTGAACTTGGCTGACAGTGTAACTGAGTGGCACAGGGTACTGTTGTATTGTTCCAACATGTTTGGAATTATCATGACCCTTCACAGAATGCTAATGTTTTCCCAAGAAAAATACTACATATATATATATATATATATATATATATATATATATATATATATATTTTTTTTTTTTTTTTTTCACACAGAGCCACCTGGACTCAAAGTTGCCTCCTGAGGACATAGTGCTACCCTACTGGATGCAATGGGACAGATGTTGCAGATGGTCTCAGTGCAGTCGGGAGAAGTTTGCTGACTGCCAGAGATGTGCCAGACATTTTCTTTCATGTCTTTGTGTGTTGCTGACAGCTGCTCTGCAAGGCTGATGTCATAAAGGGTGCTTTCCAAGGGGGGCAAGTGAAAGCACAGAGAAATGAGGGACGAGGGCAAGGGTGCCCCACCGTGAGGAACAGAGCGGGGATGTGCACCCGGGCCCTTCTGGCCTCAACGTGAACTTCCTTCCCTGCAGAGGTAACACCACCTTTCAGTGCCCTCTCTGATGCTGCAGATTTAGTTTGGACAAGGCTTTCAGGGAGGCTGCCCAGACCCCAGGTGGAATGTGGATGAGAATAGGGATTTGGATTGCGGGGTGGAGGTTCCTGTATTCCACAACACAGGGGCAGCTGGAGAGTGAGATGTAGGCTTCCCGGTAATCGAACAGCAGATAGATAGGAACTGGACTCTAGGGATGGGATCATACCTCTAGAAAGACTCAAGAGGAGATAATAAGGCGGACCCTAAGTCATCGAGGAGACAGTGGGAGCCATGGGAAGACATTGACTCAGAGTCAAAGGGATCAAAGGAATCAAGATGGAAACCCACAAGGCAGGACTTTGTCACAGAGGATATAACAACGGCCAATGATTAGCATCAGGTCAGAGCAGGTCCAGCACCAGCCTGGACAGGAGCCAGGGGAAGAACAGTGAACAAAATAGATGAAGTCCCTATCCTTATGGACCTAGAGTCCAATGGGAGAAATCCACAAAGAAATATGTGTCACATGATGATAAAGACTGTAGAAAACCCTGCAGCCCAGTGAGGCTCCTCCACAAGAGCAGTTGCAGAGGAGTGCTGGGGTGACCACTCATTCAACTGTGTCTAAGGGATAATAGGAGGGGTGGAATTGGTGCTGGCAGTGCCGGCTCTTTTAATCAGGAAGGGCCACTCCCTACAGGATGTTTGGAAGAGATGTGAAGGAAGCAAGGGAGTGAGCTGTGGAATATCTAGGAGAAGAGCTCTGCAGGGAGAAGGAAGAGCAATTGCAAAAACCCTGAGGCAAAGGGTACCTGGCAGGTGGTTCAAGAAAGAGCAAAGAGATCAGTTTCCCAGGTTGGGTTCCCCCAGGAAGCAGCGTCTAAGGTGGTGATTGGTGCCTGGGGTGTTTATTAGGGAGTACTCTTGGGATCAACTTGTGGGAGGGAAGGGGAGGAGAGGAGGAAGACCATGTGGGAAGGTAAGCGGTCTCCCGTGGGGAGTTCTGAAGATGGATGACCCTCCAGGGCTGTCCCATGCAGGGGAGGGGGCTGGGCCCTTGCACCCCATGTCATTCAGCAGTGGCTGCCATGGGAAAAGGCTCAGGGTGGGCTGTTGGGGGAGGCAACTCTCCTGCCCGGAGGCCATCCCTAGCGCCCAAGGGCTGTCCACCAGCCCAGTGACCTACTGCATGCCGGAGATGGGAGCAAAGTGAGAAAGCAGTGACAAAAGCGCAGAGAAACACACAGGGGCCAGGTCCTTACAGACCTCGGTGACCTTCACGAAGACGAGCTTTCAGTCCACATGAGGTGGGGCACCATTGAAGATCTTGAGAAAAGAACGACAAACTCAAATGTATGCTTTAACCTGGTCGCTCTAGCAGCTCGGTGGAATAGACTGGAGATGAACAAGAGGGGAAGTGGAAGGCTTGTGTGAGTCTGGAGTTCAGAGGAGAGGTCCCAACTGAAACATGAATTTGGTAGCTTTTGAAGCCACGTGGCTGCAGATACCACTTAGGGAGTGAAGACAGGAGGAGAGAAGAAGTCTGAGGACTAAGTCCCAGAATAGTCCAATGGCTGGGCTTTGGGGAGATGAGGACACAGTGAAGAGAGACGAGCGAGACTGCAGGAGAAGCATAGGGGAGTGGGGTCCGGAGGCCAAGGAAGGAAGGGGTTCCACAGAGAAGAACACTCAGCTAGTGAGTGGTCAAGTAAGAGGAGGAAGAGCAGTGCCCATTGGACCTGGCAAGTGACCTGGACAAGAGTGGTTTCGGAGGGGTGGTTAGGTGAAAGCCTACTGAGATTGTGTTCAAGGATAACGGGGGAAGGGTCACCTGGGCGGTTCAGTGGCTGAGTGTCTGCGTTTGGCTCAGATCTTGATCCTGGGATTCTGGGATCCTGGGATCAAGTCCCACATTGGGCTCCCCAAAGGGAGCCTACTTCTCCTTCTGCCTATGTCTCTGCCTCTCTGTGTGTGTCTCTCACGAATAAATAAATAAAATCTAAAAAAAAAAAAAAAAAGGATACTGGGAGAGGAAGTGGAGATGATGGGTACAGACAACTTTCTGAAGAGTTCTGTTGGAAAGAGGAGAGAGAAATGGGTCAGTGGCTGGAGTGTGTTTGGGATCAAGAGAAGGGAGGTGAGCTTTAGGTCTCCCAGAGACAGCTCCAGCTCCAGAGTCTGTGCTGGGCGGAGTCCCTGGGTGAGCACAGGGGGGACCAGCTGAAGGCTGGAGATTGCAGGGTTTCGGGAAGAGGAGGCCACGCAAGTCCTGAGAGGACTTGTGCTGAGAGGTGGGAAGGAGAACAGAGCATCAGATGTGCCTCCTTTCATACAACGACTATCCTCCTACGGATGCTGAGAAGTTGAATATGGATTGAATTTTTTTTTTTTTAACTTGATCTTCTTTTAACTGCACTGGGGAAATTATTTAGAGGAAACCAGCAGTGGTTTTTTTAATGTGAAAAATCCTCTCGGAATATAACCATGTTATGAGAATTTCCATGTATCAGTTTTTCCAAGAACTGGGTGCACCTATAATTGCACTTTGCATTCTTGGCTACACCTACAATGAAACTAAATATCATTATATAATATTTTCTTCAAAAGATCTTAAACAAAAATACTGAGGCCATCACAATATGACTATGAGATTATGGAATCACATGTAGTTTTTAAAAGCTAAAACATGGCGCAAGAAAGTTATTTTCCAGATGTCACGGAATGAGGCTGGCCAAGCCTGGCAAGGAAGCAAGAAAACAGGAATTTGGGACCAGGAGGCCAGTTGTCCGCAGGACCCAAGGGAGATAGATACCATCAGGAGCCACAAGGCTTTAGGGAGGGCTTTAAAAATTAAAGGGCCAGCCTCTGATATGAACAGGACCCTGGATAGCAGCATGGGGCAGGGGGACAGGACACATCCCCACCAGAGAATGGCTGCAGAGCAAGTCGGGTAACAGCCCCAGCTCACGCTAAGGACAAGGTGCCCACCCTGTGCTTGGAGCTCCAAGGCTGTAGAGTGTCACCGTGAAAGTGACATCTCCAGGAAGACCAGGCCACCTAGGGACCTTTGACATCTGATCCCTCTGCTTGAACTCCTTGGCCCTTCCCTCCATCCCTAGCGTCATGTTACTCATCCTTGAGGTCCCATCTGAGACCTGATGAAGTTTTCCTGACTCCCCTCCCCGCAACTTCCTTTTATTTCTTTATAGAGCAGATGTGGTCTCCTGGCTTCTCCTTTCTTGCTTGATTTTTGTGCATCTGCCACCCACCATGGTTCTTCTCTCATTCATCCGAGCTCTGATTTCCTGGTTCCCCTTGGGGTCAGAGCAAGCCCCCGACAAGCAGTCTTCACACACTGCATCTCCAGCTGCTCCGCTCTGGCTCCAGCTGCCCACGTGAGGTCAGTTTTATGGGACAGAGCGTTTCAGCAGCACCCTACCAGTGCTGGCAAAGATACCCTCCTGCTTGTTAGTCATGTTCTAAGGAAACTCCAGTCTCCTGACCAAAGATTTTCCTGCAGATAAATATTCCAGATAATCACTGGAATCACTGTGTGTAGAGGTCACCCCTGAGACTTCCCACTGCTGCCTGGAGAACTTCCTGGATAGGATGTTAGGCACTGTGTTTTGACGAGGTTCTGATAAAGCACCAGCAGACAACGAACATGTGAGAGGACTCCATGAGGTCCCACATCATGGATGATTTCAAACATTCAACTAACTGGAAAGGGGAAGAGAGAGAACATGAGGACACCAGAGGTTAGGGTGACACCTTCCAAGGCTCTTTGCACCATCACTGCTCTTTGCTTTCCCTCATTCTAATCAGGACAAGACACAGGTTACAGACCTTCATTAGAGTTCCCTATGCAGTGACTAAGCCAGGGCACCCAGCTTCCCGAGGTCCACTCCACTTCTACTATGTTTTCCTTCTCCCAAAGACACACGTGGCTTAAACGCCTCAGACCCCACTCAGCAGATACCCTCCATGGCTTTGGGTTATGGATTCTTGCGGCTGGTTTCTGGAATGCCAGGGAGCCATAGATTGCCTTTACCCACCAAGACCACAAGCCATTGCTTGTTACCACTTTAGGTATATAACCTAAAGTGGTTATATGTGGTTTTGGGTAGTGCTCAAAAAAGCCAACTGCCTCCAAGCCATCCTTTGTTTACTCTTTGAGAGCAATGCCACCCACAGGTGTAAAACCTGGTGAGGATGCCCTTGCTTTCCTGGGGAATTAAGAAGTCCCACCCTTGGGATGCCTGTGTGGCTCAGTCCTTTGAGCATTTGACTCCTGGTTTTGGCTCAGGTCATGGTCTTGGGGTCATGATCTTGGGGTTGTGTGATCAAGCTTCATGTTGTGTTCTGTGCTGAGTGGAGAATCTGCTTGAGATTCTCTCTCTCCCTCTGCATCACCCCCCGTGCACACGTGCACACAGACTCTCTTTCTCAATAAATAAATAAATAAAACTTTAAAAAAAAGAAGTCCCACCTTTGCCTCTGTGGAGGAAAATTAGACAAATTTAAACTTCTAATATTCATATACGTTTGACAAAGGACTTGTATACAGATATATTTAAAGAACTCTTATAAATAATAAGACAAGCATCCAATTTTTTTAATGGAAAAAAGATTTAAACAAACACTTCACAAAATGAGATATACAATTGACCAATGAGCATGTGAAAAATGGTCCACGTTTTTATTTATCAGACAAATGCAAACCGAAGCCACTGCACACCACTACACATCCACTGGAATGGCTAAAATTGTAAAAACTGACACCACCACCAAGTGTCCGCAAGGACGTAGAGCAACAGAACTCTCCTACAATGCAGTGAAAAACAAAATGGTACAGCCACACTGGAAAACAGTTTGGCAATTTCTCCCAAACTTACACTAACCATATGACCCAGCAATTCTACTCTTGGTTTTTTACCCAAGAGAATTGAAAATATGTGTCCACGCAAAGACTGGTACGTGAGTGTTTTAGAAGCTTTCTTCATAATAGCAAAATAAAAGAAAATTGAAAATACCCAAAATCTCTGTCAGCAAGTGAACAGATAAACAAACTTTGGTAGATTCATATACTAGAACACTTCTTGGCAATAAAAAGGAACAAACTACTGCTACACGGGTGAATTTCAGAAACATTACTCAGTGAAAGAAGCCAAATACCCAAAACTATATACTGTTTGATCCCATTCTTATGAAATCCTAGAAAAGCAGAAAAAAACCTGTAATGACAGAAACATTCTCAACCTCATACATACACACACACAGACACAAAAGACAAAATAAAACCACAATGAGGTGTGGTTCTTTAATCTGCAGGACTGCAAAAGTACATGCTTTGAGCAAAGCACAAGAGGCAGTTTGGGGACCAACAGCAAAGAGCCAGGAGGGAATATTTTGAGGTGACAGAAATATTCTATATTTTGATTAGGGGGTGACTACCCAAGAGTATGCATTTGTCAACGTCTAACACAATGTACACTTAACATGGGGATTTTATTGTCTACAAACTGTACCTTAACTTGGGAAATAGGGACTTATTGCACAATGGGTGCAACGTTTCAGTTGGGGATAATGAAAAAGTTCAGGTTATATGTAAATTTTAAATTTTTCGTGTAAACTTTTATGCAACAATGAGAGCGTACATAATGGTAAAGAATGGTACACTTGAAAATGATTGCAGTGGTCAATTTTTGCATTGTGTATATTTTAGCACAATAAAAAAATTCTACCTCTGGGGCACCTGGGTGGCTCAATGGGTTAAGCATCTGACTATTGGTTTCAGCCAGGTTATGACCTCAGGGTCATGAGATTGAGCCCCGCGTTGGGTTCCACACTCAGCGAGGAGTCTGCTTGTCTCTCTTCCTCTGCTCTTCCCTACCCAACCGCCCCACCCGCATCATACTCCCTCTCCACCAATGAATAAATACATAAACAAAAAATTCTATCTCACTGATGCTAATTTTCCAAAAATGGAAGAAGGTATTCCAAATAGAAGGTTGGGAAACAATAAACTACAATGTCTGGAAATGAATCTATAAAATTTGGAAAAATTTACGGAGGATCTACTGATGCTAGCTGGATGTTAGACGCTGCTGGGGATCTCAAAGGAGGAAGGCATGGCAGCCATCAGACAGAAAAGGAGCGGAGATTAAAAGCCGGAGTTGTGGCTCTTGCACCAGTCACCATGTGTCCTGGTTGTGTCTCTTTTCCTCTTTGAGGAGTGCATTGAAACGCGTCAGGGCAGGACGGGCTCACACCCAAGGACGGTCCCACCAGGGGGCTGACACTCTTGTTTTGTGCATCAGGGATTTGCTTTCCTAAAGAATGAGAGATTGGAGAAGGACCATCTACAGCTTACGTCAGACAGACCTAAGGTGTGCTTTAAAGTAGTGAACAGTATTTGTGTCCATAATAATTATAATTATATAATATTATATAATAATTATTGTTTGTCTTAAAGAAGTCATGCCACTTTTACTTTGTTCCAACTCACTTTTGCTAAGCACTTGTGTTTTGTGTCCGGGCCTCTCCCTCCCTCCTTATTTCTTTCTCTCTCCCTCCCTCTATCCCCACCCCAACCCCACCCCAACCCTGGGCCCTTTTTTTTTTTCTTTCTTGTGATTCAAAAACCTGCCCATCAACACTCCCCCAAACCTGTTCTACAAAGGTCATAGTAACCCACTTCCTCATTGCTGATTCCAGAACACTCTTAAATCATCCTTCCTGAACTCTTGCCTGAATGTTGACACCACGAAGCCCTCCAGCTAAGAGAACTGGGACTCTTCCCTTCTGAGCCATCATGTGTCTGAGTCCCCTCCTGCCCCCAGCCTCCTACCTCCCAACCTCCTCTTTTTTCTCCTTATCCCTTCCAGGACCTGCAAACGTTTTCTGCAAAAACCCAGATAGGCAATACTTTAGGTCTAGGAGGCCATAAGGTCCCTCTCACACATTCTTTTGTTCTTTGTTTGTTGATGTTTAAACCCCTTCTGACATAAAAGCCGTGCTTTCGGTCTATGTGGTCCCCTCCCACACTCTGTGGGTCTCTCCTGGGCCATTTGGCCCGCTGCCCCCACTCTGACACCCACCTGTCACTCTGCGGCCTAATGCAATGGCCACTAAGTGCCATGGTCCCAGGAGAGGAGGGTTGAGGATGCCGCATTTTCTACCTTCCAAGAAAACTGGTAGGTGCACAACATGGGCGAGGTGCCTGTACAGCTGACTTACAAAATAACAACTGTCCATGTTTTTTATGCATATTAACATTCTCAACCTCAAACAGGATGAAAGAAGGCGAAGCAAAACCACAACGAGATGTGGTTTTTTGATCCTGTACAATAACAAAAATGAAAAAGTAATAGCATAAGGTGTTGATGACATATTGGAGAAATAAGCATCATCCTCTTTTGGTGGATAGTGTAGGAATATATCCATCAAAATAGAAAACGCACGTATCTTCTGACCCAGGAGGTCCGTTTATAGATAGTTTTATGAAAAGCAGACTGCAGGGTGCAGGTGTGGCATGTCACTACTTGTATAAGTGAGGCAGGGGGAGGTTACATGCCTATAGGATAGATTGTTAAGAGTGGCCAGGGTGGGGCAGACAGCAGAAGCTGGGGGCCAGGGTTGGGGGGGAAGGAACTTGTTCACTGTGTAGCTTTTTGTATTATTAGAATATTTTTAACTTACACATTTAGTGTTTTTACCCAAAAAAAGCCATAAATGGATGGATGGATGGATGGATGGATGGATGGACAGATAGATAGGAATATCTTATAAACAGAGGAATAGTTGAAGAAGAAGGGATCTTCTATCTGCATCTATCTAATCCCAATGCCATCACTTGCTGATGAAGAGCCCAGAGCTGGTCTGTGTCTCTCCTGAGAGTTCACTGTTGCTGACTGAGCTAGAACGTGAGCCCGGGCTGCTAATTCCCAGTCCAGTACTGGTCCCTCTAGCTACAACACCCTGCATCACGTCTCTTAGATGACCCTTTGATGCAGGAAGTTCAGCTATGTGATTTGAACTTGAGAAAGAAATCACAGTATTTACAAAAACAACCATTTGCAGGGGTGCTTGGGTGGCGGGTGCCTCTGTTGGTTCTCTTGATTTTGGCTCAGGTCATGATCTCAGGGTCATGAGATTGAGCCCCGCTTCGGTCTCAACGGTCAACAGGGAGTCTGCTTGAGATGCTCTCTCCTCCTCTCCCTGTACCCCTCTCCCCACTCATGCTCTACTCTCTCCTTCTCTCTCCCTCCCTCTCTCCTTCTGCCCTTCCCCCTGCTCAGGCCCTCTCTCTCTCAAATAAATGATCTTTTTTTTTTAATCACTTGTGATGTATTTTAATGAAAAAAGAGTCTATTCTTGTATTTTATTTTATTTATTTATCTTTTAAAAGATTTTATTTATTTAGTCATGAGAGACACAGAGAGAAAGGCAGAGACATAGGCAGAGGGAGAAGCAGGCTCCCTGCAGGGAGCCTGATGTGGGACTCGATCCTGGGACTTCAGGATCATGCCCTGAACTGAAGTAGACGCTCAACCACTGAGCTACCCAGGCGTCCCTATTCTTTTATTTTAAAATTACCAAAGTATTGGATACTTTGGTGTCTACAGAATTGGTAGAAAATTTAAATGATGTGAATGTGTATTGTCATTAGTACTGTTTCCACAACAAACATTCCACCCCTCCTCTATCATGTGACAGCTACCAGTGATTTGCAGGCAATGGACCCCACTCCCAGCTCCAGGGGCACCCTGATGGATCTCTTGTATTTTATTTATTTTTAATGAGAGACACAGAAAAAGAGAGAGAGAGGGAGAGACACAGGCAGAGAGAGAAGCAGGCTCCATGCAGGGAGCTCGACGTGGGACTCGATCCCGGGTCTCCAGGATCAAGCCCTGGGCCGAAGGCAGACACTCAACCACTGAGCCACCCAGGGACCCCCCTGATGGGTCTAAGTAAAACTCCTTGCCATAGTGGTTTATTTAGAGTATATAGGCCCAAGCCAATAAGCACTTGCTGTTTCTCTGGCCCCAGGAGTTCAGGGTCAGTCCAATTGGTATTGAACCTGAAGATGTTTGCTGAGACATAGGGGACACGAGCATATCCCTGCTTCGAGATACCATGGAGGTGCTTATGTGAAGCTTGGAGCTGCTGCAACCTTTATGCCACCATGAGGGAAACTTGCTTACAAATGAAGGCAGAGCACATACATGGAAAGATTTTTTAAAAAATCTTTTTAAGATTTTTAAGATTTTCTTTTTAAAAATTCTTTTTAAGATTTTTAAAAAAATTTATTCACGAGAGGCAGAGACACAGGCAGAGGGAGAAGCAGACTGCGTGCAGGGAACCCGAAGTGGGACTTGATTCCAGGACCCCAGGATCACGACCTGAGCCAAAGGCAGATGCTCAACCACTGAGCCTCCCAGGTGCCGCAAGAAACCAACTCCTTGAATTCATCACTAAGTTGCCAAATCACACCAATCCTGGCATCGTCAAGCTGTCAAATCACACCAGACCTCTGGACCTTCCAGTGGCATGAGCAAATGTTCCCCTGTAGTATTAAAAAGTTCATTTGAGTTAGGCCTTCTGTCACAAAGTCAAGAAACTGAAATGATACATATTAAAAGAAGTGAAAGTCCCACTTCTTCCACATTTGAGGAATAACTACTGTAAACTGTAAACGACTTGGTATGTGTCCTTTGTCTCAAGCCACTCTGTGGAGACGAGTTGTTGCAGCTTTGTGTGTCCCTTTGTATCTACACACACATATAGTTGGTTGTTTTGAAAAACAATACATTTTCCTGCTCATGTCATTTTACAACTTTGCTTTTTTTCTCCCCAGTAAAATGACATGAGGAGTTTCCCTATCAGTACAAACAAAACTACCTGTACTTACTGCAGTGTATCCCATGGTATGACTGGAACTTATTTATCCAACCGTCCTTCTAATTTTAGAATCTTGGATTTCGTCTCTCTATTACAATGGTGCATCCTTGTGCAGGTGTGAGGCATGTCAAAGGGAGTGATTACCTGTCTAGGCTCTGGAAATGGACTGCTCGGGTTAAATCCTGGTTTCACTGTGAAAACTTAACTTCCCTAAGCCTCAGCTTCTTGGGAAATGGAGATGATTATAGGTCAGCTTGTGAAGCCAATGATGTTGTGCGGGTGATGCACTTGGCATGGGATCCGGTTAAGTGCTCCGTGAGGGCTGCCTGTTATTGTAGCACTGGAATGATTCTCTAGAACTGTAATTTCTGGACACAGGCTTATTTACCTTTTATGTTGTGATTGATGCCACCAATTACCCTCCAGAAATAAACCAAGTTATACTTTCTCCCAGAGCACCTTTCACCTCTGCTTTTATCAACACTGGATCTTTTTTTTTTTTTTTTTTAAGATTTTATTTATTTATTCATGAGAGACACAGAGAGAGGCAGAGACACAGGCAGAGGGAGAAGCAGGTTCCCTGTGGGGAGCACGATGCTCCCAGGACCCCAGGATCACAACCTGAGCCAAAGGCAGACGTTCAACCACTCAGCCACCCAGGTGCCCTACCTCAGGCTCTTCTTGGTTCTCTTCCCTGCATAGCCCTGTGCTCTCTAGTCTCTGTAGGGACTTTGCATGTGTCTCTCTGGCCTTCCTCCCAGGACTACTTTGCCCACTCTTCTGGGCTGAATTGTGTCCATCAGAATTCATATGCTGAGGTCCTAAATTCAGGTACCTCCAAATGGGGCTTTATTTGGAAATAGAGCCCTGCAGATGTAATGAGCTAAATTAGGGCAAGGCCATACTGCAGTGAAGTGGGTCCTTAAGCCAAGAGGACTGATGTCCTTATGGAAAGGGGGAAATTTGGATACAGAGCGGCAAGGGGAGGGCCATGGGAAGACTGGAGTCAGGCTGCCACAGGACAAGAAGCCCCAGAGATTGCCTGTAAACCCCATAAACTGGGGGAGAGGCAATGGAAAGAGAGAAATCCTAGCTTACAAATTGTCGTCAGATGGAATTACTTTTTATAAATAATTTGGGTGCAGTTGACATATGGTACTTTTTATAGACATTCAGTTACATATGTATTTGATATTGTCATTTTCTTTCCATATTTTGGACATGACACTTTTTTTTCCAGGACTCAAACACTTTCATAGTTCCTAGGAAAGCTGGCAGGCCTTAAGCTCCTGCCTGTGGGGCCAGGCAAACACCCCTTAGCATCCGGAGCTTACTTCTGCCGCAGAACCTAGCACCTGCTACGTAACTGTCATCCCTTGTGTTTTTCTTACAAGGCTATACATTCCTGGATGATCAATCTGTACCTTATTTCTTTTTGTGTCTGCATTTATTTTTTAAGATTTTATTTATTTATTCATGAGAGACACAGAGAGAGATGCAGAGACATAGGCAGAGGGAGAAGCAGGCTCCCCACAGGGAGCTCGATCCCAGAACCCTGGGATCACGACCTGAGCCAAAGGCAGACACAACCACTGAGCCACCCAGGTGCCCCTTGTGTCTGCTTTTTACATCTAAGGTATAGCTGGTGTTCACTAGACTCCTTTAATGAACAAATAAGCAATGATTTTTACAAATTCCATGTTTAAAGCTAAGTGGGGCAACCATTAGTGTTTCTACTTTAAAGGTTAGATGCAAGAAATAGCTAAACATGAAACAAAGAAAAACCCAGGACACATTTTTTTTACTTGAGGATATTTACATAGTGAGGACATTATGAAGATGAAACCACATTTTACATCGTGAGGACAAAACCACTGTCGTTTCTTTTTTATTCTACAGGATAGGAGTGAAGGCTAGCTGTTGGTAAGGAATTTTTTTTTTTTTTAAAGATTTTATTTATTCACGAGAGACACACAGAGAGGGGCAGAGACAGAGGCAGAGGGAGAAGTAGACTCCCTCCAGAGTCCAATGCAGGCCTGGATCCCAGGACCCTGGGATCAGGCCCTGAGCTGAAGGCAGATGCTCAACCGCTGGGCCACCCAGGCATCCCTGGTGGTAAGGAATCTAAATGGACTTCCATCTCTCTCTTGGCCGTTCTTGGTTCCAGGAGGTGAGCTTTGTATTGGGTTCTACTCAAGGGTTTAGAGCAGATGCTGGAGAGAAAAGGCCAGGCAGGAGAAATCAATGGATGGACACCAGAGTGGTGGGAATGAGTGCCCTCTGGAAAGACGTAGGCTTGGGGGGGCAGCAGCAGGTGGAGTGGAAGGAGGGGACAGTTGCCTCTGGAATGACAATGATGCTGCTGGTAAGATTTTAAGCAGGCAAGCAAGCAAGTGGCTCACTGGGGGCTCACCAGGGGCCTCGCCAGTGCCCCATACAGTGGTGGGTATTTGCCTGTCTCCTGCTACCCTCCTGACGGCTCAGTGATGAAGTTATCATTCTGCCCACTATGCTGATAAGGAAACTGAGCTCGAAGGGGTTAAGCTGAGGTAGCAGGAAGGTCTTACAGCTGGTGGCAGAGCTGGAACTGAGAGATCGTGTGGTCCCAGCACCTGATTCTTCCCAACGACTCCCCCGATCCAGCAAGTTGTACTCCTGTGTCTGTCCCTATGCTGTGTGCCCCTGGAAGGCAGAAATTTTACTTCCATCTTGTATGATAGGTAGGTTTTCTGAAAATTTTTTTTTAAAGATTTTATTTATTTACTTGAGAGAGAGAAAGCTAGAGAGAGAGAGAGCACAAGCGGGGGTGGGGCAGAGGGAGATGGTGAAGCAGGCTCCCGGCTGGGCTCGATCCCAGGACCCCGGGATCATGACCTGAACTGAAGGCAGAGGCTTAACTGACTAAACCACCCAGGTTCCCCTGTTTTCTGAAGTTTTTTTAGTGGAAGAATTATTAGCTGCGTACCAAATCAGTGATTTTGATTGAGGAAAGCACATCTTACTCTCCAAGTTCATGTCTCTTGTCATTCATGGCAATATTTATTTGAGGGCAACAATCCCTGGAGTCAAGCCCTATTCTGTTAAAATCATCGAACACATCGAACACATCGAACAGCGTGTGTCCCGAGTGGGGCACAATTTCACTTGATCCGTGTCTAATAGCTCGTGATATGCTCTCGTGAGCCCTCCCCGCAGAGCAGCGGCCTACAGCCATGCAGGCTGTGATGGGTGCCCCTAACCCTGTGAAGCCCTCCGTCTGCACAACCACATGCGGTGATCCCGCCTAAAACCCTTAATATGCCCATTTTACAGGTAAAGAAACTAAGGCATGGAGATGTTTGTTCGTTGAAACTTTCTTAGTGCTGGGTTTTATGAAACTCACACTAACTGCAAAATACTATATTCAAAACCCAATTAAGATAAAAATTGCATGAATCAGCCCAGCTGCAAGGATGGGTATGGAAAGGGGGTAGAATTTACATGACTTGGAAAACGCGTGAGTTATAGAAGCATTTCTGAGAAACGAATTCTAACACATTAAGTCACATCAAACCAACTAAAGTACTACCAGAATGTCTATCCAGAAGCAGTTTTGACCCCTAAAGAAAGTCGATGTCTCATTTGCAATCAGGAACCATTAATGTACTAAAATCCTTAAAATTAAAAAAAGAACATGGCCTGGCTTTATTGAGTTGGTTAAGTATGCCCCCTTATAAGTCTAGTGACCAGCTTGACAATTTATTTACTAAACAATTTCTTCAATTTCTCAAAGACTTCACCAAATTCCAAATGAATATATTGCAATTCAGAATTGAGCTCAACTTGATAAGGTTTAACTCTATTGTTAAAGACTGAGTTTGGAAGTTCGTAGGCAGGAGTCTTGGGAGAAAAACATTTCTAAATTGACAAAACTACTCAAGCCAATGATAAGACAGGATGAAACCTGGTTTATGGCCAATTTAATACAGATTTTTCTTTTTTTGGTCTACTTTGTAGAATAAACTGCTCAGTTAAAAAAAAAAAAAAAACAAAAGTCCACAGAATTCCAAGTGAAGTTTTAAATGTTTACGCATATGTAAACATTTATTATTCTTATGAAACAGTCATTAAGCGTTGCCTGGTGGTTTGGGCTGCGGTCCTCTGGGCTCCAAGGTGTGCAAGAATCCTTTCTGGATTGCAGTATCTTGCAGATCTGATCAGTAGCTCTGGGGTGGGGCCAGACACCCTGTATTTAAAAAGCTCCCAGATGAAGATGATACAGAAGAGTCTAGAACTCAGAGGTTGGGAGCCAGATAGTTGAAGCTGGGTCAAAACTCTAGCTCTGCCACTTTTAATATCTGTGTCCTTGGGCAAGCCACCTCACCTCGCTGCGGCTTAGTTTCCTCATCTGCAAAATGGGGTAATGACGTTCACACATACATCATAGCGGTGTTGCAAAGATAAGATGAGCCTTAGCTTTTGGCTTGGTGAATAAGTTTATTATTGGCTTTATCTGAAAAATCTTCATAGAAAATTATGGTTTGGTTTATTAACTCTCGGCAGCCCGCTCCTGAGCTCTAAGGAAGCTTGCCTTCTTCTGAGCTACCCGATCTTTCTTCTGGGCAAGAGACATCTTAGGACGGTTCCACCTCTTCTTCTTAACTTCTTTCTTAGGCTTCTTCTCATAGACGGGATTCTCTCGTATAGCAGTGTGAGCTTTCTTTTTTCTTTTTTCTTTTTTTTTCTTTTTGACAGGAAGCAGGATTTATTGGTGGGCATGAAGAGGGTTCGGGTGGTGCAAGGTTCTCATGAGTGGAGAGCCCTCCATTTGTCCAAGGGGCCACGATTAGGGATGTATTTGACCCCACAGCCATCTGGGATGAGCTGCTTTTCGGCCACCATATCTTCAAATTCGTCCGCATTAAACTTAGCAAAGCCCCACTTCTTGGAGATGTGGATCTTCTGGCGGCCAGGGAACTTGAACTTGGCCCTGCGTAGGGCCTCAATCTCATGCTCCTTGTTCTGCAGCTTGGTATGGATGGACATGATGACTTGGCCAATGTGGACCCTGGCTACTGTGCCCTGGGACTTCCCAAAGGCACCTCGCATACCTGTCTGCAGCCTGTCAGCTCCAGCACAGGACAACATCTTGTTGATACGGATAACACGGAAGGGATGGAGCCGCACTTGGATGTGAAAACCATCTTTGCCACAGCTTTTCACCAAAAATGTGAAGCAGAAAAAACAACTGGCGTTATGCTATATATATTTAATTACAACTTTTTTTTTTTACTGGGCATCTTTTTATGTTAGTAGAATAAAATCTACCTCATTCTAACAGCGATATGGTGTTATCCGATTGGATGTATTTTTTTTTAAGTTTTATTTATTTAGTGATCTCTACACCCAACGTGGAACTTGAACTCGTGATCCTGGGATCATGCTCCAATGACTGAGCCAGCCAGGTGCCCCTGGATGTATCTTGATTTGCATCATTCCAATGGGTTTTTTCCCTATTTTTAAAATTGCGGTGAAATAGACATAACAAAATTGACCATTTTAACCATTTTTAAATGTACATTTCAGGGGCATTAGGTGCAGTCCATGGTCGTGCAACCATCACCATCATCCATCTCAAGAACATTTCCATCACCCTATCCTGCAATCGTATACCCACTAAGCATGAACTCCCAAGATCTCTGGACCCTGACAATCTCTATTCTCCTTTCTGTCCTAGTTCCTATCCTAGTTCCTCACATAAGTAGAATCCTACAACAGTTGCCCTTTTCTGTCTCCCGTGGATTTTTTTTTCCTGTGGCTTTCGAAGGACAACATCCTGCAGTATATACATTGAATCTTGAAATCTCTGAGTTGCTGCTGGTTGTTCCCTTCCATGGCCCAGGCAGGCATTAGGTCAGAGCTGCTGACCTAGGATGTGCAATCTCTGTAGGCTTCTGAATCTATAACTAACAAAACCCATCATCACTTGTCTTCTCTGAGTACCTACCCTGGGCTAGAAATAGGCTGAAGACCACAGGGTGTTCCATGAGATGGGAAGAATGACCCCCATTTTGCAGAGGCAGAAACTGTAGATCAGAGAGGTTCACTGCCCTGCCTGCTGTTGTTACTCAGGGATTTAGGGACCGAAGTAGATCATAGTTAGGTCTGATTCCATAGTTCCAGCCCCCTTTCCACTCCCAACTAGCCTGGCAAATGAAAAAGCAATTATTGGCAGTGTTTTTCAACAACAATCTGATGTAATACAGGTGGAACTTAAATTAAGCAAACCTGATAACTGAAGATTCAGATGCAGAGCCAAGATCATTGGGGTATTTGCTAACCAAAAGAATTCATCACAAAGCCTCTCTTGAACATAAGCTGTTCAGTTTTCCAGATAGGGACCATTTCCAACCACTTGTGTCTTTGAGAGTTGATTTCGACCTGATGGGGTTGCCTGGCCTCCTTTCCATGGGGTTTCTTCCTAGACACGAGAGAGAATGTTGATTTCGAATGGCACTCAGGTAAACAAAGGCCAAGGAGAACCTCGAGGAGCAGATCCTTACAGGGCTCACCCTGTCCTAAAAGCCTGCAGCCTTTCCCAGCAGCGTTTCGGGAGGAACAAGAATGCTCAGAGGCAACCACTGTGATCCCTGACACACTTAACACAGCCAACATGCTATCCGCTGGCCAACTAAATGGGCGAGTGGTATATATGCGTACATGTGCATCCAATTACTTTACAGAACCAGGCTCCAATGTTCTACTTTAAAAAAAAACAAAAACCAACATAATTTTAAGTTTGATGGGAAAATCCTCTAAAAATGGCTGTAACTATCACATCTAAAAATAGCCATTTCTTTCTCCTCCGAGGTGTCTTTTGTCTCTTGTTTTTGCCAAGAAAGAGCGCTGTTTACGTTTTGCCTCGCCCCCCTTCACGTGCTTCCAGTTGGGGATCCTCTTCACCAGGCTCACATGTTGTTTTGGCAGCCCGCGTGCATTCCTCCCGGCTTCCACCCCTTAAAGGAGCCCTGAGCAGAGCAGAACTGGGGCTGGCATCCCAGCAGTGGCGGCATGAGTGTACTGCATGTCGTGACTGCCTGATGTTCGGCTTGGAGTCTGTTTTGGCCAGCCGGGTCTTAGATCGGCCTGATTAGGGGAGGCTTGAGCATATCACCGGAATAGGAGGCACAACCCAAAGCCAGCCACTGTTATCATTCATTGTGAACACCAGCAAGAAAAAAAAAAGAGAACAGTAATCTGCACAAGGACCCTTGGAAGGTGCACTGATCAGAAGGTCAAGATTTGGGGCGCCTGGGTGGCTCAGTGGGTTAGGCGTCTGCCTTTGGCTCAGGTCAGGATCCCAGGGTCCTGTGATTGAGCCCCACTCGAGCCCCAACATTGGGCTCCCTGCTCAGGAGGGAGTCTGCTTCTCCCTTTCCCTTTGTTCCTCCCCCCACTCATTCTCTTTCCCTCTCTCTCTCTCTCTCAAATAAATAAAATCTTAAAAAAAAAAAAAAAAAAGTCAAGATACTCCAGATCTGATGTTTCTTAGTGACTTGGATCAAACTAGTTAACATTCTTGGGTGATGACTAATATCCACTCTCTATGCAGTTACTAGGGATTTTTTTTTTTTAAGATTTTATTTATTTGAGAGAGAGAGGGAGCATGAGAAGAGGGAGATAAAGAGAATCTCAAGCAGACTCCATACTGAGGATGGAGCCCCTACAACCTAGAGATCAGGACCTGAGCCGAAACCACGAGTCGGATGTTAAACCGACTGAGCCACCCAGGCGCCCCTAGTAGGGATTTTATTATAAGACAAACTTCTGATTTGTTATTACCAATAAGTCTGAAATTCAAATCATCTGTAGCTCCTTGCACTGAGTAGCTCTGAAGGGTGTTCAAGAAGCAACCCCCTTAACAGGGCTGTGACACAATTAGACTGAGTGAGGACACATGTCACTCTAGGGAGTTGTTCTGTTTTCTCATTGCAGCTGAGGATGCTGCCTTTGTTTTTTATTTTTCTTAAAAGATTTTATTTATTCATGAGAGACACAGAGAAAGAGGCAGAGACAGAGGCAGAGGGAGAAGCAGGTTCCCTGCGGGGAGCCTGATGCAGAACTTGATCCCAGGGCCCGGGAT
Source organism: Vulpes lagopus (assembly GCF_018345385.1). Taxonomy (NCBI): domain Eukaryota; kingdom Metazoa; phylum Chordata; class Mammalia; order Carnivora; family Canidae; genus Vulpes; species Vulpes lagopus. The sequence goes on from NC_054833.1 coordinate 13,007,547, forward strand.
CACAACCTGAGCCAAAGGCAGACGCTCAACCACTGAGCCAACCAGGTGCCCAGATGCTACCTGTCTTAACTCAGACTCTGTATCAGAAGAATATCTTAATCTTTGCTCCCTCTTTTCAACTGATTCATAAATATAACTGTGCATCCACATTCAGTGAGACGCCTCTAAATTATGAGGCTCATATTATGTATAGAGTCCAGAAAAACGGGTATAAATGAAGCCACGTCTCCAGTTTTACATGCACATAGTTGGCCACCAATTTGGTGGTAGGGGAACTACAGTGCAGGTGGCTTCTGGGATCCATATATTCCAGAGAGATGGTGGTTACTATATATGCTAAATTATAATTCAGCACATATTTATTGAACATTTCAGCGCTGAGCTTGCCTTCAATTCAGAGACCTAACTAAACAAGAGAATAAGAGATGAAATACCTACCGGCCACTCTTCTGGCTAGGTTCCCATCTGTCTCTTTTTAGCCCAATCTCATGTGCCTACGCAGAGCGGCTGCTTTCAATCCTCATCAAGCATGTGATAGACACAATGAAGTATTATCTTTAAGGAACTCACTATCTAGTTCAGGAGGAAAGATGTGGGGGATCCCGGGGTGGCTCAGCAGTTTAGAGGATCCCTGGGTGGCTCAGCGGTTTAGCGCCTGCCTTTGGCCCAGGGCGTGATCCTGGAGTCCCAGGATCGAGTTCCACGTCGGGCTCTCTGCATGGAGCCTGCTTCTCCCTCCTCCTGTGTCTCTGCCTCTCTCTCTCCTCTCTATGTCTATCATAAATAAATAAATAAATAAATAAATAAATAAATAAATAAATCTTTTAAAAAAAGGAGGAAAGACGTGTATACATAAAAGAACTAGCGATCAGTACAAGGGCATATAGAATCAAGTGCTAAAATGTGACAAAGACGTGAGTATGGATTGGAATTTTAAAAGGAGATCAAATGGCTGGGCTCCAGTGATTGAGGGTCTCCTGTGGAAGAAGGAACCTCAGGACCTGGCCCTTGAGTAAAGGATTGCACTAATGCAAAGGACAGAGAAGTAGGCATTTCAGCCTGGAGAACAGATGTGCTCCAACAGAGCACAGGGGCAGAATAAAAGAGCTGTGCATGCTCACTTCTTTTTGTCCTTCCTTTATATATATATTTTTCTGCTGCTTAGAAAGCTCCTCCCATTCCAGCTAATAGACTACAAATTTATAGAATAGCCACTTGCACATTACACCATATGTTCAGGGAATGTATTGTACCTCCTCTCCCAACTTTGGAGGGAGAGGAAGACGAATTCTAGTTAACAAGGAAAAAATGGCATCATTAAAGAGAAATGTGCTGTTTTCCTTCTTTTCCCTTCCCTTTCTTTCCAAACAATTCAGACCGGAGGCATGAGATGGGGCTGGACATCCTGGTGTAGGGAGAGAGGGTTAGCTGGGTTGGGGCAGATCTCCAGCAAGGTGAAGAGGGCCACCATGCAAGGGGAGGCATGACCAAAACAGGAGTCAGAGCCCCTAAGAGTGAGGGGGCATCCCTATGCAGAGTGGCTCCATGTGTGTGTCAGGGTCTGAGGATGGTGACCGAGGCATCTTCACTGGAGGGCAGCCAGACAAGGGAGTGGAGAGCCTGAGCAGAGGGGAAAGATCTATAGTGGAGAAGGAGTGGCAGTAGAGACAAGGAATTGATATAATACGTGAATAAATATATAAAGGTTTCTCACCACTGGGGGAAGGAAGTCACAAACATGGGAGAGAAAAAAACCACAAATGAACAGTGTGGTATTATATTGGAAGTGGATGTAGTAGTAATGACGCATGGTTTGAGAGATTGGATAGGTAGATGGAAGGGATAGATAGATGGACAGATAGACAAAAATATAAACCTAGATGTACATATGCATGTGTGTATCATGGCAGACAGACTACAGGATGCCCCCTTGACTCTATCACTTGGTAAGGTGATTATAGTATGAAGCCCCTAGGATGGTCCCCAATCATACATACTTCCTGGCACTCACGAGTTTGGCTAAGTCCCTCCACTCGATTGTGGCAAACCCCATGACCTGCTTCTAACCAATAAAGTACAGCAAAGATATCATAGGATGTCATTACTGTGATTATGCTACACAAGATTGTCATGTCCGCCTTGCTTGGAGACTCTCTCCCTTGCTGGCTTTGATGAAGCAAGCTGCAGTGTTGTCAGTGGTTCTGTGGAGGAGCCCACAGGGCAAAGAACTGAGGGTGGCCTCCAGCCAACAGCCACAGAGAAACCAAGGCTCTCTGCCACCACAGGAGCTTGGAAGTGGGTCCCTCCCCCAGCTAAGCCTGGAGAGAAGATCACAACCCCAGACCTACTTTGTGAGATCCTCGAGCAAAGGAGACAGCTAAGCCATGCCAGGATTCTGGACCTCGGAAACTATGAGATAATAAGTGGATATTGGCCTAAGTCGCTAAGTTTGTGGTATCCGTTATGCAGCAGTGGATAACTAGTACATGTAGTATAGCTACCTTAGCTGTCCCTGAGAAGGCCTAAGAGCAACAAAACTCCTCCAAATCTGGGCTTCAAATGTCATTTCCAACAGAAAGCAACTATGGCTTCTCAGAGAAATGATTAATTCCAAGGTGGCAGCATGGAAAGTACAAGGTGAATCTGAAACATCCTCTTGTACAAGAGAGTAAGAAAATGCTCAAAGAAGAATGGGGGCGTGTCAAAAGGACATGGGGCGCCCACTAGCCAAATCAGGAGTACGTTGAGCATCAAAATAAATGATAAAAGTGGTGGTTTATGAACCTATGGAATAAAATGGGAGGCCATGCATTGATAGATACATAAATAATGAGTTTACGAATTAAAAGTTTGATAAGGAATGAGTTATTTAGCTCATTTCAAAATACTTCCTCATAAAATACTAATCAACTATAAAGAGGAAATGAGGGGATCCCTGGGTGGCGCAGCGGTTTGGCGCCTGCCTTTGGCCCAGGGCACGATCCTGGAGACCCGGGATCGAATCCCACGTCGGGCTCCTGGTGCATGGAGCCTGCTTCTCTCCCTCTGCGTGTGTCTCTGCCTCTCTCTATCTCTGTATCATAAATAAATAAAAATTAAAAAAAAAAATAAAGAGGAAATGAGTAACTTTATAGCGGAGAAGCCTGGCAGATGCCACCTTTATTTTTTTTTTTAATTTTTATTTTATTTTATTTATTTATGATAGGCACACAGTGAGAGAGAGAGAGAGGCAGAGACATAGGCAGAGGGAGAAGCAGGCTCCTTGCACTGGGAGCCCGACGTGGGATTCGATCCCGGGTCTCCAGGATCGTGCCCTGGGCCAAAGGCAGGCGCTAAACCGCTGCGCCACCCAGGGATCCCAGATGCCACCTTTATTAAACAAAGTCAACGTCATCATTAGTGGGAGACACTGAAATCATGCGGTGCCTAAAATGCACCGAGAACACAGAGACATTTGTATGATATTCGTGCCCAAGATGCGGAACCTGAATCTTCCCAGGAGGATACTCCAGACAGACCCAAAATGGGAGACACTATATATATATTAAAAAAAAAACTGTCAATAAAAAAACAGGTGTCAGGATCAAGCACATTGAAGAGACTGAGTCCATGGCTATGGGCACACGACAATTAACTGCAACATGTGGTTCTGATCTGGACCCTTTGGCTGTAAACAACAGTATTGGGACAATTGTCCAAACGAATAGAGTGTGACGAGTAGGCGGTAGTAATGCATTAGTGATTCTTTCCTTATCACGATGGTCCTCCTTTGGTTATGTAGAAGAATATCTTTGTGGGAATTTTACACTAAAGTATTAGGACGTAATAGGGCATTACGTCGGCAGCTTATCATCAAGTGGCTCCATTAAAAAAAAGTTCTTTGTGCTGCATTTCCAACTTTCCTATAACCCTGAGACTATTTCAAAATAAAAAAAAAGAAGAAATTCTAGTCTAGGAATTCTCAAGCTACTGAGAATGGTCCCCAGATGAGTAGCAAGAGCCTCACCTGGGAATTTGTTGGAAATGTAACAAATCTTGGATCTATGGATCCATAGATCTATGTCTTGGGTCATTCTGATGCACTCTAAACTTCGAGAACCACTGCACCTGTCCATTTATTCCAGACAGTGGAGTCTTGAGTGGAATTTCCACTACCGAACACAAAAAGAGTGATCTTTTTGAATTCCAGCCCCAGTTTCCATTGGTGACCCATTACAAAGATGACAAAGTAGAAACGAGAAAAAGAAAAGGGAAGAATAGATTTTAAAACTGTTTGAAAAAAGATATAAACAGAATCGTAAAATACATTCCTTTGTGACTGGCTGCCTACAATTAGCATAACATTTCAAGGTCCTTCTCTGTTATAGCCTGTGCCCTGAACCTCATTCCTTTTTATTGCTGAGTGACGTTCCATGGTATGAATATACCACATTTTATTTATCTGTTCATCCATTGATGGACAGTTACTTGGTTTCTACCTTTCGGCTATCTCCTATGAATATCCATGCACAAGCTTTTATGTGGACATGTGTCTTCATTCCTCTTGTGTATGTACGTAGGAGTAGAATTGCCAGGTCACAGGGTACCTCTATGTGTAACCTTCTGAGAAACTGCCATACTGGTTTTCACAGTGGCTGGCTGCCCTGTTTTACGTTCTCACTAGCTGTGGATGAGGGTTCCAATTTCTCCACATTTCTTGCCAACACTTGAGATGAGTATGTAATCTTTGCAGCATGATCAAATGATGAGAAACTTTATTCTGAGAATCAAAATCAATGAGGTGCTTATAAAGACCCAGAATCAAAGATTAGCAAACTAGCTTGGGGTAAGGGGAAGGGTTTAAGGATTGCCTACCGGAGGTGAGACACTCTAAAGGAAGTAGACTCTTCTCAGGTGTTTCTCCTGGTTGGGTTAAGTAAATGGGGCACCTATGACTCACCTTTACCTGGCAAGCCGGTAAGTAGATCAAGATCTCTAGATCCGGTTCTACAAGCAGGGCAGCATGACTGAAATGTCGGGTGCTTCCAATTGTCAATGGTGGGCAGAGGCAAATCATAACAGTTTTTGTCTCCCCAGTGAACCAGGTGGATGTGAGACAGCAAAGCACATCCAAGACATCTGTAATCGGCCTGAATTTCCAGCTCTGACCTCAGTGCTGCTGTTAGGCCTAACTGGTGACCCATTAACCAGGTCTCACCCCTTCCCCAGAAGGGGTTTGTTTCTCCCATGTAGGGTTTTTCAAACATTATGATTTTAATCCCCGTATGCACTCTTCCCCTTACGGTTCCCACTGTTCTCTGTTGTTACATACCTCACCTGGGTCACTCTATTACGGGATCTATCAGGTTCCTGGAGGTATCTGAATGTGCACATCCTGCTTAGGATGATGCCTTAGTCAAATGTTAAAACCCTGGCCAGTCATTGAGTAAAATATCATTGTCGTCATCAGAAAGCAAATAGTCACGTATCTACACTGCATCATCAACAAGAAGCAATTATTAAGCGGATAATTGTGCAACATGCCACACAGAGAACAATAAATAGATGTGAACTGTGCCTACGAGGATCTTACAGACTAAAATAAACCACACTGACACAGACAGACATTCATGTGGCCAACAGAGAATGGAAAAAGACCTACAGACCGTGAAAATAAACACGATATGAGGTCAGCGCTGAGCTTATAACTGTACTGGGCTCCCAGATGCTCCCTAAAAACAGATTTCTTTACAAAGGCACTCTTCTTCCCAGATTATTCCTATTAGAACCTGAAAGTATTTGCTGATGATATCTCCCCAATGTGATTTGCAAGACTCGGGAATTTCCAACTCTCCAGTAATGCAAACATGTTTTTTTTTTTTTCTTTCAGAGAATTCTCTTATGGCAAATGTATGATCATCATTGAAGTGATCAGCTGTGTGATTAGAAATGCAATCTGAAGCGGAGCCCACACATGCTATTAGTATTAGTACCCTGATCAGTTTCCATTACCAGCCAATTCAGCCATCCCAGGCTGCTGGGAGGGTTAGTTGCCAGGGGTTCACCCTGCGCCCTTCTCCAGAGGATTGCCCTTGCCTGTAGGGAGTCTCTTTGCCCAGAGATGCTGGGATGTTATGCTCTCACCCCGGGAGGGAGTTGGTCTGCAGCTAATGAGTGATTAACACATGTTGTAAAAGTCCTGGACTCTTGCCCAAGGTGGGGCAATGCTGCAGTGCTATACATACTTCAGAGCTCCCTGTGGGGTCAGGCGGAAGCCAGACTTCACTGGACACTCATCTTTGCCTGGCTTCTTCCCCTGCACTACCCTGCTTCCCTTACTCCCTTACACGTGGCACTTGACAGTACTGTCTCAAAAAATCACTTGCATCAGAAACCCCAACTCAATAAACAAAGAAAAAAGACAAACATAAAAACAGACTCTTAGATATAAAGAACAAACTGGTGGTTGCCAGAGGGAAGGTAGGTGGGAGGATGAGTGGATGAAGGGAATTAAGAGTGCACTTATGATGAGCACTGGGTAATGCATAGAGAAGTGTTGAATCAAGGGTGCCTGGGTGGCTCAGTCAGTTAAGCATCTGCCATCAGCTCAGGTCATGATCCCAGGGTCCTGGGATTAAGCCCTTCATCGGGTTCCTTGCTCCATGAGGAGCTGGCTTCTCCCTCCGCCTGCTGGTCCCCCTGATTGTGCCCACACTCTCAGTCTGTCAAATAAATAAATAAAATTGTCAAAGAAGTGTTGTATCATTATATGGTACACCTAAACTAATATCACAATGTACATTAATTATACTGGAATTAAACGATTTTTTAAATTAAAAAAGAAAGAAAGAAACTCCATCTCAGGCTTTGCTTCTAGGAAACCTGATATAAGACAACTGTCCTATCCTACAAAATTATCCTTATGGGGTCAGACTTTCATATAGTCGTTAAAGCATGATACACATCACATTAGGCATGTAATGGTTAAAAGGTAACAGCTCTGAGCTGTGGTGGCCAAGGTGACCCTCCAATAGTGTCCTTTTTTTTTTTTAATTTTAAAGATTTTATTATTTATTTGAGAGAGAGAGAGAGAGAGTGCAAGAGAGAGCACGAAGGGTGGGGAGAGCCAGAGGGAGAGTGAGAAGTGGACCCTGCCAAGCCAGGAGCCTGACTCAGGACTCCATCCCAGGACCCCAAGATCATGACCTGAGCTGAAGGCAGATGCTTAACAACTGAGTCACCCGGGTGCCCTTCTAATAGTGTCCTTAAGGCTGTTTTGTGGCATTTATGCTTCTGCCCAGTAAAAGAGACAATTTCAATTCATACCGCAGTCATAAAATTACTTTCCCATCAAATCAGAGTGCTTATAACTCCTTCCTTTACTGAAATGCAATCAGAACCCAGAGAGAGAGAGAGAGAGATGATGCTAAGCTATAAAATTATGAAAAGTAGTGAGCCTAGATTTGCCTTATTGAGGTATATAATTAACATGACACACGAGCTCTGAATCTTACAGCAGAGTACATTCAAGTAAAAAGCACTGCAATTTTGATGAGGGAAATGTGTTAATGGATCACTCTGGCTTCCACAACACATAGTATACTTAATCTTCTTAACAACTTTGTGCAACTTTTTTTCTCCAGAACCTAATAAGTTTGAAGTCTATGTGTGCAATCGTTTCCTAGGCTGCGTGACGAATGCTGGAAAATTTGATGACTTAAAACAACAGTTTATTCTCTCACAGTCCTGAAGGCCAGAAGTCAGAGATAGAGGTATTGGCAGGCTGCACGCCTTCCATTTCTGGAAGAGAAATGGCTCTCTTCTGGCTTCCGGTGGATCTTGGCATTCCTGGACTTGTGGTTGCATCTCCCCCTGCTCCAACTTCACATCGCCTTTTCTGCCTCTCTTAGGAGGACATTTGCCATGGGATTTAGGGCCCACCATGACAATCCAGGATCATCTCATTGCAAGATCTTTAGTCATATCTGCAAGGACCCTCTTTCCAAATAAGGCCACATTCATGTTCACAGGTGGATATGTTTTGGGGTGCTGTTTTTGGGTCAACTACAGGTGTGCGTGTGTGTATAAACCACCACGCTGAGATGAAGAGGGATGCGCACCACTGAAGAATCTAACCAGGGCAGTACTTACACACTATGCTCAACATTGAATACCCACAATCTTGACTCTTTAGAAGCAGCCCAGAGGGTGGGGGGATAAGGTAACTGGGTGACAGGCATTAAAGAGGGAACATGATGAGATGAGCACTGGGTGTTACACTATGTGTTGGCAAATTGAATTTAAATAAAATATTTTTTAAAAAGTGAGAAAAAAAAAAAGCAGCCCAGAATCTTGACATAATTCAGGTTTTCAATTTTGCCAAGCACAAATTGCATCACACATGGGATGAGGTTAGTGCACTATTCAGAAATAACCACTTGATCACTGAATAGCCATCCAACATCTACATGTTAGTGCAGCTTTGTTGTTCCCTAACCATGTAGATTATTATCATACTTACCGAATTTTATAGGGTAGCATACTCTGCGATGGTGGGATTTTGGAGCTTAAGGATTTAGAAAGGTCTTTGGTCTCTTAAGAATGCTGATGATTGGGGATCCCTGGTTGGCTTAGCGGTTTGGCACCTGCCTTCGGCCCAGGGCGTGATCCTGGAACCCCGGGATCGAATCCCAGGATCGAGTCCTGTGTTTGGCTCCCTGCATGGAGCCTGATTCTCCCTCTACCTCTCTCTCTCTCTCTCTCTCTCTGTGTGTGTGTGTGTGATGAATAAATGAATAAAATCTTAAAAAAAAAAAAAAAAGAATGCTGATGATCGATTATCCATGGGGAAATTTTCGGACACAAAGCACATATGAGTGACTGAGATCGTAGGAGACAGGCCAGTAATTCCTAGCAAATGCCACTCCTTTAAATAATTGATATCCATTTATAAGTTAAATATTTGTAAGATAGACTGATCACAGCTGAAGCAGAAAACTACTAAATAAGTCTTTGAAATAGTTTATGTTGCTTTCCAAATACAGATGTTCTGACATCTTTGAAGCATTATGATTTAGAAAGCCTCGCATAGTGCTTGGCATATTTTTTCCTTGCATAGCATTAAAAGCACTTAAGGAAAACAAACAAAAATGTTTAAAAAATTAATTACTGAGCATAAAATGATATATAGCAATGATGAAGGAAACAGTGAATTGCAAAATAAATTGCTTCACTAAATTACT